>NC_064276.1:7722826-8034021 GCF_003254725.2 Canis lupus dingo
ACCACAGCAGGTGGCAGGCTGTGCATGGCCCCTGCTCTGCTCCAGGCATGGACCCCAGGGCCAGGCCTAGGCCCATGGGCCCCGAACAGCCTCTGGCCGGCCTGCGAGCTCATCCAGTTCCCCGGAGAGGGAGCAAATAAGAGACCGCACAATGTGGGAGACAGAGGGGCATGTGAAATAACAGAGGACTTGTCTCCCACACAAGTCTTACTGGGAAGTCTCCCAGAGAATGAACCTTGAGACCGAGCCCCACATCCTGGGTGGATTTGCTTTGGAAGAAGAGTCAGGGAGTGGAGGGAAGGAGAGAGGGTCTGCTGACAGCAACTCTCAAATCTGCTTTGAAACAATGTCTTTGGCTGACATGGGAACTCCCGCCCTAGGCAGTGCCCGCATTATCTGCGGGGCTAGGGGTAGGACCCAGAGTCACAGCACAGATGAGCCATGATCCCTCATAGACTCCCCCATCTGTCTCCTGTCCCCATCTCAGGGATCACTCTGTAGGCCACGGGGCCCAGCAGGTGAGGGTGAGGGGAGGGACCCCACATGACGAGGCTCACTATGTCTAAGTCCTAACCTTTGAAGGTGTTCCCTCATGAGGAAGCGGGGCCACTGCTGTGGCATCTGGGTTTGGGTGCCCAATGGCCATGGGTGGAAGCGTATGAGGCAGCCAGGGTGAAGCTGAGGGTACAGGTGCACACGGGGCTGAGGGGCTGGCCCCCTCTAGAAGTCCCTCCAATGGCTCCTGAGGCCGGGCAATCATGGATCCCAGTGCCCTTATATCTCCTGCTCTGCTATCTTCTCTACCACAGCAATGGAAGGACAAGCCCATACAAAACCTAGCTCACTCTCCACCCTAGTCAGTCTCAGTGCCATGATATCCCTTATTTCAATACGCCTTCCTGGACAGCCTACCCCTTCCCCAGCTCTGGGGACATGAGACACAAGACAGCACCAGTCTTGTGATGCCAACGCCCACTTCGCTGAGTCCCTGGGACCCTCCTGCCCATGTGACAGAAGCACCACATCTCCAGCCTCGCTGTCCCCCAGGGAGTACATCCTACTCACAGATGGGAGACACCTTGAAAACAGGATCAGTAAAAAATGTTCTCCCTCAAATGCAGCTTGGTATTTGAAAGTAAGAGAACACAATGATTTTTTAAAAAGAATTAATAATTAGAAAGGAAGCCAGTTTAGGCAAGGTTACTGGAAAGATCTAGGATTTACTATTCTCCCCACAGGAGGTTAATATCAAAAACTTACCTGTACAGTAGGAGTCTGGATATGAATGACTGGGGGAAGGAGGGAATGAATGACTGGGGTACAGAGAGGGAGATGGAGGGGATGCTTGGATCTGGGCAATGGCCCTGTACCCTCAGGTTCAGTCTTCCCTGTGTTGATAGAATGGTTGAAATTTCCTAGAACATTGGACAGAATTTGGTTTGTCTTTTGTGCTACACAGTGGGGCAAACTCTTTGAATCCATTTGGGTGGTCATGGGGGCAAATCCGGATCTGGAGCCTACATAGTAGAGAAGTGTTGGCTACTGGCCGTCAGCCACCATGTTCTTCTCAGGGAAAGTCCTGGAAGTTTAGTTGGACATTGTTGGCACACTGGATAGACTGGGATAAGTGAGTAGTTTGCTGGAAAGAGTTTCCAAGCAGAGCCGTACCCCCAAGCTCTGACTCCTATAATGAAACCAACCAACTACATCTTGCAAACCACCTCTCACCTGCCCCCTCCCCTGGGGCCTTTTTGTTCGGTACCTACTCGGGTGAGTGAATACCTGTGTGGAGCTGCTTGGCTGCTGCCCATTGGCTCAGCTGAGATCTGGTGTCGGTGGACATGGGATCAGGAGAGGCCACGGCCCTACAGGTCTCTGCTTCCTGATCAGCTGCCAAAGACCCATCTTCACGTCCTTCACCAAAGAGCAGATGGAGACTTTGCATGCCATAAATAAATAACAGAAAACTTGACTTGAAAAGGGTACCATGTGACTTTAGCCTCCAATAGGAGCCAGAAATGACATTTCTGCCTGAAGCATGCACGCAGCTCAGTGCCAGAATCAGAGCATGTTAGGCATCGGCCAGGGTGGATGCTCTGCACTTCGTCAAACAGTTCGGCCGTTGAGCTGCTTGCCCAGAACCTTCCACACCAGCTGACGGTCACACACAGGCTGGGAGAGATGACTTTCCAAATGGAACTCTGGCACCTCGAACAATCTCAGGCATGGGCTTGGGCCAACTGTTAGGTGTCCTGTAATAATTATCTTCTATTTCTGGCCGCCGCTGAAGTAGCTGGCTGTCATTATCCATCACATGTATTGAAAGCATACATCCCATCCAATTATTGCTCCCCAAATTCCACACCTTGCAGGTTGTTTTGCATCTGTTTCAATAATAACTTTAAAATTAAGTGTTGCCTCTTAATGCAATCCAAATTGTCAGATCCATCTAGGCTAAATATCCCAGTCATCCTCTTGACACTTTAAATCAGTGCAAAGATGCTGGTTTGTCCAATGAATCAAGTCTAGATTCCCAGCTTGTGCTCAGTACCTACTGCAGTGTGGCCAGACTTGTCTCCACTGCTTGGACATGACACTCTGGTGCCAGGCTGCTCATCTCTCCTGAAGTACACACCCCTGTTCCTCCCCTCCAGCCTGACAATAGGGTGCATGTGGACCTGGGGGTGCTGGCAGGGAGGAGGCTAATGCAGCTTGTCTCCCCCTCTGGGAAATACTACTTCTCAAGGAAAGGAGCATATCATATTTGTCCCGTTAAATACAGCACTGCGCCTTGCACATAATCAGCCCTTGCCAAATATTTGCTGCCCAATTGCTATTTGTTGGCTGAGTGACTGGATAGATGGATGGCCATCTGGGAGACCATGAGCCAAATGCATAAATAAGTATATTGCGTTCATAGCGATAAGCATTTTAATTGATACTGTCCTTACCCATATTTGAGGAGACGTACAAAGCTTTACCAGACAATTGTCTATAAGAGAATTTCTACTGAGTGACTGTTACAGCCATGATGGTTTTTTCCTAAAAGGCAAATCCCCTAAGATTTGACATACAGATAGTTCCCTCAAAAGACAACTACTGGAAACACTCTTATTTTGCAAAATAATTTACTCCAACATTTTTTTATTAGTAGTTACTTTTATATACTCAAAATATGATTGATAGCCAAGACAATTTGTATATTTTCAATCAAGTGGACTCAAACTGTAGAAATTGTTTTCTCTTTTAAAAAGTTTCTTGATGGAGTTCCTGGGTGGCTCAGTGGTTGAGCATCTGCCGTTGGCTCAGGTCATGATCCCAGGGGTCTGGGATTGAGTCCCACATCGGGCTCCCCACAGGGAGCTTCTTTATCCTTCTGCCTATGTGTCTGCTTCTCTCTGTGTGTCTCTCATGAATAAATAAGTAAAATCTTAAACAACAACAAAAAAAGGTTTCTTGCTGTTTAACATGATCTACACTTTCCAAACGAAACACACACAAACACACACTTTGCCCAGTCCAATGTGTTAATCTTAAACAACTTTAATGCCTTGGGTTTTATTACTAATAATTTCAGGTTTCTTCATTTCGCTCAAATGTTGTTCCTACTCAGTGAGGGTCGCCTCTGTTGACTCTGTTTGGGTAAGTGAAATACTGGTAATGGCTCTGTTTTCATGATTCAGTCAATAAATACTAACTGCCCTGTGCCAGACAACACTCCAGGCTCTGTGATGCCCTTGCGAAGAAACCAGACAAGGCCCCTGTGTGGAAGAAGCAGACGGCACGTCACACAAATGAGTAAAACATACAGTAGCCTGGGTGATGTGGATTGCGTGGAGAGGGTGCAGACAGCGCCGGGGAGGTGGTTGCAGATTTAAATCAGTGAGTCGTGCAAGGCGTCCTGAGAAGGGGCCATCGGAGTCATGGCATGAAGACATGAGCAAGAGAAGCATGCGGGGCTTGAGAATAACAGTCCAGGCCAAGGAAACAACAGACAAACCGAGTGACCTTGGTGACCTGATCAGAGCTTTCTGGCGGACATCTCCTTGCCTTTCCCACCTGCTCGCCGCTGACCACAGCCATTGCGCGCAGGAGGTATCATGTTAACTATCCCAGGAGGCCCCACGACAGAGGCCACGACGTCTGGGAGTCCCAGGACCATGACGGCCCTCCACGCCTTTGCTGGAAGCTCCTCGGATCTGAGCCATGGTCAAGGTTGGCTCTTCCCCCCACGATTGCCAGGATTCCCTCTGAGAACCCCCAGGGACAGCTTCCTCCGGGGACTTATTGAGAGGCCACAGGGCCTCGTCTAGAAGAGGGTCCTATCCTTTCATGGTGGCCAACGTGTAGATCTTACTGCATCCCTCAAGTGAGACGGCTTTCCTTTTCTTCTATATAATTCGACATTTAAAACATTATAAACACTTAAAATTACCCAGTGACATCCACTGCAAGATCCGAGTGGGCAAGGTGCTGAACACGGCTGTAATCACCGCCCTGCTACCTGGCAGATTCTGCTCCACGTTTATGCCCACCCTGTGAAAAGTAAACTGAACCTCTGATTCCACTCTAGTATCTCCTGTACTTAAAAAGCAGAGCCTTCCAGGAGAGGGATGGAGCCCCGTGACTGACCTTGCCTTTGTAACGGCCGCCTTGGTGAGAGGCTTTAAATAATCAGTGAACACGTCCCCCTTCCACTCGAAGACCATTTTCCTACGTTCTTTGCTCAGTGGGCCCCTCTCCTGCACCTTTTCTCTCAAGGACATAAACCTAACTTATGTCACCATGGCCACGTCATGCAAAACTGTCACCCTCGTTTCCCTTTTCTGAGTCTCTTCATCCTATTTTTGGACACTGGTGACCATGGATCAGGCTTTTCTGACCCAGGGAAGACTCTGAGGGAAAACATGCCTGTCACTAAGCTGCAAGGAATGTCCAGATGATTTAAACTAAGGAAGGCCTCTATTTAAATATTTAATGCAGGCTGTGTCATTCCCAGTGTGACAACCAGTGGCAGGCCTCTAAGCACACACCTTGGAGGGGATCCTCCCTGTCCCCTACTGTCTCTAGGACACACCTGGGGCTACTCTGGTCACCTGGACAGGAGGTCACAGAGCTGTCCTGCAGACAGCCTGTGGACAGTGGATGTTTCTCTCCAGGGGGCTGAAAACCCTGCTCAGCCCTCATTGGTTTCAAGCTTTCTGAGGCTACAGAAACTGTGGCCTAGCAGGGATCCTTCTGCTCCCCTAAACTTCAGTTCTCCAGGAGCAGATGGAGCTGCCCTTCTGCAGAAGCCTGGGACTTGGATCTCTCACATACGGGCTGCTCAGACTCCCTGCTTCCTGCAGGTGCCAGGTGCTCCCTGGCCGATGGGGTTCATTGAGTACAAAGGCAACAGCTTCCCTTTCGTGGGCTCCAGGGAAGTGAATCGTGGACCATCATGCTCCATGTCACCCCACAGTCTGTCTACCTACACGAGAAAAGCACATTTCTCTTTCAGCACATGTTCTTTCAGGAGCATGCATCGTGAGCTGGCCAAGATGCAGGAATCTGGGATCCCCAAGTCATCCTAAATGGCACATAGACAAATCCGGACAACTTACAGGGGATGAAGAATCTTGTCCAAAGTGGCAATGCTTGAATCAAAATCCAGGTTTCCTGAAGTATCATTTTGTGTCTGTTTTTGTTTTTTCTTAAGATTTTATTTATTTATTCATGAGAGACACACACACGCAGAAAGAGACAGAGACACAGGCAGAGGGAGAAGTAGGTTCCCTGCAGGGAGCCTGATGTGGGACTCGATCCCAAGACCCCGGGATCATGACCTAAGCCGAAGGCAGATGCTCAACCACTGAGCCACCCAGGTGCCCTCATTTTGTGTTTTTAATAGGCTGTATTGAAAATCACATTAACAACAAGAACAAAAACAAAGCAGAATGGTCATGACATTGCAAGAATAGAAACGGCAGTCAGTGTGGCGAGAAGTGGCCATGGGTCAGGGGCAGCAGAAGGGTGTTCAGAGTCTCTAGGCAGGTAGGGCTGCCTCAGAATGCCCCGCAAAATGATCAGGGTCTGTCTTCTCACAGGGCTGTTTTCTGAGTCACACGAATGTGCAGTGTTACACTGTGCGTCCCGGACCCATGGGGCGCACCTGGTCAAGGTGGGGGGCCTGGGAGTCAGCTCTGGGAGTGGCAGGAGTCCGGACAGGTGGCTTCTGCATCGACTTACCTCTTAACACCCAGGGCTGAATGCACACTCTGGGGGCTGTTGGCCTGCCCCAAGGCAGGAGGGGACCATGCCGGCTGGGGAGCCTGTCCTGCTTCTTTCCACAAAGCCAGATCCATCAACGTTGGACTGATACCAACAGCTCATTAAGAGCTTCATTTCCAGTTTCAACACGTAAGAAGCAGTGTGTGCAGCAACATCCCTACAGAGGGACCGTGGGTGTGTGTGTGTGTGTGTGTGTGTTTGTGTGTGTGTGTGTAAAGTAAAAGAAAAAAAGACAAGAAGAAAGAAGGAAAGATATTTAAAAGTCATCAAGGTAAAAGAAGACAGAAATCACCCTAGAAACAATAAAAATAAAGGGAGGAAATAAATCAAAGGAAGCAAAGGGGAAAATCGGGAGGGAGAAAGGAAACAGAGTCCAAAAAGGGGAAGTCGGCCTGCAGCCTCAGCAATGCAGAGCAGTCCCTCTTCCCAGCTCCCTCTGGGCCGTGGGCCGTGGGCTCACCGTGGAGGTGGCCGCAGGGCTGGGAGGGGGCCGCCCTCTGCCTGGGTCCTCGGGAGGGGCCTCAGCAGGAGGAAGGCATTTATAGAGCCACAGTAGTGCCTCCTGGCCGCACACGCACTGACTCTCTTCTTTGGCAAATCACATAAGCTCTGCAAGCCTCACTTTCTTCTTCTGATCAGTATGAAAGCAATAAGTGCTGCTGGACTGTGCATGTCAGTGCAGACAGCGTACAGAGACATAGCCTAATACATGCCATTCACCACCATTCCCTGATGGCAGGTATGCCTGGGATCTCTGTTGGATTAAAGAAAATTCATAAGGGCACCTGGGTGGCTCAGTTAGTGAAGCGTCTGCCTTCAGCTCAGGTCATGGTTCCAGGGTCCTGGGATGGAGCCCCATGTCAGGCTCCCTGCTCAGCAGGGAATCCGCTTCTCCCTCTCCCTCTGCCTCTTCCCCTGCTAGTATGCATGCTCGCTCTCCCTCTCTCTCTAATAAATAAATAAAATCTTTTTTAAAAAAGAAAATTCATGATTTAGATACAAATAAATAAATGATGCGTGCATACCAAGATGACAAGAAGAAAAAAATTTTGTAGCTGTTACATGGGTAGTGTTTTAATTTTAGTCTGAAACCTAATTTGTTACCATTAGAATAGGTCTCGTGGAAGTTATGTACTATCTCCAAGTACCAAACAGCAAAGTTCAGAATCCCAAAGGAAACTTGGAGAGATTCACTAATGTAAGACAGTCCCAAATGTGCTGCATTTGGAGGGAGGGGAACATAAAATGCCACAAAAGAGAGAAAATGCACGAGGAGACAGTGATTTGAAGAGCATGTCTCGGACTTCCAGGTGGGAACCAGAAAACCCCCTGAAGGATGAAGGGAGGTGGACAGGATGAGGAACTTTAGTGCTAGCAGAATGCAGGCTTCTGGAAGCTCAGGGCGCTGAGAAAGAAAGGGTGAGAGCCTTGTCAACCACCTGCCCACCAAGAGCCAATTCCCTGAAGAGCTGTGGGGTGAGCCCAGGGGCCTCCAGGTGAGGGACAGCTTTCACCTGGGGTCCAGGGGTGAGCAATCATTGGGTGTCCCTGTCCTGACAGCACCCAATGCTGCCTTGGGTTTTTGTGAAGGAGTAATGGGAGAAGAAAGACAAGAAAAGAAAAGGAAGAGGGACCTCAGGTATGTATTTATTCCTTTGAAACACAGGTGTCCAGAGGCCTCACTTCTATATCAGGTGCCTGGACAGGTGTGTGAACAGCTCGTGCAGAGTCAATGTGACAAGTTCATGGGGCCAAGTAGCAGGTGGGACCAAATGAAATCACCCGATGCAGCCTAAATGAAGAGTATACACTTCATAAGAGTATACTAGCTGCAATCTAGTGTAGACAGCTTATTCTTTGGCCCCTGAGTCCACACTGAAATGAATTGTAAAGCCTGGCCAGTAGAGGAGAAAGTTGGTTCCAAACAGAAAGGAAGAGAGAGGTATAGGTCATGGTGGGAGGTGTGAGAGGGCCTGATCCGAGGAGGAATGTGTGGTCCAAGGATGGACACATGCTGTGGGAGCTGCCAGGGGTGTGTGTGTGTGTGTGGGGGGGGTAGGTCTAACAAGCACAGATGGCAGGTGGCACTGAGGTGGCATTTGTCACTGGTGGGTCATGGAGATCCACCAAGCAGTTTAAAACACAAAAGTGGGGCTTTCAGGCTTCTGGAAACATGGTGGAGACTGTGGCTTCTTTCTATTTCTCACTTGAAGTAGGTTTTCATCAAGAAATCATAGTTGGCACAACCACTTGGTTGCCACGTGAGTCAGAGCAGACACAATGCACATAGATTGCAAAGTGAAAAGGAACATCACTCAAAAACAAAAGAATTATTGAGAACAATGATTAGCAATAATTTAGGACAATCATTTAAACTAAAGAGAACAAGCTACTTGTTAAATCGTAGACTCCGGTGTGCTGTTTGGTTGCGCGTTTTGAGTGGAAGCACGAGGGGAGGTGGGAGAGGCAAGGGCAGTGCCAGCAGGGCTGGGCAGATGTGGGGGAGGGGGTACACACAGGGGGCCACCCAGCTTGTTCTGCACATGGGATCCGCCTCTCTTTATCCTCAGAGGCAATTTTCCCTCCAGTAATGGCAAGTCACACCCCCCCCCCCATGCAGTGAGCCCTGATTTATCCTTTCAGCCTGGATTAGGTGCCTGCACTGTGTTGGAGACAGAAACAAATGCTGGCAATGGAGTATTTAAGGCACTCTCTGGCTGTTCTCCAGAACTTTTAGCTATATTTGCTAAAATGTTCCAACGGCAAATAGGCAAATAACCAAGAATGACGAATATAGGGAACTCTGAGCATTCACAGGACCTTCAGTTCATAGGGTCGAATACAAAGACCAGAAGACCTTGAGAAAGAGTGGGACAGTTAGAGGGGTGGTATCAAGACGGAAGCAGAGTATTAAAGAAATGCCTGGGGGAAGTGGGAAGAAAGGAGAGAGAGAGAGAGAGTGAATAATGGAAGGTTCACAGATCCCCCCAAGCCCCAGATTCTGGTGAAACACTGCTGCACTCCCATAGTCCAGAAGGTAGACACCCTAAGACAAGCCCATTGGGGTAGGGCAGGTTCTCTGACAGCAGAGCACCCACCGTCCGAGCCCAGACACAGGCCTGTAGGCCGCTGCTGAGAAGATGGGAGAGCTCGGGGAATTCGCCCGCAGTAGCACACCAGCTACATCACCATGAGAGGTAGCGGCAGGCTGCTTGCGTGACTGTGCTGCGTTCAACCTTCCGGTTGTTGTGACAGATGACTGGCAAACAAGAGCCCGAAGAATTGTCCCCACTAGTCATTACGAATCCCTGTAAAGTCACATCGAATTAAACATCTATCGGCAACTACGTTAGAGCCACCCAAATCCAGTCTCCTACGTCCTCGATATGTTTGTCGCTGAGATATAATGAAAATTCAGTGACAAAATAAGTGGAAATATGCCTTATTCAGGGGGCCATGATTAGTTTAGGGTTGTGGTTTTCAAAATCCATACAGTCTGAGCAGTGGTACGAGTCTGGAATACTCTTTTTCGTTAATGCTTTATACTTAATCCTTTCAATCTAACTTTAATGTGACATGTGAGCCCTGATAGGTGCAAAATAGATTTTGTTGGGTTTACAGCTATAAGCCCAACAAAATAAACTCCATGTTTGGATGCCAAAGTTGCGTTATAAAAGGAAATGCCAAGAGAACACTTGGAAACAGAAAGATTGCAAACATGATGACTATCTTCCATCTATGAACACAAAATGTTCACTCAGGTATTTTCAATTGTGTCTATTAATCGGAAAATCACTGAGATCAGTTATTGATTAAGTATGTCAACAGCGATAAAAACATTTTAATAATAACAGGCTAGGTGATTTGGAGCTGTTTTCATGGAGAACAAGTAGAAAAGCTGGAAAATATATTTTCCGGGGGTCCTGGAGCTCTCCGACGGTGGTACAGGGCTTGTGTTATTCAGGTTATGGGATGAGACAGGAGAGAAGAAGGAAAACAGACAGGTGAGCCCAGCACTTGAGCTCTTCTCCCTCAATAAGAATCTGCTGGTTCTGGAGAGCTGAGAGGTGAAGAAACTTAACAGAGCCTTGACATTGTTCTTGTGGGTCTAGAGGACAAAGACAGGAACTGGGGTCTGCTGTGGGTATGAGGGCAGGAATGTTCCGTGCCCTGAGTTGGATATGTTGATCCCACCCAGGCAGTCCTCATGGACGTCCTGCCCTTGTTTCAGTGGGGCTAAGGATCCAGACCTGCCACTGCTCCCCGCAATGATATCATGATAAAATCAATTTTGATGTGCTCCCCTTGCCTGGGGAAATGTTGACTTTAACAGCATTCATCTCAAATAGCTAGAAAAACAAAATACGTTAAATCCAAATAAATCGAAGAAAAGAAATAACTGAGGGAAGACGTTAATGAAATATGAAACCAACACATATAAAGTTTAGATGAAATTAACAGTTTCCAGAAACACACCACTTACCACATCATAAAGTAAAAAGTGTTAAATTTTAATATTCCTGTATAATCGAAAAGATGGAATTTATAATCTTCATATGAAAAATATTATAGTCTCTGCTATTTTACCTGTGATGCCATCGAACATTGAAAGATTATGGAAGTGGACACCTGGGTGGCTCCGTCGGTTGGGGGCTGACTCTTGATTTCAGCTCAGGTCACTATCCTAGGGTCGTGAGATGGAGTCTTGCATCCAGCTCTGTGCTAAGTGGGGTCTGCTTGAGATTCTTTCTCCATCTCCCTCTGCTCCTCCCTGCCACTTGCATGCATTCTCTCTCTCTAAGAAAAGAAGGAAGGAAGGAAGGAAGGAAGGAAGGAAGGAAGGAAGGAAGGAAGGAAGGAAGGAAGGAGAGAGAGAGAGAAAGAAGAAAGAAAGAAGAAAGAAAGAAGAAAGAAAGAAAGAAAGAAGAAAGAAAGAAAGAAAGAAAGAAGAAAGAAAGAAAGAAAGAAAGAAAGAAAGAAAAAGAAAAAAGAAAGAAAGAAAGAAAGAAAGAAAGAAAGAAAAAAAGAAGAAAGAAATTGGTTGTAGAAGTATGGAAGTGACAGCATCAGTTTTATCTAAACACTCCAAATCTGTTTCTAGAGATAGAGAAACTAGCCCCACCCACCCCTCTGGACACAGGGATGTTTTCCAGGTGACAGGATACAGCAGAGGCTGGACATGAGCAGGGTGGAGGTCTCACAATGTGTTATCAAGATATGTAGGCATCTGATTGGCCACTGGACGTCAAATCCACATCAGACCCCAAGTAAGGAACCTACAGACTCCAAGGGAAAACAATCACAGGCACACCCAAGGGACTCGATGCCTTTCAGGGCGCTGTGTCCTGGCCCTCAGGTGTCCTTGAAGACTGTACTACATCCCTTGACCATCTTTCTGCCATGAAGATGGTCCATTCAAAAAAGTGGTTGAAATCTGTCAGTGCTGTTCTTTATTGTTCAAATGCAATATTAAAACAGTGAATGTTAGGGGCTTGAGTTCAGCCTCCTGGAAGAGGCAAAAGCACCCTGGACGCTCGGGCACATGCCACAGTCAGTCCCTAATAGGAGGGAGGACTGTCAGGCCCTGAGCAATTGGACAGGGTGTGCTTTAATGTACTTCCTTATCTAAAGAAAGTAGGTATCAGTTGGACAAGTCCAAAGGTGGTGTGCCACCCGCTAGCTGGCTACAACCTCGAGCTCTGGCGCACAGGGTCGCACGGCTGGAGGTCAGACCAAGTGGTCGAGGGAGGAGCGGGTGTGACAGGCAGGCCTTCCAAGGTGAGCTGTGAGTGACACAGGGGAGGCAGAGCAGTGGCCTCCAGGCCTGGTGTTTTAGGGGTGCTGGGACGGCCCACCGAAGTGCCAATGAAGGGGGAGCACTGGTCCACCTCAGCATGTCGTGCCCCCTCTGTGGGGTATAAGGAGCCTCTAGCTGGGGACTCAGAAAAGCATGTGCTCATCATGTGCTCCCCCAGCTCACTGCCATCAACCAGTGGTGTCTCCTCTTGTTTTGGTGGCAGGTGCTGCAAGCCTGCTCTCTAATGAGCCTTCGGATTCGCTTTCCTACGTGGCTCTACTCACAAGAAGAAAATGTGCCGGCTCTGCCAACGGGAATATTCCATTCTGAATAACAATTAGACTGTTCCTATTGTAGAACTAGCCATCTGGTCTTCCGGTCTCAAGTGTCGGTCTCAGGAGCTTGGTTTACAGGAGTGTGACTCCAATAGGATGGACCTTTCCGTGACAGTGGGGCCATGCTCCTGGGGTGTGTACTCCTCAGGTTGGACCCTAACCTGACATACCTTCACCAGGGTCACCCCCGCTGGAAGGTGTGACAGGGCTCTGCACCATGTCTCCGCCTTGGGCCAGGCTCCAGCTTCTCCGAAGAGTCAAGATGATATGCTTGGGAGCAAGGGGGAGCACTGTCAATCTCGGGGGATCACTTCCGGGAGACACTGTACAGTGGGATAAAGAACAGCATAGAAAGATGTTTCATCCTGGGCCTATTATTGGTAAAACAAAAACCGAGCCATAAGGATTTCTTTATAAGAGGAGAAAAAAGGAATTTTGAAATTTTTCTATGAAACAAGAGATATCAAGTACAGTCATGATGATTATGAACTGGATTGTACACTTCATCATGAGTAATATCTTTACTTGGTGTCTCTTAGGTGTCACTTTATGTCAGTGAAAACAAATGTATTTAAGAAATCTCTCCAAGTTCACTTACTGAGGACCCCACCATCCTCCTGATTTTTCCTATAAGGTCATGAACCCTTCAGTTGTGAATTTTCCTACTGGGATTTTCAGCATTTCAGCCAAGCTGGTCAAAAAAGTTATACTGAAGACCAATGGATTGTTGACCAAATGTAATTTTTTCTTTGCCCAAATGAGAGGACTCCCTCCCAGTTGATTCAGTCCATCAAAAATGCAAGGTAATAACCAAAGTTACATAGTAACACAGTGAAACATCTGGGAAGCTTTGACTTTTCTTTTATCCCAACTAAATCATGTCTCTCTGATTTTATCAGCTCAACATGCCAGTTGCTGGAGGCTTAATACTCCTGTCCCTGGAGAGGGAAAAAAAAACTACAAAAACTCAAAAGTACCAGTTATCTGAGGAAGGAACAGGACACTGTGATGAGCTGGTGTTTAGCTCTGACCTCTTTCAGAGTGGCAGAAAATAAAACCCTGCAAAACAACCCTGCGTGAGAGCTGTCCTGGAAGGCAGTTTGGAGCTTCACAACACCATGGCCCTTGGAGTTGACATGCTTATTTCTCAAGATTTATCCTAAACAACGACCAAGTCTGTAACTGCAACCAGTTGTTCATTTCATGGTCCCAGCCGTGCTCCTTGCTCCCTGCCAGATTTCCAGGTGTGAGGGCTCCCTTTCCTCTTACAAGAGCCAGGGGGAGGGTGGCCAGTTGGCTCAATGCAGGCTTCCCGATGGAAGGTGCCTGGCTGAGGAGTAAAGCAGACAAATCAGCCAGAGGAGGCTGCAGGCAGTGGTTCAGGCTGTGAGCTGGGAGGGAAAAAACACAAAATATCCTTGGTGCTCAGAGAGGGCAAGGGGGTCAGGAGGACTGGGATGTAGATGGGGGTGAGAAGGAGAGGCTGGGAATGGGAGTGACAAGAGGAGAGACTGGTTCTCAGCAGATTCCAGACCATGAAATTTCTTTACACTCTGCCCTTAAGCTATAGAGAAACACTGAGAGTTTTGTTTTTATTTTTTGAAAGAGGATTGACAAGATCTAATGTGTATTTTGGAAAGATCTCTGTAGGACTTGGGGAGAGAAGTTTAGGGACAGAGAGAGCTGGCTCTTGTGTAGACAAGAGCCACGGTGGCCAGTCCATGGCAATGAGGATGGAGAAAAGAGTATTGTCAGAAATATTAGGGATGTGGGGAGGCAGGTGCTGCACATGCATTCCTCCTTAGGAGCCGGGAGGCTGGTGATGCTCCTTACAGAGCTCGGGGACTCGGAGGGCCATTCTGCCCACTAGCATGCAGTGCTGTCTACAGGGCAGCAGGGCACGTGCATTGGGTGCTCTGGGGGTCACGAGCACACAGCCACTGTCATAGAAGTGGAGGAGCCCATCTGCTAACAAAAGGGTGGCATGAAAAAGGATGATACAGAGCTCTGGGGTCTGGGCACAGTGGTCAACGTGCCCCGGAAGCAGAATGCATTGAGAAGCAGGCACAATTCAACAAAGGGGACTTGGAGGAGGGGACAGGGCAAGGTGGAGGGTCAAGGGAGCAGTTCCCCAAGTGAATTCCTGAGAAGTGAGGAGAGAGTGTCATTAGATTCAGCCTGAAGAAGTCATTGATGACCCAAGGGAGAGGGGATCCCAGGCTGCACTTGGAGTGGAAGCTGCCCTGGTGCATAAACCTAACGGCAGATTCCTGGCGAGGAAGAAGCCTGCTGGTCAAGGGCGACAGCTGTGGGGGCCATAACACCACAGGCCGGGGGATACCCAAGCACCACTAGATGCAGAGGGAAGATTCCAGGAGCAAGGGAAGCATGGACCACTTAAGCCGAGGGCTGGCTGGTGGAGAAAGTCTTCGAGGAATGGCTAGGTCATGGACTCCCAGGTCACCCAGGCAGGATGGACAGGACGGTCCTGGCAGTAAAAATGGACTTATACTCCCTCTGAAACTCTCATGGGACTCACTTTCTATTTTTAAAAACAGATACTTGGAAATAACTTGAAGTATATGCCTGGATTGACAAGTAAGTTTATGGCCCATAACAGATGTGATGAAAGGTCAGCAGAGATTAAATGTCATAAAACATCATTTTTACCATCTTTAGTTGTTGCTCTCCCCTAAAGAATTGAAGGGTTTGTACCAAACTGGCTTGGCCCATCTGGTCTCTGCCCCTCGCCACTGTCCCCCACATTTAATGACCCTGCTCAGCCATGAGTCCCCGGAGAGACACACATCTCCAAGGAGGTCATAGCAACCAGGGACGTGGAAAAGCAGAAGGATGTACTCAAGGCCAAACTTCAACAGCGGGAGTCAGCCAACATTCCCTCCAAACTCACATCTTGCACCTTCCACCTGATTTACACTTCACTATTGTCACCGTCATCCTGAACACTTGCTATCAGGCTCCCATCCCTCTGCACTGTTTCTCGAGTTAAACTTTTTCCATGTTCACAGCCACTGCCCTGATGTGGGGCTCAATGGCTTTGCACACAGACCTCCAGGCCGGGCTCGTCATGATGGACTTGCCCCCTCCTGCTCTCTGCACATCCCATCCCTGCAACGTGAATGGGGCCAGACCTCCTATACAGCTCAGCTGGGAGGCTTACGCCACCGACGGCGTTACTTTCTGATATGGGCAGGCCGCCTAGCCCAACAGGTTTCCGTCTCCTAGAGGGCTGGACTATGGCCCACGGGCGTTTCTAAAATAGTTGAATGTGTTGCTAAATCACAGAATGCATGGAATTACATACATTCCCTAAAGCGGCAGCACCTCGCTGCAGAGAGGAGGGGGCGACACCTTTCACAACACGGTGCCCACCGAGGAGGACTGGCCTAGGCACGGGCGGTAGAGGACAGAGGACTTGACAAAGGGCACACGCAAACCTAACCATTCTCTGGTTTGAACCCCCAAACCACCTGTGGACAGCAAAAGGACCGTGTGGGGCTGTTTTGGTCTAGGTGGCCCAGGGTGGTGTCAGCACGTCTAGCTCCCTGCTTCTGGGCCCGAGATGGGAGCACATGTCCTTCACAGGCTGCGGCAGAAGGAATGTGAGTCGTGACACTCGCAGCAGAAGGAATGTCCCTCCTCCTATCCCTCCTCCCTGCTGCGGGTGGAGGCTGTGTCCACCAGGGATCACAATGAGCAGAAACCTCTGGATGAGGTTCGAGCAAAATATTGATGTTTGCACCAAAAAAAAAAAAAAAAAAAAAAAAAAAAAAGAGGCCCTGTGGTTTGGGGTTGTTTCTATAGAGTAATGTAACTCTGCTGACTGGCACAGTTGCTGACTTTTTTCTAGATCCTTTTAGATTAGATTAATGGCCCCGATGTGAATCTTTCATATACTGCGGAGTCCCTCCCCACCAAGGGAAGGATGAGGCTATTTTTTTAGTAAAATCATGTACAGATTATTCATTAGCTGAATCAACGGGCGATTGATCCTCTGGGCTTTAATTTTATACTTTGCATAGAACTGAGCTCTTACAGAACTCGAATCACTAAAATTCACTTAAAATAGGAAATAGGGGGATATTTCATGCATAGAATGTGAGGAATAGGATTGTTCCTGTTGTCTTTATAGAATGTGAGCTGAGTAACCTAGGAATCCATGTTCTGTCAGTGAAAACAGGTCCACATCACTCCATGTAAGTAAATATCTGAAGTTAGCCCACTTCCCAACTGCTCTGTGCCGATACCGCGTCAAGCAAGGCCTCCTGGTCACAGGAGGCCTCACCTAGTAGAACCCCTCCTCCTGGGAGCATGTCCTCTCCACCTAAAGACCCAATGGACAGCACAGCCGATAACATGTAGCAGGGGAAAATTCGTGCTTCCTGAATTATCCATGTTTCCAAATTCATATTTTATATTTTAAAAGGTAAAACAGTGTGCAGTAAGCACTAAAATAAGTAAACCTGTGTCCATATCTTTTGAATGAGCAGACAGACAAACAGAAGACAGATATGTTAGTCTAAATGCACTTCGCCTCAGAAGAAGTGGTGGAAAGCTCTGCTGGATTTTACATCTCGCCCAGGGGCCATTATGACAGCTAGTGATACAGATGGGCCAAATTTTTCTGCTAAAATATTTGGCATGCCAATTATATTAACATATAACATATTTTAATATTTTATATATATGTATATATATTTAATATATATTTAATCAATATATTTAATATATATTTATATATTAAATAAATATATATTTATTTAAATAAATTTAATCAGAAAGAATTAAAAAACTGGCATTAAATGTTTGAAACAGAAGTCTAATCACATACATATATTAGTTTCAGAGGAATTGTTCTCAGGTTAGAAACTTCCCACTGTTTCAAAATTGTAACATCAAAAATTGAAAAGTCAAGAAAGTCGAGGCCCATCCCTTTTACAAGGAGTTTCTTGTATATTTTTAATTACTGGGTTGTATAGAAGAATTTCAAGAGAGAAGCTTCAACCCTTTCTTCATGACATCAGCTGTGGTTTCAACGTGTCTGATTGCCTGTTCATTGCAAGTTCCGCTGCGTCGTTTCTCTAAGCTGCCGCAGTGGAATGCCAGCCTGTGGGAGGAAGGCCCTTCTGGTATCATAGGAAGGAACATCCAACCAACAGCTCGGAGAAGTTAGTGTCTCATTCTCCTGGAAGCTGGAGGTAAGCTGTTTCGTGGCTGGTGAGTTCTGGTAGATCTGGATCATCAAGCACCTCGAAAGTTCCATTCCTCTGTTGGCTTTAGTCATTAGACTTTTGCCCTGACCATTGAAACTTCAGGACTGCAAAAGGAAACCATCTTTTCAGGCATCACGTCCTTCTCCAAAGGAGGAAAGAGAATTTCTTCTCAAGTGTATATTTTTTTTTAAATCAGAATTAGATTTTCCCAGAAGTTGGAGAGCAGTCTTAACTTTCAATTGTTTATTAAGACTCGGCCAACATTCCTGCCCTGTATATGCCCGTCTTTCATGTCCTGAAGGGGCTGGACGTCTAAAGCTACATTTCCAAAACTTCCTTCCACCTGGAGTCCCACATGGTGAGTGAGACAGGCTTGTATGAAATGCTAAGGTTTGCCCTGGGATGAGATCCACCTGCCTGATGTCGTGGCTACTAGAGGACCCCCAGGAGTGGACTCAGTGGCTGAAT
Source organism: Canis lupus dingo (assembly GCF_003254725.2). Taxonomy (NCBI): domain Eukaryota; kingdom Metazoa; phylum Chordata; class Mammalia; order Carnivora; family Canidae; genus Canis; species Canis lupus. Next base: position 7,740,931 of record NC_064276.1, read on the forward strand.
CCATATGCCAGTGTCTACAGGGAAGTTCAGGTGGGGTGGTTGGGGGTCCCAGGAGTGGCAGTAGCAGCTGTCCCCTGCCCTCCTCATGGCTCATCCTGTGCCATTGACACTGTCCCAGGGTGCCTCTTGCCTTCTGCTACCCCTGGCCTTCCGATGATGGTGGAAGCAGCTCGCCCCAGTGTTACATGGCATTCTGCTCCCAATGCCTCCCATGGAAAGTGCCTTAGAGCAGTTTTCATGTTCCATATACACCTTTATATCTCTACTCAGACCAAAAGCATGTTTCTGCCAATCTAATTACCTTTGATTAACTTGCCTTTTAATTTTAAAAACCTACTCTGAAAAATTTTCATTTTATAAAATTTAGCTTAGGTTGGCAGTTAGTCATTTCCTCATATAAAATATATTTCTGTAGGTGTTAAGAATGCCTTCAAATATCTTTCATGTCACATTCTATTTTATGGGGAAATGATAAACTCTGACTTGTTACTTTTTGTTGACTTGGTAAGACAATGGAGTCCAGCTTCATTCCAGACACAACCTTGGAGAAATGCGCTAAGAACCTCAGTCCCCTTCTTAGACAATGACGGTGGCGGCAGGACCCCAAGGCTGAGCTCTGTCCTGTTTGCCAGGAGATCTCGTCCTTGACCCTTCCCTGCTCTACCTACAGTGCAGGTGCATTTGCTCCCTAGGCCACACCTCCCCATCCCCATGTCAGCTGATCCCCACCAGCTTGGACAAGAACAGGCACAGGAAGGGATTAAAGATGAGAGGAAGGGAGAAGACAGGCTACTTCTGGCCTCACCCTGTTCACCTGGGTACCATCTCCATAATCCCATATTGTCGTCTGTAGCTCAGGCTCTTGGCCAGAAAATTCCATCAGTGCTTTCTCTCTCTGCATCATGACCTCAGCCCCTGACCCTGTGGCACCTCCTACTCACAACATTCAAGCCTTGAGAAATTCTGTGTTGATTCCTCCCATTACATCACTGCTCCCGGTCAGCCTCTGAGCTCTCGCACTGCTGTGTTAATCCCCTTGATGAACTTCTCTGTGTTTTAAATTGTAGAGCAGTTCCTCTTGGTGTCGTCAGGCCCTGTTTGATGCCCACATCTTATTCCCAGACACAGACAGATGGAATTGAAAGTGCTTAGAGGTTGATGGTCTTCTGGAGGAGGCAGACTCAATAAAACAGAGGCACCTCAAATCGATTGCAATGAGTAGAACAATCTGGGGAATTTTGAAGCCAAAAAACATTCTTCACATGGCCAGGGAAGACAAGAGTGAGGAACATCAGTCAAAATAGAGAAACGAGCAATTGTTCACTTGCGCACTGGGACAAGGGGTGTTTGCCAGCTTTGAGAACATAGGAGAGGGCAATCAGGCCTGTGACAAGGAAGCACCCACGTCTAGTGCATCATGAGCAGAATCTTCAAGTATCTTCTGAGTAAGAAAAGTGGATTTTGACTCGGATGGCATTGTGTGACCGTCATTAGAAAACAACTCTACCCAGCAGCACCTGGGTGGCTCACTGGGTTGAGCGTCCGACTCTTTATTTGGGCTCAGGTCGTGATCTCAGGGTCATGAGATGAAGCCCCATGTTGGCTTCTGGCTCAGCAGGGTGTCCGCTTGCCCGAATCCCGCTGCCCACCCCCCCAACATAGTGTGCTCTGTCTGCCTGCCTCTCTCTCTCAAAAATAAATAAATAAATCTTAAAAAAGAAAACAACTTTACCCGCTGTCTTTCATTGTACTTGAAATATCACCCCCAGAAATTGCAGCGCCGTAAAACCGTCTCTGCTATTACCCTGAAAAGACTTTGAAAGCCATTTTGTAAAATAAAACAGTAAACTAAGGATGAGTTTTGGTAGTTGGCAAGTGAGGATCATATGGAACAGATTAGATACCTAATGGGGCATGGTCTCAAGAAGAGATATATGAGTGAACTTAGAAAAATAGTTACAAAACATGCCTTTTTCGTGATGCTGTTCATGGCCAATGACCCATGCAGGAGACTGCTAACTGAACTCCACACCAAATTGCCAGGGGACAGAAAAATAGCTTAGTGAAAAGTTATATGAACTGTTTTGTCTTGTGTTTACTTCGGCAACACATATGCATACTATTTTTTTTTCTTCTTCTTCTTTTTTTTTTTTTTTTTTGCATGGATCTTCTAAGTTTAACATTCTCTTTTCAAATAAGAGTCATTTTGACATCAAACTGCCGATAACTAACATGCAATTCTCCAAAAGAAGTTATAATTGGAGAATTGTGGTGTGACCAAGATAACAAGTTAGCAGCCACACAAACCCTTAGCTTGTTTCTCTGTTTCTCTGTATCAGTTTTCTTTTCTTGAAAACACTATTGGGGCACCTGGGTGGCTCAGTGGTTGAGCGTCTGCCTTCGGCTCAGGTCGTGATCCTGGGGTCCAGGGATCGAGTCCCACATTAGTCTCCCCGCAGGGAGACTGTGTCTCCCTCTGCCTGTGTCTCTGCCTCTCTCTCTGTGTCTCTCATGGATAAATAAATAAAATCTTTAAAAAACCCACTGTCATAATAATTAAACTGGTGGTGACCAGAAATATAGATGTGTATATGTGTATCACATCCGTATGTACATACGCACACACATATGCATACATATATACACATATATTTTTGCTATTTCAAACTACTCTTCGATGACTTAATTAGGGTAGGAGGCCATGTGGAATTGAATCAGATTTCCCAAGCCCCCTTCCTTCTACTGAAAATGCAACCAATAAAATCCACTTGTTAGTGTTGTCATGAGTATTGAGACTTTCCCTATGTGCCAATTACTCTTCCCTTTCTTAATAGAGATAGCATCTGGCACACACAATTATTCTCCTGCCTTACTTTGCTTATATCTTTATTTCCAACCTCTGTAAAACCAAAAGAAAGCCCGATTCCACTGTAAACTTTCACCATTGGAGTAGGGGAACCGACTGGTGCACTTCATCATTATCCGGAACAGTTGCAAATCTTAAATGAACACGTCAATTATTCATGAGTCTAAGGTCCCGAATGCCAACTATAAATTATTAATCAGCAGATGTAAATATTTAAAAACCCTGGTGAGAAACACATTCTGTGCAAGCATTTCTGCGGCAGAGTGGATAAACACCAATTTTTAAAGCAAAGGGTGGTGGTCACCTAACAGCATTTATTCCAAACTCTGCACAATAGGGTTAAGTGCGTGATTCTGAGGCTCTTTTCATTCTGCCCTTATGGTGTGGGACTGAGTTTCCAATGTCACAGCCAGCGCGCTGAACCTTTGCAGGAATCAAATCAACACTCGATTCTTTTCATCTTGAGTCAGCTGTGTAATTTCTTTTCATTTTTACCTTGAATAAAAATTTTACCTTGGATTGAAATCATTGTGATTTCGTTGACACTGAGAAGTGCTTCCATTCTCTCCAATGTTTCTTTGTTGAAGTGAAAATGTCTTCTCTTCCTGTCCTTTTGTTGTTCCTTCTCAGAGGGGTTCTGGCCTCCCTGCCGCCATCCATACAATCCTACTCAGTCTTTAACTTCCGGCTCTGCCCTCTGTGAATATTTCTCCATCCTTCTTAGTGGGAATTAGACATTCCTGCCAATTATTTTCTTTCCCTTTCCCCAAATGAATTGTTAACTCTGCGAGGACTGCACCTTCTTCAACCCCACACAACTGTGATTGGTAGCACCCACCACGCAGGAATGGCTCAGGTAAATGAAGGAACAAGGTCCATATCTTAAAATGCAGGTACCTGCATTGGCTCCAAGGTTAGGCTTTTTTCTTCTTTTTTCTAAGGAAGCAATGTATCCTAATGGTCAAGAGCCATGGCATGGAAGCCAGGATAGATGTGAGTGGCGTTGGGCTCTCCTTGAAGGGCTGTCCTGAGTTTTCCATAACATGCTGTGAGAGAAGCACAGCACTGTGCTTGGTCCCCAGGAGGTGCTTGAGACGTTGCAGTGATTGCTGTTTGTGCATTGCTATTATAATTTCTGTGAAGGCACACTGATGGTGACAACAGGAGTAATAGGCATCTGTTGAGTCACTTAGATCTTGGTCCTTCTGGAGACCTCGACTCTGCTCAGCTCCTCCCCCAACTTCTGTTTCCCTGGCAGGGATGCTCAGAGCTCACTGACCCAGAGCTCACTGACCCTGGATGCAGAAGTAAACAAAACCCTAAAAGTCCTTCCATTGTAATGCCAACATTTTGCCAGCTAGCTCTGGAATTTCTATGACAATTTTCTCGGTGTTTCTCAATGCTGAAAGAAGTAATGTCTTATGTGAGAAAAAAGACAAAACCTCCCACACTTCTTGCTGTTTCTCATTGCTTCATTGAAAATTAAAAGGTTGAATGCAGATTAAGTTTTAAAATATTTGTGGGGGTGCCTAGATGGCTCAGTAAGTTAAGTGTCTTAACTCTTGATCTCAGCTCAGGTCTTGCTCTGGGGGCATGAGTTTGAGTCCTGTGGTGAAGCCTACTGAAACATAAGTTTAAACAAACTATCTATATCTATATCTATATCTATCGATCTATATAGTCTATCTATATCTCCGTGGGTAGGCAGAGAGCATAGCCTTGCAGTTAGGAAGGCAGACCCTGGGTCTGAATCCAAGCCCACCACTCACCAACAGGGTGACCCAGAGAGGTCTTTAACTTTTGGTGCTTCCACTTCTTCATGATAAACAATGGAAGACATTGTTAGTCTCTGGCTTAGGAGAACACATGAGGATGAGTCAAGTAAAATGACTGGAACAGATCCTGGTGCACTGCGTGTGCTACAGAAGTATTTGCTTTTGTGATTTTTAATGACTGAAATTCACAAACAGGAACTGTTTGTGTGTGAACCAGGTGGGATGATCCAGATCCAAGGGCTTTCAAATGTCCTTTGAATCTTTGTCAAAATTCTACTGAAATACTTGGAAAAACAGTAAAAGCCTTCTGATGGGTCAAATTCTCAGTTTAAAAGGAAAAACTAGGTTTGAGTAGAATGTCCCATCTTTGCAACCTGCATGTCAATGCTATGGTCCCCAGGGTCCCTCATTGCCCAGATGAAGTAAATATCCTGCTTTATCTCATATTGCCTTTTGTCCAGCTGAGTATAATTAACATTTTTCTAATATTTCATTTAGAACTTAAAATTTTTCCCCCAAATTTCAAGGAAAGTTGAAAATCCCCAAAGCTACACAGCCCCGGTCCCTTTCCCAGTAGAACTGACTTAATTGGAGATCTGTCAGTTTAAATCTGACTTTCATCAAAGGGCTATACAAGAAGCCATGCTATGGGGGTAACCTTTGAATTTTACATCCAACTCTTATCTAAGAGGTCCCATGTGCTTCTGAGGAGCCCACTGGGTACCTCCTAATGAATTTCTTTTGGAGGGTGAAGTCAAGAAAGTTTTCAAATTTTTGGATATACTGGTGTAACTCCTAAAATAACTTAGTGCAGATTCTGAGAAAGCTGGAGATGAGTTTTGCGTGCTATTCACTGAAGCTCAATATTTCCAGTCTCCCCCAAATCTCCCCACCCCACATACTGATTTCTTGACTTTGGGGTTATTTCCAACATTGTTGGACAAGCACTACCTTCATTTTGTATTGATTAATTAACTATTATTTAATTCTCAAAGCAAGTGCCATTAGATATGTTTTTCATATTTAAGCTTTTCAAGCAGTTGAAGTATTTTGGACAATATACCTTAGTGTAAGCCTGCTCCAGACTCTCTAGTACAGAGACAATATAATTAGGGAGAATAACACAGAGGGGGTATTGAGGGCAACATGGCTTGGAAAGCCAGAGCAATGTGCCTGCCTCCGTAGGCTAATAGCAGGAAAGGACCAGAATTATAATAAATGTCCCTGCTCCTGCTTAATATAGAGATTCTTGATTTAAGGATATTGATTCTGGCCTACCACCTGAGACTAAATAGCAAATGGCATCTGATATATTAAGCTCCTGCCTCTTGACGTGGCTAAGTAGCAGGTGGCAGCTTTGAATCAATAGCTTATGTTCACACTGGAAACTGTTATAGTACTTGGCTGGGATGTCTTACGTGAGAAGAAATAAACGTCAGTAATTTTGTACCTTGTCCTTACCTCTGCTGCCATTGATAAACTTGGTCCCTAGAAATATGCCATAATTCACAACCTGGTTAATGCACAGATAAAAAAAATCAATAGAGCCCATTTTCATGGCTTTTTAGGGGGTGAGGCATGATTCCTATGAAGAGAAATCAAATTAATGATTTGTTTTTTCAGAGCATGAGAAAAATCACAAAATAATTGTCAAAGATTTGGCTGACAATGCAGATGACAAAAGTATATTTCCTAAGTGTGATATTAATCTGGAAAGTTACCAATTACGTAACAGAAGAGCTGGACCTGACTCCCTTCAGCCAGGCCAGGCTGCTCGAAAGTGATGGAGGCATCCTGGGTACAGATGGTCCTGGTGTCCCCAGCACTTCTGAAAAGATAAGGTGACAAGTGCCTAGATCAGCTCCCTCAAGCTTAGATGCTTCACTTGTGGCCATTTGCAAAGCTAGAGAAATCAAAGTGAGTATTAATATTTATAAAGAGATGTTTTTAGTTAAGGGTCAAGAAAGTAAGATCTGAGGAAGATTTAGGACATTAAAAATATATACATATTTGAAAGGCCATTTGGAGTGTAGATATTTATTCACTCCACTAAAGGAGGAGACCTGATGCGTTCCAGTGATGAGTGCAATGGGAAATGTTCTGGAATCTACCGGAACTATGAAGCAGTCATCCTGGAGACATGTTGACTAATAACTGCAATATGGCACAATATATGTCGCCAGCTATAGGGAGGGCACTCACAGGCAGCTGAAGAACCTTGGGGCAAACTGTCCCTTTCCAGAATTTCTCCACAACAAAAGCACAGGATGGAAGATGGGGGGATTATAAAAATAACAAGACAACTCCTCTTTTTCACATATATTCTTCTGTCAATGCTGAAATTTTTTTCAATAAAAAAGAGCCAATGACAACATCATCTATAAAAGCATTGGCTTCTCTCCTGGTCGTGGCCTGCTCCTTGCTTCCATGCATCTCTGTGCACAGAAATTCTGCTGTCTTTTGCTTGAGCCAGAAGTATTGGACTGTCTTCTTTCTTTCTCTTGCCATCCTATTGAGGCCATCAGCAAGAAGAATGTCTCTGCATTCAAAGCACATCTAGGTATCTTATGCTTTTGGGTGCAATTGTAAGTGGGACTGACTCCTTAATTTCTCTTTCTTCAGTCTCATTGTTAGTGTATAGAAATGCCACTGACTTCTGGGCATTGATTTTGTATCCTGCCATGCTACCAAATTGCTGTATGAGTTCTAGCAATCTTGGGGTGGAGACTTTTGGGTTTTCTATGTAGAGTATCATGTCATCGGCGAAGAGGGAAAGTTTGACTTCTTCTTTGCCAATTTGAATGCCTTTAATGTCTTTTTGTTGTCTGATTGCTGAGGCTAGGACTTCCAGTACTATGTTGAATAGCAGTGGTGAGAGTGGACATCCCTGTCTTGTTCCTGATCTTAGGGGAAAGGCTCCCAGTGCTTCCCCATTGAGAATGATATTTGCTGTGGGTTTTTCGTAGATGACTTTTAAGATGTTGAGGAATGTTCCCTCTATCCCTACACTCTGAAGAGTTTTGATCAGAAATGGATGCTGTATTTTGTCAAATGCTTTCTCTGCATCTAATGAGAGGATCATATGGTTCTTGGTTTTTCTCTTGCTGATATGATGAATCACATTGATTGTTTTACGGGTGTTGAACCAGCTTTGTGTCCCAGGGATAAATCCTATTTGGTCATGGTGAATAATTTTCTTAATGTACCGTTGGATCCTATTGGCCAGTATCTTGTTGAGAATTTTTGCATCCATGTTCATCAGGGATATTGGTCTGTAATTCTCCTTTTTGTTTGGGTCTTTGTCTGGTTTTGGAATTAAGGTGATGCTGGCCTCATAGAACGAATTTGGAAGTACTCCATCTCTTTTATCTTTCCAAACAGCTTTAGGAGAATAGGTATGGTTTCTTCTTTAAACGTTTGATAGAATTCCCCTGGGAAGCCATCTGGCCCTGGACTCTTGTGTCTTGGGAGGTTTTTGATGACTGCTTCAATTTCCTCCCTGGTTATTGGCCTGTTCAGGTTTTCTATTTCTTCCTGTTCCAGTTTTGGTAGCTTGTGGCTTTCCAGGAAGGCGTCCATTTCTTCTAGATTGCCTAATTTATTGGCGTATAGCTGCACCCAAAAGCATAAGATACCTAGGAATAAACCTAACCAAAGATGTGAAGGATCTATACCCTAAAAACTATAGAACACTTCTGAAAGAAATTGAGGAAGACACAAAGAGATAGAAAAATATTCCATGCTCATGGATTGACAGAATTAATATTGTGAAAATGTCAAAGTTACCCAGGGCAATACACACGTTTAATGCAATCCCTATCAAAATACCATGGACTTTCTTCAGAGAGTTAGAACAAATTATTTTAAGATTTGTGTGGAATCAGATAAGACCCCAAATAGCCAGGGGAATTTTAAAAAAGAAAACCATATCTGGGGGCATCACAATGCCAGATTTCAGCTTGTACTACAAAGCTGTGGTCATCAAGACAGTGTGGTACTGGCACAAAAACAGACACATAGATCAATGGAACAGAATAGAGAATCCAGAAGTGGACCCTGAACTTTATGGTCAACTAATATTCGATAAAGGAGGAAAGACTATCCATTGGAAGAAAGACAGTCTCTTCAATAAATGGTGCTGGGAAAATTGGACATCCACATGCAGAAGAATGAAACTAGACCATTCTCTTACACCATACACAAAGATAAACTCAAAATGGATGAAAGATCTAAATGTGAGACAAGATTCCATCAAAATCCTAGAGAAGAACACAGGCAACACCCTTTTTGAACTCGGCCACAGTAACTTCTTGCAAGATACATCCACGAAGGCAAAAGAAACAAAAGCAAAAAATGAACTATTGGGACTTCATCAAGATAAGAAGCTTTTCCACAGCAAAGGATACAGTCAACAAAACTAAAAGACAACCTACAGAATGGGAGAAGATATTTGCAAATGACATATCAGATAAAGGGCTAGTTTCCAAGATCTATAAAGAACTTATTAAACTCAACAGCAAAGAAACAAACAATCCAGTCATGAAATGGGCAAAAGACATGAACAGAAATCTCACAGAGGAAGACATAGACATGGCCAACATGCACATGAGAAAATGCTCTGCATCACTTGCCATCAGGGAAATACAAATCAAAACCACAATGAGATACCACCTCACAGCAGTGAGAATGGGGAAAATTAACAAGGCAGGAAACCACAAATGTTGGAGAGGATACGGAGAAAAGGGAACCCTCTTACACTGTTGGTGGGAATGTGAACTGGTGCAGCCACTCTGGAAAACTGTGTGGAGGTTCCTCAAAGAGTTAAAAATAGATCTGCCCTGCGACCCAGCAATTGCACTGTTGGGGATTTACCCCAAAGATATAGATGCAATGAAACGCAAGGACACCTGCACCCTGATGTTTATAGCAGCAATGGCCACAATAGCCAAACTGTGGAAGGAGCCTTGGTGTCCATCGAAAGATGAATGGATAAAGAAGATGTGGTTTATGTATACAATGGAATATTACTCAGCTATTAGAAATGACAAATACCCACCATTTGCTTCGACGTGGATGGAACTGGAGGGTATTATGCTGAGTGAAGTAAGTCAGTCGGAGAAGGACAAACATTATATGTTCTCATTCATTTGGGGAATATAAATAATAGTGAAAGGGAATATAAGGGAAGGGAGAAGAAATGTGTGGGAAATATCAGAAAGGGAGACAGAACATAAAGACTCCTAACTCTGGGAAACGAACTAGGAGTGGTAGAAGGGGAGGAGGGCGGGGGAGGGAATGAATGGGTGACGGGCACTGGGGGTTATTCTGTATGTTGGTAAATTGAACACCAATAAAAAAATAAATTAAAAAAAAAAACAAAGCACATCTAGATTCTAACTAGTGGTCACCTCTGTTCATGTCTCCATCATCCACTAATGGGTCGCTCCTGTGGCCTTACCTGCTTTGTCACCTCTGATCTGCATGACCACAGGCTCTCAACACAGAGTTGTCTCCTCAAAATGAGGGTCAGAGCCCATCACTCTTGGAGATGCCCACCAACGCTTTTCATCCCACTCAGGGGAAAACCAGTATCTTAGGTTGGTCAATGAGGTCCCCACCAGAAGGTGACTTGCTTCTGCTGTTGGCTCTTCCACACTTTCACCACCTCCTTCAGGCCGAAGGGTCTTTGTCTGCTCTGCCAAGCACGTTCCCTGTCTCAGGGCTCTTGTATCTGTTGTTCTTTACACTTGGTGTGCAACACTCCCCACATATCTATCTGTTGACGCACGGTTGTCTCCCCGAGGCCTTCCCTGACCAACTGAATGGGAAAGCAGCTCTCCCAGCAACTCATCTCTTCTCACTGTTTTGTTCCCTGGAAGCTTTCAACACCTGACACATCTGCTAGCTGCCATTTGTCATTATTGTTGAAGGATACATCCCCCGCCGACAGGAGTGCCTGGCACGTGTAAGAAATTAAGTAATCTGGGTTCTGGGAGTAAATAGAAGCAGATACTATTCTTAACAGCCTGCATGTTATTTAGAGAAATAATCTGCCAAGAACCTTGCAATGTGGCAATATAAAGTTCTTCTGTGTGTGTGCACATGCAAATATATATATATATATATGTAGGCAGATATGTAGATATCACTTCATGGTGAGCAATATCTGAACAAATGATTATTTCCTACTCTATAGGTACACTTGACCCAAAACATATTATAAGTAATCCCCCAAGGGTGTGTTGCAATTCCTCTTTAACAGATCTTAAAAGTCTTTCTCAGTATTATCTACCTCTATTTCTTCTCAGGTCTTTTATTGGCTTTTAATGACCATACTTGATTCCATGTGAAGTACAAACAACCTTCAGAGATACAGAATATTTTTAAAGATTTTATTTATTTATTCATGAGACACACACACACACAGAGAAGCAGAGACATACGCAGAGGAAGAAGCAGGCTCCCTGCGGGGAGCCCCGTACAGAACTCGATCCCAGGACGCCAGGATCACGACGCGAGCCAAAGGCAGACACTCAACCACTGAACCACTCAGGTGTCCCAAGATACAGAATATTATCTTTGTATTTGCCTCTTTGTATTTTGCCAAATTTGATGCTCTGCCTTCTGAATGTCTTGTTATAAATTTAGACTAATACAATGAAAACAATGACTCCTCTGATGGTCCTTCCTATTATAAGTCCCTTTAATATCCAGATTTAACTCATTCTACCACATCTGTGAGCACATAGGTGAACATGACAGATGAGGTGTTCCTACCCACATGCTGTAGATGAAAAAGATGGGCTTAGAACCAAGTGTGATGATAAGAAGGAAATGAGAACCCGAGTTAGAGAAGGAGCATACTCTTGGAGAGAAAGGGCCTGGGGAGGTTTTCTTGAGGATGTTACATCAAAGTTGAGATTTGAGGAAGAGCATGAGAAGGACAACTTAAAGGAGAAAACGGGAGGTGGGTTCCTGCAGGGAGAGGCAACCATATGCCCTGAGTTGAGAGCAAGCTCAGTAAGAAGCTGGAACTGAGAAAAGGCTAATTGGATGTGAGACAGTGGAGTGAGGAAGAAAGTAGAAGGAAATAGGAAAGGTAGGCTGATGTGAATTTGCCCAAATTTCTACAAGGATAAAATATACTTTTATTGTCTTCTAAGCACATTGTGAAACCTTTGAAAAGTTTCGAGCAGGAAAGTGAGATCTGATTTATATTTCAAGAGGTTTGTCTAATTAGGGAGAACGTATTGAAGAGAGCAAGAGGAAGAAGATCCAGCCTGAGGAGCTTCTTTCAGGAAGCCAGGTGAGAGGTGGGTGCAAGTGGGAGCAGGGCATTCGGAGGAGGGGAAGGATGAAAGAGCTCACTGCAGAGCCTGATGGGATTATCGACCCTGGGATGTGGAGAAGGGAGGGTGAAGCAGAAACCGGAAATAAGCAATGGCTTAGTGGTCATGCGATTTCCAGTAATGTGGAAGTCTGCAGAGGAAGTAGTAAGGGAGGAACTGAGAGTTCAGTACCTGACAGATTAAGGTAAAATGCCCAGGCCAAGTTCAAATGGAGATGTCAAGGAGGCCCTGGGAGGAGATCAGATGAAAAGTCTAGGATGCAAAATTACAACTGAAAGTCGTTGCCCTGGAGATCATAGCTAAACCCACAGCCATAAAGCAATCCAGGGTGAGGGAAGTACGGGTGTAGGACACATGCTAGAAGAGCCCCACGGGGGCCAAGAGGGGCCCGAGTGTGAAGCAAGGAGACAAGAAGGGGGTGGCCACTGGAGCAGAATGAACCCTGGCCACATCCTTACTGAGGTCAGGAGAGAGCATTTCTACAGCAGTGGGGTTGTCAACCATTCCAAATAATGCTGAGAGGTCATGTGAAATGGAGACAAGGGCCTGGGTGGGATGGACAGCAGAGCAGTTGTTAATGACCTTGAAACTGCAGTCCAGGTGGGTGGGACAAGGGCAAGCCAGGTCAGATGAGGATGAAGGAGACTGAAGTCCGTGGGCAGGAGGAATAGACACCTCGTTAGAAACGCTTGGGCCAGTGGCTGAAGACTGAGACCAGGCCAGGCAAGATGGTGGAAGAGAGAAGCACATAGCATAGAATAGGAGTGTTCAGGAGAGTGCAGACCACACAGGGGCGAGTGGGGTTCACTGAAGGAGAAATGGCTTTGAGAGATGGAGATGAGTCAAGGGACTAGCCTTTGAAGAAGGAGTTTAACAAGATGGACCCAGTGCAGATAGAACAATGTGAGGGGGGAAATATGTAAGCTGAAAAATAAGGATATCTACTTTGCAGCGAAGGTTGCTCTCATCAACCTCCGACGTGCTAATGCCTCCCTGAGAGTCTTCTTCCTGCAGAATCAAAACCTTCGACAGCTGGCCAGAAATTCCCATCAAGGCACGGTTGGCTCTCGAGTGTGTACCTTCAGCCTTCAGCTCGTCCTCAAGCTCCAGCCTGTCTGGGCCTCCTCTCAGCCTATTTCCTAGAATAGACTTGGTGGGTCTGATAAAGACCTTCTGGTTCCCCCTCTCCAAACCCAGTGGTCCAACACAGTGACTTATCACCGTTCAGTGAGGGACCAAGACAACACAAAGTCATCACCGTTGACATGGACTTGACATTCACCTACAACGTCAACCTTGGTCTATGTCTTAATCCTTATAGGCCTGACTTCTGGGTTTGACCACCCATTTATACACCTTCCATTTCATGGACTGTTTCTTCCTGTTCTCATTTATAAACCCCCTGAGAAGTGACATGCACAATTTTTAGTACATTTTTCAGGAAGATGAGGATGAGGAGATTTCTTTAAAAACAACATAATTATGTTGACGTTTGTAAAAAAGAGAACAGGTAAATGTTTTTTTTTAAAATTTCAAAAGGTGTTAAACAGTTAAATGCTAAACTATTATTTTGTGGTTTGCATGCTTTAAACATTTGGAATTATAAATAATGATACATTCTGACATCATTAATAATCATAGCAAACAGGGACACCTGGGTGGCTCAGTAGTTGAGCGTCTGCCTTTGGCTTAGGGTGTGATTCTGGATTCCCAGGATCGAGTCCCACATCAGGCTCCTTGCATGGAGCCTGCTTCTCCTCCCTCTCCCTGTGTCTCTGCTTCTTTTTCTGTGTTTCTCATGAATAAATAAATAAAACCTTAAAAAATAATAATCATAACAAACAGCTTACAGGTTTTTTTTCTGAGACCTCCATTAACTGTGTTTGTTTTTACCCAAGTGGGAGAAATAGAATGGCTCAAGTTCAGAGCCCCTTCCGTCCTTGTGAAGTGCTGGCTTTGACTTTCTTCTGCATCTTTGAGGACAACCTTTATTGCAGTAGTGCCCCAGAGGGGTTCTGTTGAGGGTCATCAATCAGATACTAGATGCTGAGATTCGCCTTCTAGAAAACTCAAGAAAAGATTCAACAGTGTACCTGTTTACTTCTGAACACAAGGTCTTTCTGAAGCTGAAGTTCTTTTTTTAAGATTTCTTATTTATTCACTTGAGCAAGAGAGAGCACGAGTTGGGGGGAGGGGCAGAGGCAGAGGGAGAAGCAGGCTCTCTGCTGAGCAGGGAACCCGATGTGGGACTCGATCCCAGCACCCTGGGATGGTGACCTGAGCCGAAGGCCAATTCTTCACCAACTGAGCCACCCAAGCACCCCTGAACCTGAAGTTGTAAAGGAGTTTGCTTACACTGCAGATTTTGTAAAGTTATGGATTCTTACAGAAATATCCAGTATTTGGGGGCAGTCCGGGTAGCTCAGCGGTTTAGCGCTGCCTTCATCCTGGGGTGTGATCTTGGAGATGTGGGATCAAGTCCCAAGTCAGGCTCTCTGCATGGAGCCTGCTTCTCCCTCTGCCTGTGTCTCTACCTCTCTCTCTCTCTCTCTCTCTCTCTGTGCGTTTCTCTGATAAATAAATAAAATCTTAAAAAAAAAAAAAGAAATATCCAGGATTTGGGCAAATTTCCTCAATGCTAGCTTGTTTTGCTCCTTTGTATTGAAAATGTGTGTGTGTACCCTTAAATACCTTCTCTTGTAAAGCATATGTTTACTTTAGTTGGGAAGTAACTAAAGAGAGGTAAAGTGGTTTCATCACTCATACATTCTACTATTTAAAGTTTGATTTTGGGACACCTGGGTGGCTCAGCAATTGAGCATCTGCCTTTTGGCTCAGGGCAGGATCCCAGGGTCCAGGATCAAGTCCCCCATCGGGCTCCCCACAAGAAGCCTGCTTCTCCCTCTGCCTGTGTCTCTGTCTCTCTTTCTGTGTCTCTCATGAATAAATAAATAAATAAATAAAATATTTTAAAACATAAATAAAAAATTAAAAAAAAGTTTGATTTCACACAGGGTTACTAAAAGGGTATTAGTAAATTCTCAATGACTATATTTTCGTTCTGCTATTTGCTACTATTTTATAATCCATACACTAACCAGACACAACAGGTACGAGCTCCATGTGAAATGTTGATTTTCTTTTGTGTTATGAAGAGAATGAGTCTACACTTGCATATTTACTATATTGATTTCTGAGAAGTGTGGCTAAAAACTCCTACGAGGACTCTGGATGTGTTCATTCCTCTGTATTTTCCCATCAGATTGTACCTTTTGTACATCAGTTTCGTGAGATCCTGAGGTTTGGCCCTGGCTGGGGATAGGTGACAAGGATGTCACCCCAAATGCAGATAGGGTTGATCCCTGACTCTTTGCCAACACTGTTCTAAGGGGTTACCTGTGTTAGCTTAATCTGTGTGCGACATCACAGAGAAGGAACTTTTATCATTTTCACTTTTCATCTGGGGAAATTAAGGCACCGCAAGCTTGACTGGCTTATTCTCAATAGCACAGGCAGTGGAGACACTGAGCTGTCGTTATTAGCCTTCTGTCACCCAATGTCCTCATTAATCACTGCATCCATATCATTTTTACTTGAAATATCATGCTTAAGCTCCCATCATATATTTCTCAGATGTGACAATCAGCTCAGTGGAGAAACATTCATGTATGTACATGAATTCTATGGTGCCATCCAGTACACACACACTACTCACTTGACTGTAGTATCATTTTATATACATTCTGATAAATGTATGTATGTATAAATACATGTATATATGTGTGCACGTGTGTGCATAAAAATCCTGGACGTGGTCCAGGTAGGGAGCCAATGGGCATTCCCATGACTCTCTGGCAGGACACACCACTTAACCTGGGGGAAGGTCTATACCCCAAAACTGATGACAAAAGCATATCTCTGTGGCCATGTCAACTCTTAACATGTCACATAATTAAAGAACATTCACGCATTTGTTCTCATATTCATTCACGAACTTGATTGACAAGGTGTCTGCCAAAGCCTTTGACGTGGGGATGCAGAAGTGAATGTGCCAGATGCCTGTGCTTGGGGGGTTGAGGGGGCCAGAGAGATCTGTGCTCTCCTGTGCTAGGTCCCTTTCAATGTTTTTCCATACTGCATTTTCCCTCAAGGAGGATCTTCTAAAAAGCAATCACAATGCCCATTAGGAGAATGACAGAGTTTAGGGGGTGGGCTGTGGGTAGTGAGGCTGCTGTTTGAGCTGTAATTTCCTGAGTTCTGATATAAATACTGGAAATTGCATCACATAAAATGCATTTGTGAGTAATGGATCTTTTAAAGTTTGGGTAAGTGCTATATAAAAGGGGTCCTTTCACCAAGTTTTATGTCTGCTTTAAAAGAACTTTAATTGTATTTTTGAAAATAATCACTCTGGGTTCTAGGCACCATAAAATCAAATGTCACTGAAATAATTTCGATGTGCTGACATATTTATTGACCAAGAAGGGGTTAACCAGGTCAAGCTCTGTTTGATGTTGCCAGAAACGTGTTGTATAAGCGTGTCTTTGCATATATATGGCCATAGATGAGAAGCACATTTTGCAAGTGAGTTTTACTAAATATATGGCTGTTGTTTTTGCATCAAATGTTGACTGCTCATTCTGAATCCCATTTTCATTACTGAAACGTTTATATGCTGTGTACACAGCTGTAAAGTGGCCCAAACTCTTTTCCCCCATGGGTAGCGCCGGTTTTTATATCACCACTAATAGCTTGAAGATATCAGTGGTATGACATCTGTTTTCAGGCTTATACATGTTTAACAAAGAGAGAAACAAAACATCATTTTCCTTTTTTTTTCTTTTTTGCAAGAGGAATGATAAAAGCACGGTAATGCTTTCAAAATTTATCTATTTCTTGATCATTCAAACATGCTCATTTCTCTTTGCCTGATCTTCTCAACATCAAAGACAAGAAAAAGTGACGTAACATCAAGTATAAATCAACTATGCAATAAACCGCCGCTTATTTACCATACTCATTAAGCACCCACTGTAATTTGAGCTGAAACCTACCTTCTGTGCATTTCTGTGGAATAAAAACAGGTTTAAATGGAATGACAAGGATAGGGTTTCTATGGCTAACTATATCCCATACTGAGCAAAAGGAATTTGTTTTCAATTTACAACTGTTCCATCTATTTCTGTGTAGTCAGCAAAACCTATACTTGAAGATTGTTGTCAATTCTAAACCAACTTATCCTGTACATTTAAAACAAAACAAAACAAAACACCAACAACTCTATTTTCTTAGGTGAATTTTTGTAGTACAATACACATAAAATTAATCACTTTAAAGTGTATACTTCGGTGGCTTTGAGTACATTTATGACGTTGTGTGGTCATTACCCCATCTACTTCCAGAACTTTTCTCATCACCCCAGTCAGAAACCCCATTCCTATCAATCAGTTGCCCCCACGTCCCCTGCCCTAGCCCCTGGAAACCATGGATTTGCTTTCTGTATCTATAAATTTGTCTAATCTGGGTATTTCATATCAATAGAATGATAAAATACATGATCTTTTGTGTCTGGCTTCCTCCATGTGGCACAGCAATTCCACTCCCAGGTATACACACACAAATTTAGCACATGTGTCCCAACACAATCTTGTACCCTGATATTCAGAGTGCACATAATGGCCAAAAAGCTGGAAACGACCCTGGTGCCAGTGGGTGAATGGGTAAACAAAATGTAACATATTAAAAAAACAACAAAAGATTATTTATCCATAGGAATGAAGTACTGATAAATGCTACAACATGTAAGGGCCATGAAAGCACCATCTGAAGTAGATTTTATGGGTCAAACTTCTCACCCATCCGGCTTCTCCTCCGCATGGACTCCAGGTCACTGCTTGCAGCTGTTGCTGGGAAGAAGGCCTACTGGGTCTACAGACTCTGTGACTCGTCCTTCATGCTGCCGTGCTCCATCGCCTGACACCCAAGGCCTCCTCGGCACCTGTCTGGGGCCCCATGATGGCTCTAAAACAACAGACAGACCACTGCAAGCAGAGCACTGGTAGGAAGAAGGCACATGTAGATACCACCCTCGTTCTGGCGGTGAGACCTGGGATGGGTGCCTGAAGGACTCGGCTTCATCTACATCATGGGGGAAGGAGATCGGGCGATTGCACACTCCTCACCGCTGTGACTTGCTGAGACAAGAAGAAAAAGGAAAACACAGCTGCTGGCTCCCTATACAGATCTGCTAAGTACACGGAGGTCAGGGAGAGGGAGTGGCAGGGCTCCTTCAGAGACCTGCCTCACCAGATTGGATCAAATTGGTGTCAGAACCAAGTTGACATCTTGTAGGAAAACAGAGTCTTGAGGGCACTGGTATGGTCACCTAGGCAGCATGCATGATGGGGCGTGCATGGGTGGGGTGTGCACGATGGGAAGTGGGGCAGGTTGTCTGGGAAGTGTGTAGGAAAGACTTAGAGACAGACTGGTTGATGGACCCAGAAGGGAATGGCCCACTGTATGGAGGGAAACGATGCTGATTAAGAGGGGGAGAAGGTGGGGGTCCATCGGGACACTCCCAGGACCTCCTGCGAAACTCAACTTGCCCAGAGATGTGTTGGGTGCAGGGGGGACGAGAGCAAGGAAAGATGAGGATGGGATGCCCCCTCCAACAAAGCCCTGGTCTCACCGGTGAGACTAGCAGAGCACACAAATGCCTGTTGTCTCACATCACACACTCTATTCCAGAACACGGTGCAGATAGACACACAGAGATACGTCCACACATAATCACACATGCACACACACACACACACACACACCACTTACAGCCAGCAGTAGCACCCTCCATCTACACTCACCACAAACCTGAAACCATGGTTACCTGCTAACTACTTGTAACCACACAAAATAACCTGATTTAAGTATCAGAATCCAACAAAAATCTATAGCACATATAGCATTAAACATAAACTCCGTATTATCCAAGAAACAGGAAATGTGACCTCACAAAGCCTCAAATAACTTACATTCTAAAGTAGGCCGAGAAAATAAGGAGAAGAATTCGGGGACAGGAAGGAAAGAATTCATTGTTTTTCCTTGTCTCACTTCCATTCCTCCCGCTGGCCGGAGAGCCCCCCCACCCCGCACCCTGCAGCCCTCGCAGGAGGGTGACACCCCCCCCTCCGCCACTGCCTGGCAGCCGTGGGTGCTGGAGCCCCGGCCTGCCCTGGTCTGCGGTACAAGTGGTTGACAGGGAGAAGCCCAGAGGACTCACGGGCGAGCAGGTGCTCAGCGCTCCCCCGTGATGGCTTCCGGCCGGGAGGTAAGAGCAGGTGAATTGGCCGGCGGAGCCTCTGATCCCTGTGCCGAGTGGGGCCCGGGCGCAGGTGACTCAGCGCGGGAGCGGCCGTCTTCCACCTGCGCCTTCTCTCCTACAGGTGCCTCCAGGGCTGTCCCCGTCCCCCTGGCTGGGATGCTGGGCACCACAGTGGGTCTGCACCTTGACACCAAAATGTGCTGCCGCTTTACCCAGGTGCAATAGTTAGGTCCTCGGTTGACCGCTGAGCAGGAGGGCCACTGGAGACACTGCACATGTTAAGTGAAAGGAGACAAAAGACTCAAAGAAAGATAGAAGACATGACGAGCCCACTTCCCCATTGGCACAACTCTGTGGCCCCAGACCTCAGGACTCCAGCAGCCTCCCCCAGGCGAGCTGTGGCTGTCCCTCCGGGCTGGCGTCCTAGCACATGATTACAGGTTGGGCTTCAGACAGGTCTGCATGTGGCTCTGTCCACCCCCAGCTCCCTCTCCAGGCCCTAGGTGCTGCCCCTGCCCATCTGAGGGATTCCTGCTCTTTTCCGAAGTCAGGAAACACACTTTTCTGCCCCCACCCCCCAACTCTTCGAATCCTTCACTCTAATTTTCATTCTTTTCATTCTGTCCGTAAGCATTGCTCAGGGCTCAGTAGGCCGAGGTTCACCTTGGCTGCCCGTAAAGCAGAGGAAGGGATGCCACAGGTGCGGGCGGAGCCTTTCATGCAGTAAAATTAGTGCTCCATGTTGACCCGGAGGCCTTTGAGGAGGCCTGCAGATGATCACACTTGCCTCTCTTGGTTCCTGCCTGTGGTGCACGCCCAGCACGCACACACATCCCCGCATCACTGATGCAGAGCCTCTGCCAGAGCTCAGGTTTGTTACAGCTGATGAAGAAATGAGGCACATTCCTCCTTTTAAATGCAGCTCCATCTTCTCAAAGGTACAGCAATGCCGGTGCACAGGCCTCACTCCTGCTGCGCACCCTTTGTCCAGGGCCCTGTCCACTGAGCAGACAGCAAGGAAGAACTTTCTGTGGTCTCATTGAAATGCAAAATTCACCAGGAGAGAGAGAGCACCTCTGGGGGCAGGTGTTTGTCCAGCCTTGGTGCAGGAGGAGGGCAGGGGTGCTGCAGGAGGAGGGCAGGGGTGTTGAAGGAGGAGGGCAGGGGTGCTACCTACAAGACTGACAAAGCGGGGGGATTGGCAGGTGAGAGTCCTGGTGCCAATGGCATTACTACTTCTGAAACCACAATTTGCTTAAAAGTGAAGCTGCTCCCCACAGGCCAGGTGGCCCCTCTGGCCTGCAGACCATTCCCGGGACCCCCAGACATGAGATGGACGTAGGTTATCATTAAAACTTGGTGTTGGTTTATTTTGCTATGGTTTCCCCTAATTATAAAAGTAGTATGTTTATCATAAAAGATTTTGAAAAGCCCAGAAAGATTGTAAAGGAAATGAAAATCACCTAACTCCCATGTGAGAAATCCCCTTAACGAAGCAGCCAGGTCCCCTCAGATTCAGGCTCCCCACAATATCCCGTCAGGTGTTGGGAGGAGCCGCATCCGAGTCCCTGACAGCAAGGAGTCAGAAGCTCACTCTTGCCCATTGAATCCACTTTTTCCATAACGCACAGCGACCTTCTGTGCTGAACGCTGCATGGCTGCGTCTTTACTAGTTTTCGGAAAGACAATGGCCCAAGAATGACGTGTGCCTGCGTGGTCGCCTTGGTCGCCGTGAATGTTGGCCTACTGGCCGGGAAATCCAGTAGCTTCCAGCTCACGTGTGCTCTCCGATGACGGCTTGTCCCTTGGGTTAGCCTCCCCCCACCCCCAGGCCATATCTGTCTGCCGCTGGCCTGGGACACTCCACTCATCCATTTGCCATCCATTTATTCTGTCATTAATTCCCCCATTTACCCACCTGACACATGCCAACTGAGGCCCATTCCTCTGGTGGCAGGGCTGTCCCAGCGCTCCCTGGAAGACAGAGCTGCTCACGTGTATCCCGGGCCCTCAGATGGAGGACAGGGGACCCTTGAGGCGGAAGAATGGACACCTAAAAGGCATAGAGTCACAGCAGGTGTGCCTGGCTGTGGGAAAATGATGAATCTAGTGTACCTGGCATGTAGCGAGCAAGGGAGGCGGAAGGGGCCCCAGGAATCCCATCTAATGGGAAACTGAGTCAGCCAAGTGAACAGCAGGTGTGCCCAGGGCCACTCACCATATCGGGTTCAAAGCCATGTCTGTGAGCCTGATTTCAGCAGCTGGGTTGGTTCTATTTCCCCCACTACTGAACAGGTATGGAATCTCAGAAAGTGGGTGTCCTTGAGTGCTGGAAAGATGTGCCTCAGAGCTGTGACATCGTCCTCTGGGGAGGTTGAGAACTGTTCGTCTGCAGCCCCACAGGGACGGCCTTCAGTCCTGAGGACTTCATCACCCTGATGCCACTTCCAAGTGGCACCTCTGCCATCACACGTGACATCTCCCCAAGGAACAGGTTTCCTGGGTCTGGCCATACCCATCCCTGAGGCTTACGCACCTGCCCTGCTCAGGTGTCTTACACACAAAGGGATGTCCTCGGGCACGTCTACAAGGGACACAGGGTGAGGCATCCTGGGGTGAGCATTCTCAAAGTCAGAATGCTTCGAGAAGCATTCGAAGCTGGGAGGGAGAGGACAGGTCCATGCGGGGCCCCACTCCCCACATGCGTCTGCCAGACAGGAAAGTCATCAAAGGCAGGTGGCCAGTGTTGACTTAAGCGGGATGGTTGGGAGACAAAGCAAACCCAATCAACCCCAGGAGGCCTATGATCTCTTCCTAGCTAACTCAAAGAAGGGCCTGGAGACGCCCCCACATCCAGAACAAGATGTGAGGGGGTCACATGTCACTAGTTGAATGCTGACTTCTTAGCCATATAAATGCTCTCAAGAAGCTTTATGTATTACAAGAAAAAAAAAGACATTCATACCAATAACAGATCTTTTCATTAGTCCTGAGATGGTAACAGAGCTTTTAAAAATTTCTTCTCTATCCCTTGTTCTAAGTCTATTAATAAAAAAGAGATAGAAACACATAGATGGATGAATAAATAGACTGATAAAAAGAGAAGATGGATGAAGGAATAGATGGGTGGATAGGTCAATAGATAAGAAATAAATAATTGGCAGAACTTTTGCAAACAAATCAATGATATTTGGAGTCCTTAGGGGATCTGTCCATGGATTGCTTCTAGCAGGATGGAGCCAGCTCACCAGGCTTATGGAAAACAGACCTAGGATTGGGGAATTATGGGGCATAGCTCCCTGGAAAATATCATATACTACCTGAGTATAAAATAGATATGTTTCCTGACCAAATGCACCCTTTCTGGTTAGGAATACAGCTCTATGTATTATTTAGGGACTTCATATATCTGGGAACAGTGAGACGCAAGCTGCAGTCCCAGACATCTGCCTGCTTTGCCTCTGTCGTATGATGACTTATAGCCTCAAAAGGACTCCTACAGCTTCATACTGGGTAACACTGCTGATTCATGGGAGTTTAATTTCAAAAAACCAATTTTTTGTGTTGTCTCAAACATAAAGAAAAACAATTACCACAAATACTTTGCTTGTATTAAGTTCTCACACAATAAATATTATAAAAAGAGGTTAAACCCCCAAATTAAAACATGACCCCGTATTATCTTTATAAAATCAAAAAGGCATTTCAAATATTATGGTCTCTACATTTTCCAGTCACAGATGTGGCTAAGTGCCTCCATTGAGTATCTCAAGACATTTTCTCTGTAAAATGTACACTTCACCGGGTCTGTTAACAGTGGTGTCTGAAAGACGGAGAATGTGTTGGTTTCTTCATGCAACATACTGAGATACATTTAATTTCATTTGATTAATTGTTATAAGGCTAGTTTAAGTTTGTAATTGAAATATTATCTTCTTAATAAAAGAAACGTTTTTTTATTCAGAATGATTAACACTTAAGCTAATAAAAGTGATACTGTGGGATTCTGATGTGGGAGAGGTGGTAATAAAGATGCAATTAGCCAGCATCTCCTGTGTAAAGGAAGTAGAAAGGGAGAGGATGAAAGTGTCTCTCTGCTCCTTCCCTGACCTTATCTCCCCAAAGCCTGGGCACAGCTGCCTCTCCAGAGCTGATGCACCAAACTGTCACCCAAGCCTAAGATGTCAAATGAGGCCAAGGACAGCTGGGAGGAGAGGAGGTTGTAGGGAGGGAGCAGGGAGGTCTTATTCCCAATGAGCGCATCTGAGTGGGTCATGGATAGACAGTCCCTATGGATGCTGTGGCCTGGGCCTGTCTGTACCTGTGAGTCTGTAGCTGTTCGTGACCTCCAAGGCAGGCTCTGGTCCATATGAGCCATGATGAACTAGGGAAAAGCCAGCCCTGTGTCCTGCAGTGTCCTGTGTCCTGCAGCCCCATGTCCTGCAGGATTCACAGCCAGAGACACTGAGAACACAATCTGCCAGTCATCTATGGACATTATGAGCCCTGGGGCAGTGGGCTTCATTCTGCAATCCATGTGGGTGCTGGCTCAACAGAGTTTTCTTGAGTCCTCATCTGTGATGCTCCCTTGCTTGTCTGTATCCTGCAACACCTGTGATTCCCTGAAGGGCTTATGTAGGGTGGACCATGCTTCAGCACCAAGTGACAAGCCACATGGCCTAAAACTGGCCTAGGAGAATAAGGACAAGGTCTTGCAGGGATGCCTTCATGCTCTTGCTTCCATCCCAGGCTCAGAATTTAAAACCCCAGGGAAGAAATGCAAGTTGATATATTTACAGCAACCAAAAAACACAGACCACAGAAGTGGAGGGCTCAATGTGGGCAGGGCGCCAATCTCTATTAGACTGTTTCCATCACCGACAAAAATAGAGTGAAGCAAATCCCATTCCATGTTGTTAGCTGACAGTCCAAATCATGCAATTTGGTCATCGTGATGGGTCCTCAGTCATCCATTCAAATTAGCCAAGCACTTCCATCAGTTTTACTAATTTAAGACTTTTGGAAGATGAAAAAAAATCTTGAGTTTGTCGACAAGTGTTCAAGAAAAATTATTCTGACACTTGTTAAAAATAGTGAAGATGTTATTCAAAGACTATTGCAATAGGGGAGAGAAATGGCTAAACTCCAAATCCAGCAAAGGCAGCTGGGCATCTGCAGCCAAGAAGCAGAGTGAGAGGTCAGTGGACGGGAAACTCCCAAAACCAGATCTGGAGGGTAGGGGTTCTTACTGAAGGTGCACAGGGTGATCGGATGCCGGGGTGGGGTTTGTCTGCACTGACTCACCCAGATTCTGGCTAAAACTTGGCTATTCACACCCACAAGGAAGGGAGCCAGGATGGAGGCCAGGCCAATAAGAGGGCTCAGAGGAGCTTGACTGAAGCTGAGTTCGGGACAGAGTCTTTGTCACAAGTTAAAAATGCAGCAAAGAACCCAAGGTCACAACCTGTGGGTCTGGCTCTGCTTCAGACTCCCATCCTCCCTTCTCGTTTCTGTCTCTCATTTTCCCATGACAATGTCCAGTGGCCACCAGAGGACCCCACGGCCAGATGAGTGTAACGGCGTTGTCCTTTGCTGTCTCGATGCCTGTCTGCCCACACAGAGTGACGTGTGCTTAGGGCAAGGGCTGTCATGTTCACCGTTGAGCCACCACTTGCCAGCACCTGCACATGGCAGGAGCTCATGCTTTCCTGTGTAATGGGTGATAAATGGATGGCTGAAGTTCATGTGATTTGGGAGAGCATGGAGAATATTCCAGATATGTCTATATTGACACCAATTCTTAGCCTTCATTATTAGGTTTTGGGGAAACTCAAATATATGACCATGCCCCAATATTCAGTGGTGCTTTGCAAAATGATAGAGAGGTCACTTGACCATAACAACACAAAAATACTCCAAAGAGCAACATTATGATCCTGCTACATAAAGCATGAGCTAAAAAATTCATTCAAAAAGATGAAAGCTCTAAATTAAAAGAGAATACTTAAGTTCCAACCAACACTTGAACGATGAGTAAAGCACCTTAAGGATATTTTTATGACCGTTTTCGGCTTATATTCTCCACCTTCACCTTCATCCCCAAATAATTTCTCTATATATGAAAAAAAAATCACCCAAGGCTGGCATTAGAACTAAAACGCTCACATGAAAATTTCAAGGCAATCACAAGCATCTTACTATTAAAAAGGTTCTGCTTGTGGTTCATCAGAGCAGTCGTCCGAACTCTAGCACCAGAGTTCCTGAGGCCTTTACTGTCCTACAGTGTTTGCGACATAATCACTTACTCGTCACTGTACTGAATTGTGTCTGTCTGGGACTGTAAGGATTGGGATTGCAGAGGCTCCTTAGCTGTCATGTTCCTCAATCTTTTGTTTCTCTGTGGCCTGCTCACCGCTTCTCAAAGGATGATCCGGCTGTGAACATGGTGCTCTTTCCCCACCTGAGCATCATTTAGGCTTCTTTTAGTTCACAGCTGTCCCGGGCTGTATGAGAAGCCGCTAAGAGAGCATTTTGACTTTTGTTTCTCACCACACTTTCATTACAACATGCTAAGACTTTTGTTCATTTTGGTGATGAATCTGCATTGATAATAAAAGAGATGTAGAAATATGTTAATTGAGATATTAGTATACCCCATTGACTATATAAGTTTTCTGTAATTCCTACTCAATGATGTTAAATACTCAATTTGATGTCTTCTGTGATCAGATACTTAAATTAGCTTGGGTGTTCGGCTCTACTAATTAAAAAGGATGACACAGAAGCTCTTGCCTCAACATCCGTGGGACTGCTTTATAGAACTGCACATAGTAGAGCCAGAAACAGGTAGGCTTTCATCAACACCCTGTGCCATGGCTACTGAAATCCGCCTGGTGTCCAAGGCAGATGTATGGCACCCCCAAGGAGACATAAAGGGCCTGGCCTCTGCCCTTCCCACCTGAAGCCGCACAAGACTCTGTGAAAAAAGAAAAGAAAAGAAAAGAAAAAAACAAAAACAAAAAACAAGACTCTGTGAAAGTGGAATCAGTTTCCAGGGGCTAAGAAATAATTACCCAGGCAAATTACACATGAATACACCTGTCATGTTACATGTCACCTTACGTGCTGCTGCTAGATGCCTCAGACTACATTCTGGATTAAAAAGAGAAATCCAAATATCCAACTTCAGACCTTCCTGTTTTTAAAGTAAGATGGTTTCAACATTAGGAGAAGAAGAAGAAGAGGGGGAGGACAGGGGAGGGTGAGGAGGAATGTGGTTTCTTTCCTTTAAAAAGGATTACAGAATCCCTTATTAGGGTGATGTAGCTGTCTCCTGAATATTACAGAGGAAGGATGACAATGCTAACGTCCTATCCCCCATCGTGGAGCCAAGAGAGAACTGCACTTTGGTCAAACAGCAGGAATGCACGTGGGCTAATAATATTAGCAAACTTTAATTAAATGACCTAGATGCTTTATGTACATTGTTTCATTTAACATTTGTGACAGGTGTATAAGGTCATTACTAATAACCGCTTTTTACAAAAGATGAAAATGGGCCTCAAGGAAGTTCATTTGTCCATTGAGGGCTATAGAAAGGACATTGATTGGATACAGCCTCAGATGATCTGAGAAGCTCAGAGTTTGCAGTTAAGCGTCATATTCTCTCATCTTTGGGCATGAGACAAATAGCTTCTTTTTAAAAGATTTGTTTAATTTTAAAGAGAAAAAAAGAGAGGGAGTGAATGGAGAGGGAGGAAGGCAGGGGAAGAGGGAGAGAGAGTCTCCTTGAGACTCTAATGAGCATGGAGCCCAACATGGGCTCAGTCTCACCACCCTCAGATCATGACCTGAGCCAAAACCAAGATGGATGCTCCATTGACTGAGCCACCCAGGTGCCTAGAGACAAACATTTTCTTTTAAGATCACCCAGCTTAGAATCTTGTCAGAGACCCTTAAGCAAGAGTGTTCCTGGGGATCCCTGGGTGGCTCAGAGGTTTAACACCTGACTTCAGCCCAGGGCGTGATCCTGGGGTCCCGAGATCGAGTCCCATGTCAGGCTCCCTGCATGGAGCCTGTTTCTCCCTCTGCCTGTGTCTCTGCCTCTCTCTCTGTCTCTGTATCTCTCATGAATAAATAAATAAAATCTTAAAAAAAAAAGAAAGAAAGAATGTGCCCAAGGTGAGGTCATGGAAGCAACTCAACAACATTCCTGAGCACCTGTTAGGAGTCAAAGTACAAGGATCAAAATACAGACAAATGCAAGACAATAATGGTGGTTCACATAAAAGAAGAAGAAAGGGCTATGGGAATTCCCAGAGGGAGTTAAGGGTGTAATAGTAAAGGAGGTGTTCATGCATGGAATGTGCCCATGGAAGCCAGGGGAGCATTTATCATAAAGAGATAAGCAGAGACAAAGGGTGTCAGAAAAGAAAATAACTTGGCTTGCAAAGACATACAAGGAAATCCAGTCTATAGAAGGACCCCTCATTAAAAAATTTAAAAAAATTAAATTAAAAAAAAACTCAGGTATTTAAGAGAAAAACATAAAAACTACCAATCAGCCTTCATGGTAGATCTGACCACAATGGGTAAACAGCAATTTTCTTACATAATTATCACATTCTGTATATGATATATCTTCACACATTGGTATGGGAATATTTAATGAAAAAAACTTCACTAAGGAGACAGAAACTTACAGGAAAGCCTTAAAGTATCATTTTTTGGGGGCATTAGTGTTTTACAGAGTGACCATGTTATTTTTATTTTACCTCAGGATATAAAAGATAATTGCCTCTGAGTGTGGGGTATGCTGTTGGTGCTCATGGACAATGACAGCAAGGCAAACAGCTACTCCTGCTCCACAGCCCCACCTTGTGATCCACCTCTGTGTCAGTTAGCTATTGCTGCCTAACAACCATCCCCAGAACCAGTGCTTTAGAACAAGAGTTATCTACCATTGCTCACATGTCTGTGGGGCTTCTGGAGTTCTTCTGATCTACACTGGGCTTGAGGGGTGGCCGTGCTTCACACAGTATATCTGCAGTCAGGTATGCCCACATGCCTCCCCCTGGAACCAGAGCTGAGAGGCCACCAGTTACCCATGGGAAGCTCTTCTCGTGACAGCAGTAGAGATGAGACAGTGAATAGAAATGTGTGAGGCCTCCTCTGGCTTAGAACTGTAACATTGTCTCTTCTGCTGAAATGCCATTGGCCAGAGCCAAGCACATGGCCAGGTCACACCAAGGGGCAGGGACACACACCCTGTCCACAAGAGACCATGGAGGAATAATATGCACAGACCAGGGAAGAGTCTAGGGCGTGTGCCTTTAGGCTGTGTCTTTGTGCCATTTTTAAATTTTCTGATTGTACATGGCTAGTTTATGGTTTGTTTTATTTCCATTGTTATTTACTAGGATATATGTATAGCATCACATGGTTTAAGAAGGTAGATCTATCCAACATTCATTTTTTTTTTAATTTAAGATTTTATTTTTTTATTTGACAAAGAGAGAGAAAGAGAGAGCACGCACACAAGCAGGGGGAGTGGCAGGCAGAGGGAGAGGGAAAAACAGGCTCCCCACCAACCAGGGAGCTTAATGTGGGGCTCTATCCCAGGACCCTGGGACCATGACCTGAGCCGAAGGCAGATGCTTAATCAACTGAGCCCCCCAGGCACCTCATGACAAAGAATCAACTTATTTTCCTTTTTAAAAAGATTTTATTTATTTATTCATTCATGAGAGACACACAGAGAGAGAGGCAGAGACACAGGCAGAGGGAGAAGCAGGCTCCTCACAAGAGGCCCGATGCGGTACTCGATCCCAAGACTCCAGAATCATGCCCTGAGCCAAATGCAGACACTCAACCACTGAGCCACCCAGGCATCCCAGAATCAACTTCTTTCATGAGGCTCTATAAACCCTAGAATTATTTTTTTTTTGCTAGATTTATTTTATTGAAACTATCAGTTATCTACTGAGGTCAGAAATGAAGAAGCAACTAATTCACCACTAATATGTTTTTCTTTTAATATCTTCAAGTTTCAGGGAGCCTTCTTTCCCTGAGATTATAAAATTTGTCAATGTTGCCACCCTGCCTGGAAGGGATAATATTTGCCAGGATTCCATGGGTCTTAGGGCAGGTATCGGCCAGAGTTCTTGGGACGTCTTTGCTGACAACCAGTCCACATCTGAAGAACAGTCTTGATTCTGGAGTGGTAGGCTTGTCATAACTACTTACAGGGGATTTCTGACACTGTCACATTTAAAAATATGTTCTGATTGGATGGAGAAAAGATTCTTTTTGACCTATATAAATAACTGCATGATCACAAGAAGTAAAGAGATTTAGAAAAATTGTTTGCATTTTGCATAGCCATTGGCATCATGTTTTGAAAAGGCTTATGGACACAGATGATTTCTATCTGTAATTATTTTGTATTAGCATCACTATATTTAAGTGTGCTAACAATTTATTTGCTTATTATCTACATAAGGAATTTCATAAGATGTCTTTTTTTTCTCGATGCTCAAGGATTAGTTCAAGCAAGATATTATTTAAAGAATGTTTCATTTCAGTTTGAACAACTATTGTCCCTTTAACTTAGAGTCAGAGTAAGAAGAAATAAGAGGAGTTCTCATAAGCTCGGTAAAAATAGAACTTTAATCCCAATTAAATCCATTCTTTCAGGTCCATTTCATCCCTCTGTAATTTCTTCTTATTTTTGATGATGATGATTTCGTGTTAAACCCATGACTTTCATCAGGCATCTGTTTGTGGGATGAGTCCTGGGAATTCTCCTTTAGTCCCTGGATAGGACATGATGGGGTTTCTTCCTTGGGACAGGTCTGTTGTCACGGTGAAGCCTGCGTCCTTGGGTAGAGTCACTGTGGTACAAAGGGTCAGGACCCGCCCCTCTAGTCATCTACGTGGTTCTTTTGATGTTTCTTCAGAAGACTTAAGATCTGGTTGTCACACACTGCCAACGTCTTCTTTCAAGTGTAAAGCAATGAAAAAATACCAATCGACAGGGCTCAGCAAGGAGGAATGGGTCTGGGAAACTAATTATAATCAACTCCAGTTGCTGCTTAACATCGTGTTACTATGCAGGTCCCCTTAAACCCACATGTTTTCCCAGGAATAGGATGATAAATGTATGTTTTCTCCCTTATGATTTTTTATGATATCTTATTTTCTCTAGATAACTGCAAGCATACAGTATGTAATACTTAAAACATATAAAATATGTGTTAACCGAGCATTTATGTTATTGGTAAGTCTTCCAAGCAATAGCAGGCTATTAGTAGTTATGTTTTGGAGGACTCAAAAGTTACACACAGGTTTTCAACGGTCCAGGGTTTGGAGCCCTTAAGCTCTGCATCATTCAGTGGTCAACTGTATAATAAAATGGAGGAGAGTGGGTCTTCCTTTGAAGGACTTGTGTAATCAAATGATAAGAATTAAATCAAAAGCAAATCTAAGATGGTGAGCCTCCAAGGTCAGTGAGGACACTGGCAAATCTCCAGACTATTTTAATGTTTCCCATCAATCCTGCAGTCTGATTGCCAACAAGCGACAAGTGCATGTGAGTATCCAAACTGCAAAAAACACGAAGGCTGAATATACCTTCACATTAATGACTTTTCATTTCATTCCAATTAAGTTAGAGAGCAAGTTCCACTTTTGATGTGCCTATTCTTTTAGCATTGGTTCAATAACCAGGAGAGCTCCAACAAGGGAGTGGAGCGAATTAAAACTCTGGAGAATGGCAACTCAACCCAATTATTTCTAGCATCCTTCTTTTTATAAAGCAAAGGAGTCGATTTTTACTGGAACTCAGCTGCCATTAGAAAGCCCTTAAGATACTTAAAATTAAAAAAAAAAAAGATTTCTTAAAAGTTTTATTCCAAAGTTAGGGCATAAATTTAGAACAGAAGATAGTAAACAAACCTAAGTCATAAATACTTAAAGGCAAGAAATAATTAAAGTTTCAGTCTCAAACTAAAATAAAACAAAATGCCACAGCAGGTAGCCATTATTATTAGGGATTTTAGCTTTTTATAATGATAATAATAATAAAGAACTTTGATTCAAAGGTAGTTCATGAACACAGAAAGAGTAAATGTTCACAAAATTTGGTGATAAAGAGGAATTTTGTGACCAAGGTGGAGAATAACATTTATATTTCCTGTTTAGAGCAGAATGCATATTAATATTTTCAAAGGTCAAATCACTGTTTAACAAAAAGAAATCCAAATTTAGGTTTTCTTTTTTTATGCCATTCATGCAGGAATTTGCAGACAAGTTTTCACAAGCCTTTTTCTCATTTTATAATTATATTCGCTGACACTGAGCAAATTTGTAAAAATGTTAACACATTTCACTGCTCCTTTCAAATATATTGGTTGCAAGTAACATAAACTCAAACTCACTTCCCTTTGTATTTTAGTACTTTTTTTACACTCTCAAATATGTCTTTGGTTAGCTTATTTCTCTTTCTGGTACAATAAGATATTTATATTTTACCTTGATAAACATAGATTTCACCTTGATAAACAGACATGAATGTACTCAATGTCTTTTGTAAATATCCCCCCGAGTCACTACCTTACTACTTGTGCTACATAGTTTACAGGAACAAATCAAATGATACCAATTCTATTTATTTTACCATATGATGTTCACATATAATTTGAAATGTTTTATGAATAGAAAAATGATATGATAGACATCGGGGGGGAAAGGCCAAGATATTCAGAAATATAAATTAACTAGATTTTATTTATTATTTATTTGTTTATTTTAAAGATTTCATTTATTTATTCATGAGAGACACACACACACACACACAGAGAGAGAGAGACAGGCAGAGGGAGAAGCAGGTTCCTTACTGGGAGCCTGATGTGGGACTCGATCCCAGGACCCCAGGATCATGCCCTGAGCTGAAGGCAGATGCTCAACCGCTGAGCCACCCAGGTGTCCCTTAATTGGGATTTTAATGGAAAACTTTATCTTGCATAAGCTAGAATATTTTGGTAAAATTGTATTTTATGCTATGATAAAATAGATGGGAAAGATAGAAAACAACATTAAAACTGAAATTATCAAACTAATCCAATTTGCGTGTGGATTCACTTTGATTAAAAATATTACTTGAGGGGTGCCTGGGTGGCTCAGTCGTTTAAGCATCTGCCTTCAGCTCAAGTCATGATCTCAGAGTCCTAGGATCAAGCCCCGCATCGGGCTCCCTGCTCAGTGGAGGGCCTGCTTCTCCTTCTGCCCCTGCTCATGCTCTTTCTCTCTCTCTCAAATAAATAAATAAATAAATAAATAAATAAATAAATAAAATCTTTTTTTAATTACCTAATTTTTTCCACTTTTATGCACCAAATATTAAAAACTCCTCAAATTTTGCTTATATTGGTACTGAAGTTTTCCCAATTATCTCTCCATATTATCAAATTTGCTCCTTTTTAAAACTTTCTCATTTGGCATCTTATTCATCAAGACCATTAACTTACCTGACAACCAACCAGTGTTTCCTTCTGATTTAAGTAAATATCTGAAATGCCAAAAGTCAGGGCACCTGGGTGGCTTAGTCAAGTAAGTATCCAACTCTTGATTTTGGCTCAGGTCATGATCTCAGGGTTGTGAGATAAAGCCTTGTTTTAGGCTCCCTGTTCAGCGGAGTGTCTGCTTCTCTTTCTCTCTCCCTCTGCACCTCCCTGAGCCCCGCCTCAAATAAATAAATAAATCTTTAAAAATAAATAAATAAATAAAATGTCAAAGGTTGACAGCTTGAGGTATTTAAAGTTCAACTGTTTTTCTTTTTTTTTAAGTTTTAGAAATTCTTCAGGCCACTTAAATTTATAGAAATGCTTCAAAGTATCTCTAAAACAAATCAGAAGAGAAGCTCTGTTGAATTAATAAAATCGTATACTCTATTTTTTTTCCTGAAGCTAGGAGAAGATATCAATGTGTTTCCTCAGAAATATACATTTCATGCAAACACAGTCAAAGAATGCAGTCTGATCCTGGGCAAGCTATGGAATGGAGGAGGTGTTTATAGATCAATATGTCATGGTGTGCTACTTTTGGCCATGACTCTATCTGAGCTCTGGTTAGATTAGTGATGCAAACTTGTCTGTCTGTACCTCGTGTCAGCCCTTTTTCCCTCCAAGGGCTGACTCGCTTGTCTGAGTGTTGGCTTAGTGCTTCCTTGTGTTTTGGCAGAAGGAAGCACCCTGTGTGGTTCTCGGAAAGCCAGAAACCCCAGATACACTGGAACTGTCGTCCTGCTGTACCCCACGATCATGGCCAGTCTCTCAGTTGCAAACACATCAAGGGAAATGCTCTTCTGTGTCACCTTGTTCTGTGAGCCACGTAAAAACTAGCTGCAAACCTCTCTCCTCTCAGCTCTACATCCCTTCCCCTTTATTAGGCGTATTTACGCCTCTCTGATGTGTGCATCCTGAGAGTATGCATGGATGACAGATCCTTGTGACCAGTTCACCTACAATGTTGCATGGGTGTGTGTGGAATGGGGCAGAGGGGAGAGTGTGTAGGTGCTAGCCAGCCAAAGAAACAACATGGGTTATGGTTATAAGCACATCGTTTAAATAAAAGAGGGAAAGAGAGCTTAAATAAAAGCTGTTTTAATGCTTTTTTCTTTCCCACTTAGACACTTCAAAAGGGGAACAAGAAGTCTCTGCATCTCCCCAGTCACACATCAAGAAAAATGTAAAATCACAGAGTCATTGGCTCATTACCACTACAGAACTCCCAGGCTGCCCTCCTCTCCAGACAGAATAGAAGTTTTCTTTTTGGGTGACTTCAGATCATAGTGGTGTGCTACAAAGACAAGCATAGAGGATGCCATCAGGTGTCAGAGGACAAGCTAATTCAGTCAGGTGGGAAGTGATGTAGATGACAAGGTGTGATTTGCATCATCCTTATAGAAATGATACCTTGTGACCCAGGGTCAAACAGATGTTTGTCCCAAATGCCAAGGTATCAGAGTCCCCAAGACTATGAACCAAAAAGGCAAATTCACACTTGCATGTACCCACCCACATGCATACACACACAAACAACACCACTTTGTCATTCATGACCCAACAGAAAATACCAGACGGTCAGACCGTAAGATTCCTGGTTCTGTGGAAGGGGCTGGGTTTTGACAGATGCAGAGCCAGCTCAGCCAGGAACCTGAATTAAACTAGAAATAGAATCAAAAGAGAGCCAAGAGGAAAGAGGGAGGGAGTCAAAGACAGAGGGAGGGGGACTGAAGCTGAAATAAAAGCTCTTGACAGTCATGTGCGATTCTCCTGGGGACTGAAACAAAACCATGTGCCTGCATGCCACAGGGTGGTGAGGTGCATGGCTAAGGCAGCCAAGTTCAGGCAGGGCACTCCTTAGCTTAGGTTCATCACCTTCACAAATCTCTGTGGAAAGTCCATTTTAGAAAAACACCTGTAGAGAGGTGCAGGGAAGTATGGTCTTTAGAAGCTTTTTCTCATTTAATAATAATAATAATAATAATAATAATAAGAAGAAGAAGAAGAAGAAGAAGAAGAAGAAGAAGAAGAAGGAAAGGAGGAGTAGGAGGAAGAGAAGGGAAGAGGAAGAAGGAGAAGGAGAAAAAGAAGAGGAAGGGGAAAAAGAAGAGGAGGAAAAAGGAGAAGAAGGAGGAGGAGGAGAAGAAGAGGAATAATAATAAGAAAACATATAAGGGACCAGGAATGGAATGGACACACACATACATTACCAACACTAGCAAGCTGACAGTTTTGTCTCTTCATGGTGGGAAACCAATAATTTTCTGACCTGATAACTGTGCCCACGAGGGCCACAATCCACCTCTGACATTATCACCGAAGTCCAGCTTAACAGAGCTGCTACTGCGGCGCCTGGGTGGCTCAGTCCATTGGAGCGTCTGACTTGTGATTTCGGCTCAGGTCATGATCTCAGGGTCATGTGATCAAGCCCCATGTCAGGGGTAGAGCCTGCCTAACATTCCCTCCCTCCCCCTCCCTCTCCTCTCTGTCTAAAAATAAATAAATAAGATAGAAGATAGATAGATAGATAAATAAAGGTGTTGTCATTTTTATTTTATTGCCTGAATGTGAGATGTGATGTATCTATGACTCTATATGGCAGCAGCTCTGCCTCCAAAGTAGGAAACCAGAAAAGCAGGCAGAGCAAAGCCAGGGCAGGTCCTGAGGACCAGCCTCCAAATTTGGACTTGACTGGGTAAGTGAGGGCAGGGGCACTGGAGTAGGAGCGGGTCTGCAGCTGTTAGAGGACTGATGGGCTAGGCCATGAGGGGCTCTGCACCTCGATTTGGTGGCAGCCACTGCTTGATGCCCTGCAGACATGGAGCTTCATCAATAGAGACAGAGAGCCAGAAAGCCACCCTGTCAGAGCTTCCAGCTGAGGCAGGGATGACCTCTTTGTGGGGTCAAAGCTACTTCTTCTGCCAAAGGTGAGGGTGCAGAAAAACAGGCATAGAGGCCACCATCCTCCTTGGGTCACACCCTCCTGGCTGGAGAGGGAGGAGCCGCCTCTCTCGGAGCCCCTGTGGGATTACACAGGTCCTATGGGAGGATTTCTGGGGAAGCCTAGACACCCACATTTCACTAAGACAGTGGAGCCTGTTTCTGATATTCAAAAAACTTGGCAGACTCTATCGGCTTCCTAAACCTATAATGGTTTAAACCCATCATGCTTCCAACTGGAAGCTCGAAATTTATCAATTATTTTGCAAACAAGTGAGGCATACTGCTACATTGGCCATCCCTCTTCTGAAGTTAGCTTTTCTATGTAGGTATTCCAAACACCTCCACAGTTTAGAATGGAAATTAGAAAAAGAGATTCTCTGATTCATGTAATAAAATAGATTACCAGGGCCCCAGTGAATTTTTGTATTAACTCTTTCGAGATGTCAAGATATTTTCTGATGAAGTCAGTCAAATGATTTGAAATCTCTGTGCATTTTGTGTTACACAGATATTATCTAAATCTGAGGGCTCTATTTATTTGGAAAGCAACCTACAGTCAGAACAAACAGGACTGATGACAGCAGTAAGTAGATTCATTGTTTAATTCCATCAATATCCTCCTCGATGGAAAAGACAAGATTCAGTGTTTAAATTGAAGTTCCATAATCTTGATTCATGATGCTCCCTGGCCCTAAAGAGAGGGAATTCATGCCATTTATAAATGCAGCCTCCACAATGTAAATAATTGCTGTTTACACTGTGGGGTGTCCAGGGAAATCCGAAGACTGATTTGCCATGTTATTTTATGCAGACTAATGTAATAGTGATACTAATTATAAACAAAGAATGATTTTGGTAAACAGATTGCAAATCCACTAACTGATGGATGATTTCAGCCCCTGGATCTACATGCTGTCATCGTGGATCCCAAGAGGTGGTGTCCTGTTCCCTTTGTTCCGAAATAATATCGTCACTTACAACTTAGGAGGCAAATTGTAGCAGACAAGGTGTTCCTCTGCATCAAGTGGCTCAGCGTATGAATAAGTATTATCTCCAAGAGCCACCAGGACCTCTGGGACACTCAATAATATTTTATTTATAAGCCTGTCACTGTCAATATCAAAAAAAACCCTAATGGAATGGACCATTTAAATGCCGACTCTGCTGGGGGTTAGAGGGGCCCGGGCACCCATGCATGCAGCTCTCTGTGTCAACGGTAATGAATCGTGTTGGGTTGGCCATCAGGGCCGGGAGTGCAGCGCGCCTGGGTCTCCACGCGTGGGAAGGAGAGCTTCTGTCTCCTCGGATGGGAGAGCGGAGGGCTCTGGGCCCTCTGCCTCTGTTGCTTCCGCTGCAAACACCGAGCCTGCCCAGTTCTGTGTCTGGAGAACAGAAAACAGGGCGTCGTACTCACCCTCCCATCACACTCTTACGATGTCAGAAATCCCATTTAGAAGATTAAATGATGAAGCTTTGGTCGCTGGTTTAAAGGTTCCGAGGCCTTCGGGTTCGTGTTAATCCTTGCATTGACTTTGTGAATGGACAAGAAGGGATTCTGGAGGAAGGCCCTGAGGCCCATGCCCCCACCACTGAGGGACTGGGAAGTGGCACAGAGGTCAACGTGCGGGAACGCCTTATTGCCCAGCTCCACATGGCGAGCGGAGAGGGCAGCAGGTGCCACTTTCCCTGGGGCTCGAGCTGGGCCACAGGCAGGGCTGGAGCTGACAGTGGCGGTCTGGGACTTCCAGCTGCATTCGGAGCCCCTCTGCCATCCTCCTGCCCCCTCTGGACCGCCACGTATGACAGGTGTCTTCAGGGCACCTGACACTAAGCTGCCTGAGGGCGGGGCCTGTGTATCCAGCCCTGGAGGTCCAACACCAGCTCAGATCCTGACTCAGAGGAGGCTCGGTGCCACTTTTTGAGTGACTCTAGCACTTTTAGCCTGCAGGTGCCCTGGGGCTGAACGAAATGGTGGAGGGAGGGAGCTGAGAGAGAGAGAGAGAATGAGAGAGAGAGAGAGAGGGAGAGAGAGAGAGAGTGACAGAGGCAGGAGAGAGAGAGACAGAGACAGGGAAGGAGGGAGGGAGAGAGAAAGGGACAAATGGAGATTAAGGCTGACCCTGGCCTCACCACGTGACACTAAGAACAGGAGTGACACCTGCAGCACTGAGTGGCTCCTGTTTCATGGATTCCTGACGCTCTGAGGTCCCGCAGCACATCCGTGTGTAACGGGAGCCCATCTGCTGACAAAGAGAAGGGTCACGCACCTGGAGCCACAACTGTGCAGAAAGCTGGAGGAGGAAGAGTGGAAATTACACAGGGGACATTCTGGGGAAGTGCTCATTCAGGGAGGAGACCGACAGACCCGGAGGAGGCCGCTGCTGTCCGGCCACTGACCACAGCCAGGCGGAGAGAGCTGGGGCAGTGCGGGCTGGGCCCAAACGTGCAGCGGTGATGTGGTGCCTCCCAGCTCATGCAAGGCCCTGCTATTTTTATTAAAAACAAAATAAATATTTTAGCCATGAAGATTGCATAAATCCCAAAGAGTGTGTATAGATTTTATTGCCACAACGCTAATTCTGATCATTTTACTGCAGGCCGCTGACGTGTGAGCTTTGCAGTGCAGCCTGGGGTCCACAGCAGCTCTTCACGAGGTCCAGTGCACAAGCGCATCTCGTGGGACACTGTGGTCCCCACGAGGTAGCCTGGGTGGTCCCTGAGAGTCTGGACTTCCAAGAAGTTGTCCCGTGATGCTGAGCCTATCGCCCACTTTGAGTAGCTTCTTGGCAGAGAGTTCTGCATGGTCCCCGGTCCTGGGTTCCCACTCAGCAGCCTATGGCCTCGGGCAAGTTGGCAGACTCCTGTGTGTCCTTGGAGTACAGTGACAAATACAGAGGTCATGTCCCCGAGCTTATAGGAGGATGGGCTGAGATGATGTGAGCACAGTGTTCTGGGCTCGTCTCAGCACATAAAACGGGCTGCAGAAGGTCACCTGTCCTGCTTGTTCTTGTCGACACGCTCCAAAATTATTAGGGAGGCCCCTGCGCATCAGCAGGCGGCTTCATGAGGCAGCACACAGGGAGAGGAGGCTGGAGTGGAGAAGCTCAGTCTTCAGGGCAGCTCACCTCCCTGGGGTCCTGGGGACCCTGGCCACTCCCCGGGCAGACGCTGTGTCCCCATGCACTGTCACCCTGTGACTCTGTGTCTGACCTCAGCCTAAGCTGTGGCTATGAAACCACTTTGAAACCAGTAAGTGACTCATCAAAGATGGAATTAAACTTCCTTCCAAGGATCTACCTCGTGGGTCTCCCTGAAGATACTTACCAAATTGATGACACACCCATCTCACTTCAGTGTAACAGAGACATACATGGAGGGAGCTCGTGGAAAGACATCTCTCAATTTTTCACACTGGAGATTGGTTTCTCAGGTGATAAAGCTCGTCACCTTACAGTGATTTTTATCATAGTCATCAGAAAATAAAGTTTACTGAAATTATCTTTAAATTTGACAGGAGTATCTCTTTTTGAAACATGCACACCAACTGTACTTGGGCACAAGTAATGGAGTATTGAGTAGTTATTACGTTTCTGCATATTAAAATTATAACTATAAAGCCCTTTTGGTAAACTTAACAAATAAGACCTATCATGAGCCAACAATCTAAAGTGATTGTTTCTATTCCTGTTTCCAAAAGAGGTACTTCATGCTAGTAAATATTGCTGTGCCTGGGGGTGGGGAAGAAAGGAGAGAATCTTAGTGACCACCTGATTGACCTTCCTTCTTCCTATCACAGATTAAAAAAAGCGGGGAGGCAATAACTTAAACATCCTGTCCAAAGTCACTGGATCTGGGTCTCATTTTAATGTGTTTTAAATGCAGAAATGTGGCAAGCGTGAGCCCAGAGAGGATCATTCACTTTCAAGAATGATCTCAACAAAGGTGCCTCATTTTGTAAACGAATGGCCCCAGGTAGAGTAACAAGAAGTCTGTTCTTTTACTGAGATAACACATAACATATTTGGACTACATGCCACCCTTTGGAGTGTAGCTGCTCAGGAATAGCTGCTCCACATGCCTCGCTTGGATGGGAAAGGAGTAAGGGAAGTGCACGAGAGTGGTTGGTGCTCAGCAAAGCCCTCCCGAAGCCACATGGAGACCAGGAATCTGCAAAATCTCCTTTCTCAGCAGGCAACGTGTTTCATCAGAACAGATCCCGATTAACTCAGAAAGAAGAGTCTGGCCCATTTTTTATCAGAAACCTAGCAGGAGGCCC
Organism: Canis lupus dingo; assembly: GCF_003254725.2. Classification (NCBI taxonomy): domain Eukaryota; kingdom Metazoa; phylum Chordata; class Mammalia; order Carnivora; family Canidae; genus Canis; species Canis lupus. The sequence goes on from NC_064276.1 coordinate 7,781,020, forward strand.
AGGGAATTATATATGAGGAGGTGATGACTTTCTTGATGACCAAACAAGAGTACACACTCCCTCCGACGGCTGCTCAGTCCATTAGTCTAGACATTGAACATATTTCAAGACGGGCTGAGAGGAGTCAGAGGTCTTGCTAATGCCTGGGGGATGTTTTACAGTCCGCTGCTGATGTGTGCGAGGCTTCTTGTGGAGGTTTCGGTAATGAGGAGCCATCGCAAGGAAACCACCGAGTGGAATTTAGGTAATGTGATTAGGAGACAGCAATAAAACGCGAACACACTTGGGGAGATGGGAAGGTCCACTAAGTGTCTGGAGGAAAGTCAATCAAATGTAAGTGGGAGGACTCGGAGCCGATGCCAGTTGAACATTTTAAATTAATTCTAGAGAAAAAGCACCATCAGATCCAGTTTTCAGAGAAATCATTGCTCCCAGTAGAGATTAAATTCAAGTGAACCCCCGCGTTGCCGCCCCGGTGGGACAGTATGCCTTGTTCAGACCCCGTGGGGACCAGTGTTGTGCAGCTTCCATATTAAAGTGTCACAGGCTGGGTGGCTGGAAACATTGGAAACTCACTGCCTCACAGGTCTGGAGGCCAGATGTCCAAGATCAAGGTGTGGACAGGCTGTGCTCCCTCCGGGGAGCTGGGTGGACTCATTCCTGGCCTCTTCTTAGCCTCTGATCATGGCCACTGGTCCTGGGCCCTCGTCGCTTGCAGCCACATCACAGCCTTCATCCTTCTATTCTCCACCGCCACCCCCCCCCCGCCCCCCGGGCCTTCGACTCATCTTCCTTCAGGGACACAGGTGCTCTAGCATGAAGGGAGCACTGCACTCCCGGAGGACTTCATCTACTTCCCTCTGCAGGCATCCTATTTCCAAACAAGATCACATTCTAGGTGCTGGAGGTTAGGCTTTCGACACATCTTTCTGGAGAACATGATTCACCCCACAGCACCAAGAAAGGACAGGGCATGCTCTGTGATGCGAGCACATTCTCTTTCAGGCTTTCCTGCTGTCAGCTTGAGTCACGCTTGCTCTGTGTTCTTTCCTGGTAACCATTCAGTGTCTGTACTCCCAGCAGGCCAGGGAAGAACTTTCTTAAGAGTACGTCTGGCTGCCGTCGTGAGAAATTCACTATCCCAGCAGGCCTTGGGCCCAGGAAGCATCCGTGATAATCTTTGTTAGTGGACAACTGAGTCTGGACCAGCAAGTTGGAAATGACAAGGCTGGGCCTGGGGACGTGAGCCGGGCTTTGAGGTCCTGGCAGGAAGTCCTGGCATCAGATTCCCTATGGGTGTGGATGTGTGTCTATGTGTCTGTGTGTGCTCGCATGTGCCGGAGACAGACAAGCAGATATATTTAAATACATGACTTGGTAGCTAGAAGCTCACCTGAGCAGACGGGGAAATCTGATTTACCACAAGGGCTTATTCCTTTTTTCTACAACGTGAATGACTACTCCCTCTGCTGTACTTTTCATCCCCATGACTTATTTATTTTATAACCACAAGTTCATACCCCAATTTCTCTCACCCCCTCCCTCACCCACCACCCCCGGTGTCCCTCTGGCAGTCATCAATGTGTTCTTTGCATTTATGAGTCTGTTTCTGGTTTTTTGTTTATTTGTTTTGTTGTTTAGATTCCACTTGGAAGTGAAATCGTACGGTATTTGTCTTTCTCTGTCTCACATATTTCAGTCGGATACCCTCTCAGGCCCGCGTGTTAGAACATGGGAGGGGGAGGCAGCCTCCATGTGATAGTAGGACACACAAGAGAGAAGGACATAGTGGCTACTTGGCCCACAAACCTTGATTCTAGCATCTGCCTTCTCCGCCGATGTGGGACATCCCGAGGAGATGGGGGCTGGTGGCAGGTGGCACACTTGGGATGCAGGGCAGGGGTCCAATCCCTCCACCTAAGCCCCCTGACCCTCTCTTCTCCCACCGTCTGTCCCGATGCCTGGAGGACCCCGGACAACTGGGCAGGCTGGACGCTCAGAATGGTGACTGCATCCCTAGGGCCTCCGCCTGCCTCGAGGGGAAGTGTGAATGCAGTGGAGGGTTGCCGGTGCCGAAAATGATCTCCTCCATGATTTCTGGAATCTGTGGCTGGAGTGCATCCCACACATCATGCATGGGCCGTTTGGTGACACTGCGGCCAAACCACCTAGCCTGGCACCCAGACCCATCCCTTTTTTTTAAATTAATATTTTGATTCCCTCTATGTTTGTTTTGTTGTTGCATTCTTTTGTGTTCCCATCTGTCAAATTGTTTTCCTCTCTAATTCCTATGAATGCATCAGGCTGTTCACTTGATAAGGCCACTATCCGTGCCCTCTGGGGCATAGGCATCAAAATAAAAATGCACACCAGTGGTCAGAACAGCCACACTCTCAGGGAAAGAGCACAAGACTTTACTTGGAGCAGGTATGGAAGGCGATTTTCTTGTTCCAGAATTAAAATTCCCAGACAACATCTTCCAGAGGTGGGTACAACCATAGCCTAGGGGATGTTTTATTTGGTTACATTTATCATATTCAGTTCAAATTTATATAATAATTAAGAGTATTTAAACCCCGCTCAGGGGGGCTCCTGGGTAGCTCAGTAGATTGAGTGTCTGACTCTTTTTTTTTTTTTAAGTTTTTTTTTCTTTTTTTATTTATGATAGTCACACACACACAGAGAGAGAGAGAGAGAGAGAGAGAGAGGCAGAGACACAGGCAGAGAGAGAAGCAGGCTCCATGCACCGGGAGCCCGACGTGGGATTCGATCCCGGGTCTCCAGGATCGCGCCCTGAGCCAAAGGCAGGCGCCAAACCGCTGCGCCACCCAGGGATCCCCAGAGTGTCTGACTCTTGATTTCAGTTCAGGTCTTGATCTCTGAGTTGCGAGATCAAGGCCCACGTGGGGCTCTGTGCTCAGCAGGGAGTCTGCTTGAGATTCTTTCTCCCTCCCCCACCCCTGTGGCTTGCTTGCTCTCTCTTTCTCTCTCAAATAAATAAATAAATCCTTTTTTTTTTTTTTAAGACCATTCGGGATCAACAAACTTTGAAAGGATATTTCAGTGTTAGCAAAGCACCTGAAGAAAACAGATTAAAAGGTATTTGTGGATTCAAAACCTTAAGGCAATTTGCCACAATCCTGCTTGGAGTGGACTTGGATTGTCCATTTTATTCCATCTGGATAAATCTAAGACTGATGTTTCTGAATTACTTCTCGGGTAGAGGACAACCCTAGACTGAGTTTCCCAAAACTCTGGGTGAGGCCCGAGGCACTGGAAGGTCTCTGAGGCCGGCCAGGCTTGGGGCAGGGCAGTGCCTGAGAGGAACAGCATCCAGGATCGGTGGGTGGCATTGGGCTCTGTGTTTGCCTCACCATCACTGTGCCTTCTTTTCCACTCATTTTTAGGCTTGGATGTGTGTCTGCTCAGAGGCAGACCTCCCACAAACCTCTCACAATTACCTAAAAAATACAGAATAAAAGTTTTATTTTATGCCTGTGTTAAAGGTAACTCTCTCATCTCATGTGCTCGTTCCTTGTCAGTCTGCTCACGACCTAAAGAGGTATTTTTTAAACTTCATCGGTGTACATAAGTTGTTACTTCGTTGCACGGCTTACAACTCTAATTTTATTTTAAATATGTGAAAAGCAATCTTAAGTGCAAAGAATGCTAGATCTGGTTTGGGAAAATAATTTAGTGCAGCCTGCCATTGCTTGTGGCTCTCACTAGTAAATAATTAAAAGGCAAAGAGAAATCCATCTAGAACAGCATCTTCAGGGCTCTGCAGCCACTGGTAAGCAAAGCAAATTAAAATTCACTCTTATTTTGAAGCTGGATACTGTCAGAAAATCCCACTTGATCCTCCCATTGTTTATTGAACTTTCATGGCTCGGTTTTCTTGCTCCTGTTGTTCTAGCTGTTTGGAATCTCATTTTCTGTCTTGCTTAAACCACACGTTATTGAAGATCCAGTTCAGCCTTCTTCTTGGGAAGACCGTCCACGGCATGATCTCTTCTCCACCTTGCTCCCTGTGGACCTCTGCCTGCCTCACCACGGAGCTCCACGTGGCCCAGCGTCCTGTCTCGCGGCTGGAATTCTATTCTACAGACACTAATGAAGGAGCCACATGACATTTCAGTCTACTGGGCTTTCAATAGAAAATGCCTCTATAGCTATGATAAAATTCCTTTATCATACCTATTACTCCATTATAAAATGACTCCTTAAAAAAGAGACTTGCTTTCTTCATCTTTTATTGTTCTTGTCCCACCCAATACTCTTCTTTGAATGAGAATTGAATAATATACACTCAATAGTTGTTGACTTGTTTTAGCTTAAGTAACATTGCTCACGGTTTTGTTTTTCATACAAGGTATTCTTTTCTACCAGAACATGCCCCCATACCTCCCTCATCCCTGGAATCTGTGAACATATCACCTTCCATGGCAGCAGGAATTTGGTTGTGTGATTAAGGTTATCAGCCTTGAGATTGGGGATTATCTTGGATTATCCCACTGGGCTCAATCCACTGTCAGAGAACCTTTCCCAGCTCTGGTCATGGATAGACACAGTGACAGCAGAAGGTTGGAGATGCCACACAAGGACTTGACCCATCATTCATTTTGAAGATAAAGGAGGGAACTAGGAACCAAGGAATGCAGGCAGATTCTAGAAGATGGGAAAGGGGAGGAACACTATTTTCCTGTATTAGTTTCCCAGGATAATTATAACAAATATCCATAAATGTGAGTGGCTTAAAATAATAGAAACTTATTATCTCACAGTTGAAGAGGAAAAGAGTTCAAATTCAAGGTGTCAGCAGGGCCATCCTTTCTTTAACAGTTCTGGGAGAGGATCCTCTCTTGCCTCTTCCAGGCGCTGGTGATTGCTATTTCAGGAGTCAAGGGCAGGCCCCCTGAAGACAGGTCACTCTGACATGCAGATTGTGCGGAGCTGAAAACAAAGTCCAAAAGACTCAGGAAGTTTTTTTTGTTTTGTTTTGTTTTGTTTTGTTTGTTTGTTTTAGAGAGGGAGAGCACGTGTGAGCTGGGGTGGGAGGGTGGGGAGGAGATGAACAGAGGGAGAGAGGAGGAGCCAAGGGAGGGAGAGGGAGAGAGAATCTTAAGCAGATTCCATGCCTAGTGAAGAGCCCACCATCTCATGACCCTAGGATCATGAACTGAGCTGAAATAAAAATCAAGAGTCAAACACTTAGGGCAGCCCCAGTGGCCCAGCGGTTTAGCACCGCTTTCAGCCTGGGGCGTGATTCTGGGGTCTGGCGATCGAGTCCCATGTCGAGCTCCCTGCATGGAGCCTGCTTCTCCTTCCACCTGTGTCTCTGCCTCTCTCTCTGTGTGTGTCTCTTGTGAATAAATAAATAAAATCTTTTTAAAAATTTAAAAAAAAAGAGTCAAACAATCAAGCCACCCAGGTGCCCCTCAGGAAGAAACTTAGACCTTCCCCCAACAATTGACTAAAAAAATTTAGATCGAGGACCTGCTCCAGAGAACCATCACCATAGACAGGTATAATGTCATATGAACTAGGTATGGTGGCCTGGGAGGAACCTAGCAAAGCCCATTTGATCAAAGACCTCTTGCCTGGCACACATTTGTGGGCCCACTATTAATTACTCTATTTCATCTTCCTGTGAATTCCATTCCTTCCTTTTGAAGTCCCAGAACTCTTGTCCTCTTCTCCTTAGTTTAGGATGACATATACACATCATTTTGCCTATCTCTGGAATTGTCTAGATGGGCTCCCCATATGTATAAAATTAAATTTTATTTTCTCCAGTGAATCTGTCTTATATCAATTTGACTCTTAGTCTAGCTAGAAGATTCTCAAAGGGCATAGGAGATATTTTCCCCCCCTGACTCTGGCAATCCTTGACATCTTCTGGTGCATAAATGCATCCCTTCCTCCCACAGTGTTCTCCCTGTGTGGCTCTCTATCTCCCTGTTAGCTTTTATAAGGTCATCAAACCCTGTATTAGGGCCCACGTTAAGCCAGTGTGCTATCATCTTATTTTCACTAATTACATCTACAAAGATCCTATTTCCAAAAAGGTCACATTCTGAGGTTCCAGCAGACATAATTTTGAAGGTATACCATTCAACTCCAGACACTCCTTTACAGTCTTCAGAAGGAGTGCAACCCTGACAACCTTGACTTTCATCCAAGAAGAACTATTTTGTACTTCAAATTCCAGAACTGTAAAAAAAAAAAAAAAAAAAGTGTTTTGTTCAAGTCACTACATTTGTGGTCATCTGCTCTAGTAGCTATAGGAAAGTAGACCACATAGGCTGAGGTCATCAAGTTTCCCTTCTTAACAGCCACTCACATTACAGTTATCCTATGCTCTCTTCATGCACCAAGGACAATTTATTCTTAAATATGACAGAGTAATGTAAGTCACTGCCAGTGATCCCTTCAATAAATTGCAATAGAGGGCACCACAAAGTGCTGTAAGTTCCCCTGTGCTGTCTGTCGGTGTGAATGTGTATACAACTGTGTTGTTTCCGTAAGATCACTGCTTTGAGACCATAAAACTGACTATAAATGTGTACTATTCTTGGAGCATCTTGGAATTGATACACTAAGCTACTCAACTATAAGTCCCCTTCACATTGTCCTTCATTACAACCCCTAAAATCATGCTGAACAATAGCAGCAAACGGAGTGATTTTTCCTTTTTCATAGCCAAATCGGAGAAATTCAGACAATACATATGGACACCTTTCTGATTCCACACACACATGCAATGTGAAATAACAGAGTAGTGGAGCAGACTAGTGGAGCTGGTGTTGAACTACCAGGAAGAGACGCATGTTCCATTCACCTTTAAGAGAGACAGTCACTCATTTATAAACACTGCTCTAAGGGTTTAAAAAAAAGAGCCTGCAAATAAAGCACAGCTATAGGAGGGTGACACAGGACTCCAGACCTGGGAAAGTCCCAATGTGAGAGACGGGGTCACACTGTCATGGTAGGCCATTCTGAAGGCTGCCCTCCCAAAATTGCCTGAGAACATGTGCAACTGGGTCCTTTAGAAGATGACCAAACCTTCTCGGTTTTTCTGTTCCTCTAACAACACACGTTCAATGATTGGTGCTGGGTCTTCATGGTGCATTCCCAGAGTTAGGGTTTTCATCACACCTTATATGCTTGAGATATGAGGATTAGGACGTAGAATTATAATATATTTTTCCAACATAAAATGTTGACCCTCTAAATATGGTAGCTCTCTGGTCAAAAATCGGGGGAAAATAATAAGGAGGGATCTGGATAGCACGATGCTGTTAGGAGCTAAGTGCATTTTTGTCTCAGAATTTCTGACTCATGTATATAAGTGTGTGTGTGTGTGTGTGTGTGTGTGTGTGTGTGTGGCTGTGTATATACGTATACACAGGACCCATCCTATACACATATATGAGATGACCATATGCCTGTATATATTTTCTGACACACATCACAGAAATACCACATTTCTGGGCTAGGTGTCTGTTCAGGTTCAATGAATTTCTATATTAAGCCCTGCAAATGAGATCAGAACTCTTACCAAATTAGCAAATGCAGAGCAGTGGATAAATTTCATCTTTGACATGGTCTCCTGGGAAGCTTCTCAGCATTTTAATATGAAATGAGGAGCAAGATAATTTGCAGAGTGAGCCCGACCTGTCTGTGTGTCCCCACCAAAGCGTGCAGTAATATTCATCCGTGGGGGATTAATGGTCCGGTTCATTTTACCATGCAGGCAGAAAGGAGACAAACAAGAATAGGCAACACTCAGGCCGAAGTGGCTTCCAGACCCACCGAGAGAATGAGGAACACCTTGTCTCGGTGGCAGCGCAGGGACTGGCCCTGGCCCCAGGAGGCTTACTGGGCTGGGGTCTCTTGGAAACAAGAAATGTTGTAAACCTCAAATCCAGGGCCAACTGCAATGCGCGTCAGCAGCAGCGCCTTGAGGCTGTAAATGACAGAAATGAACGTCCCCATGCTTTCCTCTCTGGAAGCTGGTTAGCATGCTGAAAGATGGCCAGGTTGTCCCTTCAGGCAATGACACATGCCGGGGTAGCCAGCTTCTCTGGCTGGGCCCTCCGAATTTCCAGAGTGACAGGATTATCAGAGGTGCCACTTGATGGGGAAACAACTGGTCAGAGGCCTTGCGATCCCGCCTGGACGGTGCAGGTGCTCGGCTCAGAGCCTGGAGGGCTCACCTGGCCGGGAGGAGGCACCAGGGCCCGAGACGGGCTTCCAGGTTGGCTCTGCCTTTTGTATGTAGCTTTGACAAACTCGGAGATATTTTTGGAGTCCCTTCCTCCTGCTTCACACAGAGATGACATTTCCCTAAGTATTCCCTAATTATTTCCCCAAATGATTTGTTAGTGACTTTCCTGCGCAACAATGCCATGAAAATACGGTAACAACCGTAAATCTCTGTCAAATCCCGGTGACATACTGCAATCGTAGCATTTGTGTCTCAAACATAAAAATACAAAAATCCCTCCTCCTCCCTCCATAAATCAGAATTCAGTGTCAGGGCCCCACGTCTCAGATCCTTGGGGGGAGCAAGCCTTGGAGAAGCGTCCCCATGTCCAGGTCAAGAAGCACGGGGATGGGGGGGGCCAGGGACACCTGTCCCTCGTGTCTCACCCTGCGGAAGGCCCAGGTCAAGGGAATGTCACCAGGCTTTACCTTTAAGCAGGGAAACCTGTCATCTGCTTTTCCGTACTCCGGGATGTCCAATTACTGCCAGAGAGATTTTTCACTAAAATTGATTTTAATTCGCTCTTACAGGAGGTGGGCCCAGCAGGCTGAGCGTGAATTCATTAGAACGGCTCGTCGAGAAACCAGTTGGGAAATGGGTCTTTAAAATAACAATCGCTAATATTAATCTCGGGCCTTGGATCAGGAGACTCACCGCAAAATCCAGGTATTGGTCTCACCAATCTTCGCAAAAACCTCGGGGAGCAGGAGGCCAACAGGCTCACCTTTATATTCTGATCAAGGGAGGACCCAGCAGGTTGGGGCTGCGCCTGCAGGGCTGCTGGACACCAGGGTCCACCCAGTCAGCGCTCCTGGCTGGTGTCAGCTCCCTTCCCACTTTCAGTGTGACATGAATATTCATGAGGTCCAACCTCTCACCCTCAGAGCAGCTCATCCCGTTTGTGCTAACACCGTCAACAGCTCCTGGGCTTTAAATTCAACTCTGACATTATTCAGTCCTTTGATTTTTTTTTTTTTTTTTTAGGGTAGCACTGTTTACAAAGGAGCCCTGGCGCTTAGATAATTTGTGGGTGGACACGTGAAATTAGAAGACCTTGAATTTATGCTCACAGAGTGGAAGACATCTAGTCCCGGGAAGACAAAGGACCATAAATACCAATACCAGACGAGACTCCCAGCCTCTCCCCTCCCCGCTAGGGCATTTCAGACGCAAGGATGTGATGATCAGCAAGACCAAGGTCTGGTAATTAGTCCTTTACCCACGGAAGATGGAGGCTTTATTATTTGCAAGCCTTTAATGTCTAATTATTTACAGAACATTTAGTCTGAGGTGGAGAGACCATGAAAGAGACACATGACCTTCAGCCTCCTTGGAAAGCCCGCTTCCCGGCAGGGGGAGCCTGGAACAGACCCGCTCGCAGGAAATCCCAGGGGTTTTTCTTTCAAACGAGTGCACAGCATCGAACCTAATTATCTCCCAGCCGGGGTGGAAGGGAGACTGGGGGAGGGTCCCTCCAATTGTTCCTGTGCTGCTCTGATTTTTTATAATGACCATTTCTCAGCATCACCTTCACTGTTGCTGACAAGTATCAATTAAAGGACACAAAGAAAATGCCTATTTTAAGGTTTGGGAGCTACTATTTGCCCGACCCTACTATTTTTGGCCAAGTACCCGTGCTCCCTATGTGTGGGACGGAGTGGTGTGTGAGAACTGACAGACATAGAGTTTCTCTACATCCTCAAAGTTCTGTCCACATTAAGACCTAACAGTGTGAGACGTGAGGACAAGGCAGGTTAAGAGACAAGGATGGCCGTGATCACGAATATTCTACAACAGCTCTATTGAGCTATAATTCACATACCACACGATTCACTCACGTAAAGGGTGCAAATTCAGTGATTCTTGGTGATTTCACAGACAGGTGCAACCATCACCAGAGTCCATTTTAAGACATTTCCGTCATCCCAGAAAGAAACCTATATCTTTCAGTTACACCCCTCCGCCATCCCTTGCCAATCACCAGCCTACTTAATGTTTCCAGAGATTCACCTATTCTGGACATTCCATATAAAGGGAATAATCTCGGATGTGTTCTTCATGACTGGCCTCTTTCACTCATCAGCATGTTCTTAGGGTCCACCAACACTGTGCCACGGGTCCTCACTTCATCCCTTGTTGTGGCACAATGACATCCCTTTGTGTGGATGTACCACGTTTTGTTTATCCTTCTGTCCATTGATAGGAGTTTGGGTTGTTTCCACCTTTCAAGTATCATGAATTAATGTATAAGTTCATTTTTTAAAAAGATTCTATTTATTCATGAGAGACACAGAGAGAGAGAGAGGCAGAGACACAGGCAGAGGGAGAAGCAGGCTCCATGCAGGGAGCCCAATATGGGACTTGATCTCAGGACTCCAGGGTCACGCCCTGAGCCAAAGGCGAATGCTCAACCACTGAGCCACTCAGGTGCCCCATGTACAAGTCTGCATGGATACATTGTCTCATTCCTCTTGGGGATACACCTAGACACAGAATTGTTGGGTCATACAACAACTCCATGTTTAATTGTTTCAGAAACTGCCAGACTGTTCCAGAGCAGCTGCACTCTACATTCCCACCAGCAGCGTGTGGGAGTTTCGAATGATCATTGGGGTTTACGAGTCTTTCATACCTTTCATTCTACACCACCCATCCCTGCCTCCCACCCATTCTTTCCGGGCAGGAATAGAGACCCACACACAGAATCTCTTTCCCTCTTCATCATCAAACCTCCTATACAGACCTGGGAACCGAGTCTTTCCAAGCAGAGCAGAATTACCACAAGCGAAGCCCATCACCATCTGGGGGCTCCCTCATGGCTCATGTGACAGGGTGGACCAAGGGATTCCTTCATTTTAGGTAAAAGGCTACCCTTGAGGTGCCCACAAATTACCTGGACTTGCCAGCGTTACCGTGTATTTTTCCTCTAAATGGCTCTGTGAGGTATGGCTCAGCTCAGGCTTCGGGTGGGCAAAGCTCCCTTGTCTTCCCAGCTGAGCCAACTCTGTGTGACGGGGCGGCTGATTCATCCTTTCTGCCCTACTTACCTCATCTATAATGATGCTGCAGCAAAAGTAAAATAGCACCATGACAGATACAAGGTCACTGCCCATCCCTGTGAGCTGGCTTCCTTCCCTCCCCACCCGAACTCTACTCCCCTCCCACCCCTTAACTCTCTTTCCTTTACCTTTCTTCTTTCCTCCCTCCCTCCCTCCCTCCCTCCCTCCCTTCCTTCCTTCCCTCTTTTTTCCCTTCCTAGCTGGATGTGATATCACACAGACCAATAGACTTATTCACCTCACTCAATGGAAAGAGGAAGAGTTGGGATTCACTTTCTGATGCTTTAATTAAAACACTAATGGTCTTTTTTGGCACACCAGTGTTGGACTTGGGTGACTTTTTTTTTTGGTTGGAAACATTAAATATGAGAAAATTTAGGACTCTGGTGGATTGCTAATTAAATGTATTCATTAAGTTTTTTTTTCCTTAAACACGGAGATGACTTTCTTACCTTGCAATATTAAAAATATTGGTATGTTAGTTGTTCTGTGATTATTATCCTGGCCGTACTTGCCAGTTCCATTTTGGTAATAGTTCTGTAAAATGCAAATTTCTGGCATCCTCTGGCCTAGACAGCAGGGGTTGGTAAATTTTCCCTGTAAAGGGCCAAAGAGTAAATAGCTTCATGTTGGCAGGCTGTACAGACTCTGTTGCAAATACTCTCAGCTCTGCTGTTGTAGACAAGAGTAGATGAAGACAATGGTTAAGCCGCAGGTGTGAGTGGTCAGACTTTGTCACCCCTGACCTAAAGGGTCACCAGAATGCCATGTCAACCTCTGGACACAGAGGAAGTGGTCACCTAGGATAAGGACACCACCCTCTGTGCAAAGGATGGGAGGACGGCAGAGCTGGGTAGAGTTTATGGTCCTCACTTCTGCTTACAGAGTCATCTCCTTGAAGCTGAATGACAAATGTGATGAGTGGTGTCACACTGTGAGCATGGTGGTTGATAAGTGAATCACAAAACTGGCCCCAAAGAGAGACAAGAACATCCAGTAGAGAGTAGCTGGACCCATGGCTTCCTGCGAGGAAGGACAACACCAAGGGACTTGAGTAGAACATGGAGTCCCACAGGAAGGGAGGAAGGCCACACTCTGAGGGCCCTCAGGAGGTGAAAGAGAAACAGGAGAGGAAAAGACCCCAGATACAGGTGTAAGCAGCCCTTTCCTTGGGAAGATCCATTCAGAGTTTCGGGCACAGGCAAGGAGCACTGTCCTATCAGAGATCTGTCCTCAGCAGTTTGGATCAGAGCGCACAGGAGCAGTGGGACCCAGAGTGAAGAGGATCTTTAGAAGCTGTATGAAGTTTTGTGAACTTTTCTATGGATGGAACATCCATTGTCTGCTCATCATTTAACTCATGGCACTTTCTGGTCAATATTCTTTCAGGTGAACTGGTTTGCTTGGATCTAGTTGGAAGTTTGAGCTTCCACACATAACACCCATGTTACTTATAGCATTAGATCAGCAAATATTTATTCAGCACGTCCCCCTGTGAGATGCTGTTCTGGTGTTGAATTTTCTGACACAAGCATTGCATATGCAACAAGATAGAGTAATAAATACAAGTTGTGGCAACAAGATCCTGCCAGAATGGCCAGTCAATGGCATCTTGAAAGTAAATGGTACAAACACACCGAGACCCAAGGAAACAAGGCTGGAGGCTTGGTGTACTGGTTATCCACTACTGTATAACAAATCACTCCAAAACTTAGAGGCTTAAACAGGTACTACCTCACACTTTCTGTAGGTCAGGAATCCAAGATTGGTTTAACCCACCGGTCTTGGCTAAGTTTCCTTTGTGTAGTTGCATTTTATCCATGGATGGGGCTGGAGTCCTCTCACAATTCAGGTGAGGCTGCTTCCAAATCCACTCACATGATCGTTGGCAGGTCAGAGACTTATTTGCTTACCACCTGGGTCTCTTTCTAGGCTTGTTCACATCATGGCAGCCAGCATTCCCCAGAATGAGCAAGCTAAGGGAGAGTGAGAGAGAGTGTGCTGCTATGAACGTTGAAATCATTTTATGACCTAACTTGGGAAGTGACATATGCTCCTGGCCACATAGACCAACTCTAGTATGACAGGGGAGAGGATTTCACAAGGATGTGATAGCAAGGAGATGAGACTCATTGCAGACTGTCTTGAAGGCTGGCTACCACACCTGGGTTAGCCTTAGAATGAATCCACCCCCAAACCCTTCCCAGGCCCAGCTGCAGGAAGGTATCCTGATGCTTGAGAATGGATCAAGATGGGTCCATGTCACTGAGAACAATGACAACGTACCCACTGTGGAAATCCCAAGGCAGCCTGTCATCTCTCTGCTCCCTGTGGGAGGCAGTGCAAAGCCACACACACCAACATCAATGTACAATAAGAATATATGCTCTTTTTTGGCAAGTGAGAAAACACCCACAGGTGTGTGGACTGCATGTGTGGTGAGGGAAGGAAATAGGTAAGAAGAACAGAAATTGGAGAAATGGAAAACAACCTGTTAGGAAACCCTAAGACTTTGGTAAGTGGAGAAAACATACTTAGTCATAACAATGTAGACAATGTAGCAACATAACATATACAAGAAAAAAATATAGTATTTTAGAAAGTTCATCTCGATCATGAAAGAGGATGTGTCCCCGTGTCAGACAAAATCACAGGCAAGTTTTGATCGTGAATGTCTGCATAATCATGCTCCTTAAGACCCACACAGGTTCCCGGGAACAGATCAGAAGTGACTCTGGTAAATAGGTCTGAGCTTTGCATACAGACACCTGTGAGTTATCTCCTGCTGAGCAGAAGCCACTTCCCCTAGCCTGGTGCCTTCATCTCGTCTGTACTTTCTATAAGGAGATAAACGGGGAGATCTACACCCTATCTGCAGAAAAATTGAGACGTGCTTCCTCTGAGAGCTGCACATGCCTCTGTCTATCAAGTGAGAAGTTCCCAGAGCAGCACAAGGAAGTCACGCGCATCAGTGTGTCCCTTTCACTAATGAGTCCCCGCAGATGATGCTCAGCAGTAAAGCTCAGCAGGAGAGCGGGCACAGGGACCAGGAGAAATCCCTGGGATGATGGGGGGTCCAGGAGGATCTTGGCAAATAGCAGAGCCACTGCTACTAGATCCTGCCCTATGAAATAGCCACTCACGGGCAAGGCATTGTGTGCTGTGAACTTGAAGACACAGCTGATGCCCCCTTTAGGCAATTTACTTGTTCCCCTTAGCGTGCAATTCAAAGTTCTGAAAAATTCTCTGGGTTGGAAATTGGTTCAACTCAATGCAACATCTGTTTCCTTGCCTGTTTTTATCCAAAAGGGCCATTCTTAGGTGAAGAGGAGTTGTCCGCTGGTAAAAACCGCCATCAGTTCCTGGAAGTTGTGCACACAAAAAATGATGGCTTTCAATGGAGATATAACTAGGGTGGAAAATTTTGGGGGTGCTCAGGAGAAAGTGGTGTAAATAAAATATAAGGAGGCTCCAGGGATCTGGGGACAAGATGGGACCCCAACAAGAGATGTAGAGAAAGTCTTTCATAAAAAGAGATCAAAAATTAAATTTCCAATTTGATCTGGGTCCAGCCTTGTCTAAGACTGTCAAACATTCCATTGGCATTGAAGCATATAAAGTTAAGATTCCTAAATTTCAGTGTATCTTATAATTACTTGGAGGAGCTTTAAAACATTTCAAAACTCTATCCCTAGAGATTATCACATGACAGGGTTGGGAAAGGGCCCAAGTATGTGTATTTTTAACAGATACCCCAGGTGTTTAAAGTGTGGAGTCCAAGGGTCGTGATTAGGGAAATCTGATTTAGAGAAACCACGTGAAGGAGTTTGATGGGAAGTTATAATCCAAGATGCTCTACAGGAAGGTGAAGAGAAAGTGCTGCACTTATCCAGTGAATTACAGAATTTGGAAAAGTCTCAGAGTCATCACTCCTTGAATCAGGTCCAGGGACTGTAGTTAAAAGAATCAAGAACATTTCTGAATCATCCAGGCCAAGGCACGTTCCTCCATCATCTTTGTCAGGGGCATTTTAGCTGTGAGAACTTGGTCTCTCTGCGTACCTGTGATGAATGAAATGCTCATGTTCACAGTTCCCTCTCCTTATAATTAAACATATCTTTAATCCCTAGTGTTTTACAAAAATCTCCTCAATGTGAATTTGTGCAATAGTGTTTTGACATTTGCTCTGGACTTAGATGCACCCCATCAATGATAACTGTTAATTATACAAAGGATAAAAATTCCCAAGACTATTTGAGGGAGAATTCTGTTGGCATGAGTAACATAAGGAATCAACTTCTTGGGACATCTGGCTGGCTCAGTGGCTGAGCACGTGCCTTTGGCTCAGGTTGCGATCCTGGGGTCCTGGGATCAAGTCCAGCATCAGGCTTTCCGCAGGGAGCCTGCTTGTCCCTCTGCCTGTGTCTCTGCCTCTCTCTGTGTGTGGCTCTCATGTATAAATAAGTAAAATCTTAAAAAAAAATAAACTTCTCTTTTTTCTAAAAAATAAAAAATAATAAAATATAGTATAGGTCCCAAGAAAGTGAAAAACAGCCTTGTTGGCAGCTGAGCCACGATGTTCCTAAATGAGCGTAGACAATGGTCCGAGAACATAAATAATGTGTGGACAAGGCCACTCCAAGACCACATAGGGAACAAGACAGAGACAAATGTTCTGTCCTACTTAAAAGCTCTCTACACCTCCTCTCTCAGCATGAGTGATTCTTACCTGTGAAAGCTCTGGTCTCCCTTCTCTTAGATAAAACTTAAGATAGCCAATCGCCAAGTTATCTCCACTTGTTGACAATATTAAATTCAGAACTCCATACCACTTTCCTAAACCCTCCTCAGAACCACTCAGAGCAAGCCCAAACCCTATATGTCCCTCCCAGCTCCTTCTTACTGATGCCAGCAAGCTCCATAGCTGTAGGTGTGTACCCTGTGGTCATTGGCCCATGGGCTTTAACAAGGGGGGTCCACTGAGATTTGGCTAGGATCCTTGCTGCTGTAGATCAGAGCTCTTGACTTGGTAACCATGGGACATTTGAGAACCCTTGAATTGCCACAGGCTCAGGGCCACCTTGCTTGTGGTGATGAAGTCAGTGTCATCCTAAATTTGAACTCTGAATCCTCCCTTGATCCCTTCAGTTTGGAGCTTATTTTGGTCCCTAGACTTCTAACCTCCCAACACGGGGCACTCTAGTGACCTACTTGGCTAGCTTCTAGTATATTGATGAGAACATGGACCCAATATTTCTACCACTTGAGCCTGGCTCTGGGAAGGGTGTGTTTGGAAGTCTTCTCAAACCAGCATGTGGGAAGACATTTCAATATGGTTTGTCGGGATCCCTGGGTGGCGCAGCGGTTTGGCGCCTGCCTTTGGCCCAGGGCGCGATCCTGGAGACCCGGGATCGAATCCCACATCAGGCTCCCGGTGCATGGAGCCTGCTTCTCCCTCTGCCTATGTCTCTGCCTCTCTCTCTCTCTCTCTCTGTGACTATCATAAATAAATAAAAATTAAAAAAAAAAAAAACAGAAACCTCAATATGGTTTGTCTTTCCAAATCTTATAAGAATGTTCCTCCCATCTTGTCTCTGTGTAGAGAGCTGCTTTGCTTAGCTGCATTCGCCTGAAGCTGTGGTTTGGAAAGCCTCAGCTGGTGATGACTGTTCTTTGGGCAAATTCTAGATACACATGGTTGCAGATGCATCATTTTCCCTGACTGGTGCTGCATGAGGTCCTTGCAAGCTGTCTACGTTTATACCTCAGCCTATAGTAGATATCATGTGTTTCATGTGCTTATGTTATTTGATTAACACATGCACATATCTCTCTAGATGGCTTATATCATGAAATACAAATTGGAATTATAGTGCCCACTTTGGGGAACATTTGACATGAACAGCTTTGTTTGTTTAAGAGAAAACTAGAACAGAACTTAGAAACAAAATCTCAAGCATCCTATGAACCAGATGCAAATTCTGCTCTAGAATTGCTCCCAAAATGATTCACATTCAACGAAAAATGAGTGAAATTTAAAACTCTTTTACTTTCCTATTTGTGCACCTTCTTTCTTTCCCCAGCTCCTCCTTTTCCTGAACCATTCAGATGATCTTTTTTTTTAAAGATTTTATTTTATTTATTCATAGAGATGCAGAGAGAGAGAGAGAGGCAGAGACACAGGCAGAGGGAGAAGCAGGCTCCACGCAGAAAGCCTGACGTGGGACTCGATCCAGGGTCTCCAGGATCACGCCCTTGGCTGCAGGCGGCGCTAAACCGCTGTGCCACCAGGGCTGCCCCATTCAGATGATCTTAATGTCCACAAAATTGCAACTTCCATGTGAAATAGATTTCAGTACTTCCTAATTCATGAACTATACACCTTGTCTGTGTATCTGTATGGAGAGGGAGACTGAAGAATTCAGATTTATTGGGCACATAGCCTTTCCTGATCATTACCAATCAGACCTTTATTTGGTGAGACCAGAAAACACAAACATTTGACTTAAGATGATTAGCTGGCATCATCCTGGAAGGAATTTAAAGATTAACGAACCAGTAAATAAAGAAAGTTACTACCATATTGGCAAAGGCAGGTGACCTTTATCATCACAATGAGCTAGAAAACTTCAGGGAGAATATCCGAGATCAGGGAATCACCAAGATGCCTCTTACTGCCTCTGCACCCCCTGGTGACAGTGGATGGGCAAATTGCAGCAACCACAGCTAGGAAGAGAAATGCAATCAAGGATCACACCCCTCAAGACAGGAGATGTGGATCCAAAATTGTAGAAGTCTAGACTGGATGGTGGAGAAGGGAGCTGACAAATTTCTACTGCCTGAAACCACTCATGGCAGCAGAGATTGTAGCTTTTCCCACAATTGTCCTTCTTTGTTTTCCCTTGTGGTAGCATACACATAACATAAAAGTTACCATTTCTGTTTTCGGGGTACAGTTCAGTAGTTTTCAGCAAGTCCACATTATTATGTGGCCACCGCCACCATCCTCCTTCAGAACTCTTATCTACTGAAACTCCAAGTCCATTAAATGTCCTGTCCCCTCAGTCTTTGGAAACCACCATTCTACTCTGTGTTATCTATGATTTTGACTACTGTAGGTACCTCACTGATGTAGAATCAGATAGTATCTGTCTTTGTGTGACTGGCTTATTTCACTGAATATAATGTCCTCAAGGCTCATCCATGTTGTAATATGTAACAGAATTTCCTTCTTTTTTAAGCTTAAGAATATTCCACTGTTTGCATATGTCACACTTCGCTCATCCATTCATCCATCCTTGGTTGCTTCACCTTTTAGATACTATGACTCATGCTGCCAAGAATATGGGCGTATAAAGGTCTCTTTGATATCCTGCCCTCATTTCTCTTGGGTATATACTCAGAAGTGGAATATATGGGTCATTGCATATGTTTTTAATATTCTATGGCCAGCCACCACCGTAAAGATGAAGACAGAGGATTTAATGTGACCATGAGTAGTTGCCAGTGGTGTCAGTGAGGATGGAGCTCTGAGTGCCCATGTCACATTGTCCTGTCCCTGAGTGGATTCTAGGTGCAGCGGATGGAAAGTTTCCATATGAGCTGTCAGGGTCCCACCGCAGGAGCCTGCTTCACCTCTTTGCCTCAGTCATGTGTGTGTGTATGTGTGTGTGTTTTACTTGGTGACATTAGATTTTACTCTCTTGTTTTTTGTTTTAGTATGGCAGTGTGATTTTTTTCAGTGTGAGCAAGACAGCCTGGAAATGTTGGGGGGAAATTCTTCTGCGGGGGGAACCTGGAACCCAAAGGGAACAAGTTAGTGAAAACCTGCTGAGGCGTCCTCTCCTCCAGAGGGACAATTCTAAGGCATGTTCACACCAACCTTGGGTGTCTGCAGCATGTCTGCACCCCATCCTGCAGCGGTGAATGTCCAGCCACACACAGATAGTCCTCCTCCTTCCATCTCACCACTGTAAGCAAACCACCTGTGTGCAAACCACAGGTTCTGCTCTAGGATGAACCCCAAAGAAGAAGATAGTCAAAATTCCCATCTGCTCCTACAGCTGGGTA
Source organism: Canis lupus dingo (assembly GCF_003254725.2). Lineage (NCBI taxonomy): Eukaryota > Metazoa > Chordata > Mammalia > Carnivora > Canidae > Canis > Canis lupus. Next base: position 7,800,418 of record NC_064276.1, read on the forward strand.
CGAATTGCCGAAATATTATGCACATAAAAGGCAAACAGCCAGCATTTGATTTTAGGTCTTTGGTTTATTAACCTTCCAAAATTTAGACATTCCGATTTTTATTTATTTATTTATTTCGGAATAAAGCTCTGTCAGGTCATTACACAGAAGAAATCATGCTTTTCCTTAAGCTTTTCCTTTCCAAAGCTGGGGAGGAGAGGTAATAGAAAAATTAGAAAGAAATATGAGGAAAAATCTAACAGATGAAAAATATTCCAGTGTACATATTACGAACCAAATAAAAGTAGATAGCAGTAGATTTAATGTCTGTGATGACCAGGTTTTACTGCTGTTTCTGAATTAATGACATAGACACAACCTTGAGATTTGCCTAAATCATAAATTTATCCAATGCACAGAGTCACTGGGGTATTTTTTGGTCGGGCTGTAATTGCTCACCAGTTGATATTTCACGTCTAATTAGCTTGGTTTCTTTCAGAGTAGAAGAAACCTCGGAGCACTCATAGACGCTGGAAAACTTATTTATTCTGTGCATCTACATTTTGAAATGAAAAGGTCATATGATAAAAATGGTTGGTCTTAATAAGCTCTGCTTAATTTGATATTTCATCATCTTTGAGATATCCCAAGGGGGAATGCCAAGGAAACTCTTAATGGTTATGATTGTGATGATTTACGTTTCAAATTATAATTCTCTTCATTTTAGACAGCTTATTTGACATGTTCATAATAGGGACATTTTTTGAGCATACTGGGAGCTTTAATAAGCTAGGTTCATTTCAGCCTATTCCTTAATTTTATATCGAATCATGGTAACAAAGTAATAATTGATACTTTTTTTTCCTTTTGGTTCCCATCTGGTATGGACTGATTTTGTTCCCCCTAAATTCTCATGTTGAAGTCTTAACCCCCAATGTGACTGTATTTGGGTCCTTAGAGAGATAATTAAGGTTAAATGAGGTCATCAGGGTGGGACCCTAAGCCAATAAGACTGATGTCCTTATGAAAAGAGAAAGATACCAGAGATTGCTTGCTCTCTCTCTCTCTCTCTCTCTCTCTCACTCTCTCCTTCTCTTTCTTCAAGTACACAGAGAAGCCATGAAGAGGACAGAGAGGACAGAAGAGGACAGAGGAAGAATCAGCCATCTGCAAGCCAGGAAGAGAGCTGTCACCAGGAACCAACCCTATTCACACCTTGATCTTGGATTTCCAGCCTCTAGGATGATGAGAACACAAATGTTTGTTGTTTAAGCCACCAGCCTGTGCTTTCTGTCACAGCAGCTGGAGCTGGCTAAGGTACCATCACTCCTGGAATGTGTGTTCCTGGGCACACAGACCAAACTAGGACAATACCGTCAATGGGGCAGGTTACTGGTAGATGCATATTTATTGCATTTAGGTCTATTTGAGAAACGTCTACGGAGAGTGTGCAGAGGTGTAAGCTCCACGTCTTGTGGAACAAACAAGCCACAGTTCTCACCATTAGAGGCCTTGCTCCCAACAATGAGTGACTGTGGGACTTGAGTATTTGTTATCCACACAGCACACAGCCAGAGGAAGGCACCAGGGAATAGACAGGGATCCCCTTATTTTATGGTAGGATTTCTCCTAGGTCCACATGTTTTAGTAATATTGATTGCATTAACTTAGTAATATTGATTGCATTAATGTTTCCATCTGCCCAGCTGTCACAGGTGAAAGTCAGTCTGATCTAGTCTGTGCCAGGCATGCTCCCAACTCACTGTCCCTCCAGTATATCCACCTCGGTCCTCAGACAGCCCACAGGTGTTTGTACTCAACCTCCACATCAGGGTTCTGGGCATTGAGTGTGGTATATTGGGGTGACACCTCCCGTGAAAGTGCCACATCACAGGCTGGGCCATGCCACCCTCCCTCTACCCCTGCCAGGCCTCCCTCCCAGAGGAGCAGGGTGGGACACAGGAAAAATCCTATGACATTGAATTAGCAGCCACTTCTGAGTGAAAATGGAAGGTTCTGTATGTAATCGTGCTTGGACCACCTCAGTGGCAGGCATCATTAGAAAACACTAACCTGCTCCTCTTCTGAGACAACCCCTTCTTTTTGCCCCCCTATCTCCATGGGCCCCATCTGAACATCATCTCTTCAAATGCGGAAATAGGAAGAAATCTGTGCACGGTGTTATCTGCTATGTCTTTGCCACCTAAGAGATAGATTTTCTCAGCTCTCAGAAGCTGTGTTAAACATTATCAGAATTTGTCTGCTGAGGAAACAATATGGGCAGGGCTGAGTATCTAACTCATCTCCCCCCTGAACCTGAAGGACATCTAGAAGTGATTTCACTGATACTTTAAAGAAATTATTGGAGTCGAACATGGGTATAATTGGGGTACCACACTGTTCCAATCATTGCCTTAGCCTCTCTCCCTGGGGATTTCTTTACAACTTACTTAGGACCCAGAAAAGGAAAGAAGAAACAGAGTAAAAGAAATAAAAGGAAGTGTGCCATGTTACAGCAAAAATGTTGAAATAAAAAATCTACGGAAGATAAAAATTAATAGCTGCAGTCCCACAGCATAACCCCACTTCAAGTGGGAGGAAGTCAATGAATGATCTCTTCGAGTCTCATTCAGAAATGTAGAGCACGATCTGGAGGATGAACTGAAGGCCAGACCCTTTAGTGTGATGATAAGGGAACAGTAACTTTGAGTTTCCAGGATCAATGAGCAGAGAGGTGTGGACATGAGAGGAAAGGGTTCAGAGGGCGGGGGAGAGAGAGGAGCCCGAACCCACCCAAGAGACACCATCAGGGAAAGAACTCACTACCACCAGTCATTTTCAAGGACCAAATCTCAGGCTGCACTAGATGTAACTCCGTTCATCCCTGCATGCAAACAAAATGGTTTTCTTTCCAGCAAAGTCCTCTGCTGGCCCTAAAGGGCCTGTACAATTTCTACACATATTATTTTATGTTGCCAGTTCTTTGGGACAATGACAGGAGAGAGAACTTGTCCAATGTGGAGCAGAGGCTGAGAACGAGAGGAAGCAGAAGCATCAGGTATGTGAGGACAGGTGAGAGACATTGGGGCTTCGGAGAGGACTGAGGAAGGTTGCCAAGAATTCCCAACAGGACCATATTGACTTCCTATGGTTACTGTGACAAATTACCACAAATCTAAACATATGTTTATTATCTCATAATTTCTGGAGGTCAGAAGTCTCACTGGGTAGAATCAGGGTGTTGGTGGAGCTGTGTTCCCTCTGGAGTCTCCAGGGGCAGAATCCGTTCCTCATCTTTTCCCGCTTCTAGAGATGCCCACATTTGTTGCCATAAGCATCTCTGCATGGTCCCTTTTGCTGTGTAAATGACCACAGGTTCTTAGGATTAGAATGTGGACATCTTTAGGCACCATTGTATTGCCAACCACAGAGCACTTCTCAAAGTGCACGAGATCGTGATAGGCACCCAGTTTGATTGAAGACTGATTTCACTTATATGAGTTACAAGATATGCAGCATTAAACTGGTATTGGCATTTTTGAGGATCCAAAGAACATGTGATGTGAACGGGGCAGTCTCAATCTCTGTGTGCCATCCTAGAATTTACCAAGCATGTTCATACCCAAGAACAGATTGTGTTCTTGTAATAATTCTCTGAGGTGGGCATCACCATCTTATTGATGATGCAACCATGCCCAATGCTAAGAGAAGGAAAAAAATACTTTATTAGAGATATTCTATGGAATTAAAAGACATTTAAAAAGAGCAGATCAATGTTTTCATTTGTCCACATGTACCGTCTTTGCCTATATTCATATTCCATTTTTGTATATTTACAATATCTTAGAAATGTTATATTCTTTTTTTAAAAGATTTTATTTATGTATTCATGAGGTACAGAGAGAGAGGCAGAGACATAGGCAGAGGGAGAGGCAGGCTCCATGCAAGGACCTCAATGAGGGACTCGATCCCAGGACCCCAGGATCACACCCTGAGCCGAAGGCAGATGCTCAACCACTGAGCCACCCAGGCACCCCAAGTTACAGTCTATGTGTTCCAATAAAATCTTGTCATGTATCCTTATATGCAGGATACCCCCACACACCGCAGTCACTAATACTGGTGGCAGGCTAAGTGTGCTTCATTTGTGAACTTATACACAGCCTCCTTTGTTTCTTGCTTCTCTCACATAAGAGTGCTTTGAGAAAATTCCATCAGGTCAGTAAGGAACCTTTTACAGATCACCTACTGTTTCTTGTTCATTTGTTTCTTTTTCTGTCTCCCACTTCTCTGCTAAGATTTTTCATCTTTCCATTTGTTTTAACAATGCCTGCCATTCTTGGAGCATTTTATTAAAGCTACCTTATTTTTTTTTAAAGATTTTACTTATCAAAAAAAATAAATAAAGATTTTATTTATCTATTCATGAGAGACACACAGAGATAGGCAGACACACAGGCAGAGGGAGAAGCAGACTTCCTGCAGGGAGCCTGATGCAGGACTCAATCCCAGGACTCCAAGATCATGACCTGAGCCAATGAGCCACCCAGGTGCCCCTATAAGCTGCTTTAAAGTTGGTTATTGATGATATTTTTAACATGGGTGCCATTTTGGCATTGATGTCTATTGAACCCCTCTTGCCATGTAGTTGATGCCTTCCTGGTTCTTCATATGCTAAGTAGCTTTGAATTATGTTCTGAGCATCTTGAATATTGTGTTATTAAACTTTTGAGTCTTTTTTAAAGGCTTTGGAGAATACTGATATTCTCTGTTACTAAAAAAAAAATTATTAAAGAGGACAATTCAGTCACACAAACAAACTTCATGCAACACTTCATGGAGTGGGTGGTCTCAATTCAGAGAACTGCAAAAGAAGGCGACAGGCAGAAAGCTTTTATAGGATAAAAAACAAGGAACAAGGAGGTCAGTGCAGAGCCTAGAGTTGTCTTGGCAACTGGGGACTGGCTAAGTGGATATACTGTATTTCTGGCCAAGTGGAGCATGTACGAGGACACTAAAGTTACCTAAGTGTTGGTTTGCTGACATGGAACCCTGGACAGGAGTGGGTCCATCTGAGGTCTAGAAATTTCTTTCAACCCTGCTCTAGCAGGCAGTCATCATCTAGGCTATTGCTCATGTCCAGTGATTGTTGGTCCAGTCTTCTGTGGCCCCCGTTTGAATGTTTGTTCCATTCTCAGCCTGTATAGCGCTGTTAGGATCTGAAGCCGTTTGTGTGAGTGACACTGAGTTTAGGACCTACTCAGGGGCCTATCCCTCAGTTCAGTTCTTATAGTCTCTCATGTGGTGTGTTAGGTAAGACCCGTGCGTGTGTGCCTTGGGGCTGAACCCTGGAGAAATTGAATCACTCCTGGGGCTGCCTTTCCAAGGTCTTCTCCTCCCATGATCTTCTCCATCCTCTCTAGTTCCTTAACATTCCCCCTTGGATTCCTGAAAACCTAGAGTTCATTTATCCTATTGTGCTGTGTCCTTCTCAAGATGGTACCCACCAGTAAGCCCAAGTGATGCAAGGGCATAAAACAAGGAAACAAAGATATTCATGCCACTTCCCAAGGTCAAAACTCCTCTGAAGAGCTTCTTCTTCATATATTAGGTCCCTGTGGGCTCACCACTCTTGTTGCCCCCGGAGACATCTTTTCTGTTCCTTGAACTAGATCTGGAGAGCTTCTCGTGGAGGTCTCTCTGTCCACCCTGATGCCTATGCTGGGTTTCTGGCCATGAGAAGTAGTGAGCTTTCTATCATTTTAAATGGGATTCCGAATTCTGGTCTTCCTCACCAGTCCACCTGGTACTATTTACCTTCTGGAGTTCTCAGACAGATGGCCCCTATGTCTGTCAGTCTCATGGCTGAATCATGGGGACAGGCCAGGTGGAGTGTGTCTACTCCATGTCACCTGGAACTAGACCCTGATTCATGCTCATCATCCCAATCTTCACGTCCTGGGATTCAAGCATTCCCTGTCTTCTAGCTGGAAATGAATTTGACAGAGTTTTTCACATGTATTACTTAACTTGTTTCTCATATGATGCTCATTATTCCACCACTTTCACAAAGGAAGAAATTCAGACAAAGAGCCTGAACCACCTAGCTGCTAGGGAGCAGAAGAGACCCAAACCTCTACCTTCAAATCTAACTTAGCAATTTCAGTGCCACTCCTGGAATTCTTCATAAGCCATATAATCGGCTGGGGCATTGTTAGGGGACCAAGATTTTCCTCCTGGGACAAGAAATCATGAGTTTTGCATCAAACAGAATTTTTGTCCCCTAGACTTTAATTAAGATGATGATGATGATGATTTTGGTGGAAACGGAGTAAAGTCCAAACAAGTAATTACTTGTGGGAAAATGTGTGTGCATATTCTCCCTCAAACCTATTAATATATCCACCAAGATAAAAGGATAACCACTATCACATTCTGCTTTCCAGATCTTGATATTTATGTATTTATTCTTCATATATCGGTGTGGCTTTTCCTTGGGGAACTTTATAATGAAGAGTTTCAAGATCTCAGGTTGAGTTCATCAAACCGTATTTCTCTAATAGAAAATACTATTTTATTTCCTTGGGGTCTGATGAAAAAACATGAAATGAGGTCTTTATTTTTCCTTTTTATTAAAAAGTATTACTGGGACAGCTAATCATAATTATATAACTTTTGGAACAGAACACTGAAATCAATGAATACATACTTTTAAATTTTGTATATGCATAAACCTTCTTAAGTACCATCTTTTCATATTGAGAAAGGGGTTCTATACTTTTCTACTAAAGTTGAGAATGGAAATTACTGTTTTGAAAACTCTGAAAATGGAAGCCCTCTCACCAGAACTCCCCTGATGGAACTTGCTGGAGGCATCTGGTGTCTCTGAATTTTAATAATCCCTTTATAAGAAAATTTTCTTTTTTATCACCCACACTGAATGGGAGCATTTGTTTTCAATCTTGCATCTCCTTGCGCAAATTCAGAATAATAAACCCAGTATCTCTGCCTTCAGCCCGAGGCTTAGAGAAGTATGCCCTGCAAACCCTCCTTGTCCTTTGATAAACACTCCCAGGAGGCTTCTTGCATGCCTTGGAAGCTTCCAGGGCAAGTCTTTGTATTTTCCCTTTCTGAAAGGATGAAACTGAAAAATGTATTACAGGAGGGAAAAAAAAAACAGATTTAGCATACAGTTATGTAATGGAATATCAGATTTGGAACCAGAGGGGAGAAAGCTCTAAGGGGTTCAGCAGAATCTTTGTCTTAAGTAAACTTCATGTTCATAAAACATAAGAAATGAGAGTCCCTCCCCTTTTCTCTTCATGTGTTTGGGGAAAAGCTTCATCCTCGCGAAGGTGGCACTGCAGCGCAGATTGCCACCTGGGAGAGTAGGAGCCAGGGGCCCATGCTCCCTTCACTGCCTCCTCATCCTGGTGGCACCATGTCTTTTACCCTTCCAGAAAACCTCCTGGTAAGAGCAAGCTCTGGGGGTTTGGAGCAAACCTTTCCACGTAAATACATTTCTTCATGGTTATGTCTTCCATTGTAAGCTCCTATTTCTGCTCACTAGACAACACGTTTGTCATGACAAGATAAACCTACAGGACAATGAAAGTGATGACCATCCAGCAGATGTGAGTAGTACCATTATATTTGGACCTTAATTTGAGTAAATTAAAAAGAAGAAAAAAGAGAAAGAAAGAAGAAAGAGAAAGAAAGAAAGAAAGAAAGAAAGAAAGAAAGAAAGAAAGAAAGAAAGAAAGAAAAAGAAAGAAAGAAAGAAAGGAAGGAAGGAAGGAAGGAAGGAAGGAAGGAGGAAGTGAAGGAAGGAAGGAAGAAGGAAGGAAGGAGAAGGAAGGAAGGACAGGAGGAAGGAAGAAGGAAAGAAGAAAGGAAGGAAGGAAGGAAGGGAAGGAAGGAATGGAAGGAAGGAAGGAAGGAGAAAGAAGAAAGAAAGAAAGAGAAAGAAAGAAAGAAAGAAAGAAAGGAAAGAAGAAAGAAAGAAAGAATGCACCTGAGTGCCAAACTAGCTTTTTCCAAAGTCCTTTCTAATTGTAATATTATGTGATTCAAGAAAACTATTTGGGATGATACCTAATCCAAATTATGATATATATAACCAGGGACACCTGGGTGGCTCCATTGGTTAAGTATCTGGCTCTTGACTTTAGCTCAGGTCATGATCTCAGGGTTGTGGGATCAAGCCCCACGTCGGAGCTCCACGATCATCAGAGAGTCTGCTTCTCTCCCTCTCTGTCTGCCCCTCCCCAAGCTCGTGCTCGCTCTCTCTAAAATAATCTTAAAATACATGTAATCAAATATTATATTATGACTATTTTATATGTGTAATTTCCTATGTATTACATTATACATTAAATATACATGTATATGTGTATAGATATGTGTGTGCAACTCCAACTCCATGACTACTTTTATAGTGTTTGCCGTCTTTTTAAAATTATTTTGAATGTTTTTTTCCCAAGTATTTAAAACATTTACTCTTTGAATCTCGTTGAAGTTAAGCTCCTACATTGAAACCATGGCATTGGGATCCCTGGGTGGCGCAGCGGTTTGGCGCCTGCCTTTGGCCCAGGGCGTGATCCTGGAGACCCGGGATCAAATCCCACGTCAGGCTCCCGGTGCATGGAGCCTACTTCTCCCTCTGCCTGTGTCTCTGCCTCTCTCTCTGTGTGACTATCATAAATAAATAAAAATTAAAAAAAAAAAAGGAAACCATGGCATTTGATTGAATAAGGAATCTATTCAGTAAAGAAAAGCTTTAGCCTGGTCAAATTATAACTTCCGAATCAACTAGGACTTAAAGGCTGACATTTAAGTGAATTGTTAACCCAAATTTCATTTTAAATTCAGGAGCAATTAAGGAAAACAACTCAGACTTCTGTTTAAACATTCAAAGCACAGTACTGTTTTTTACTGAGCCCTTGTGATGACCATGCAGTTATGATGTACATGGCAATTACGAAGGAAGTAGGTTGAGAATGACACCATGCCTATCTCATCAGATGTCATTCTACTGTTGTGCAGAGAGACGGAGACACTTGTTTACTAAAGTGCCCTGGATGAGACTTGACTGGACAAGTTCTGTGAAAGCCAAGGGTGCTAGGGGGATGAAGCTGTAGCCCAGTGTGCAAACACCCGTCTGCATGGACCATCATTCACTGGTGCTATTTCTGAACATTACAGGAAAAATTCATTTTTCCTTGATTATTATAAAGTTACCACATGGAATTTGTAAGTAAAAGAAAGAAAAATGAATTTACCCACATCTCTATCTTGATAAGCCATTGGTAATGATTTGACGATTTGGCGCATTTCTTCTAGGTGACTTTCTATGAAAAAAATATACATACACACAGACATACATGTGTATATATGTACACGGAGAGATATTTATATTTTGAAACTGGAGTTTCCATAAGTTGGCGCTTTGTATATGTGTGTGTGTGTGTTCACATCACTACTGTAAGTATTTCCTGTGTGAGCAGCAGGTGCGTATCAAGCTCTGAAACACAGGAATGCAGCGTGGATGGGAGCCTGTGAGCCACTGGAGCCATGGGTGTGGATTCAAAGGCTCAGGAAGAGGAACTGTGTGCCATTTGTATGTTAATCACCTGCTGTATGCCTCATTAAAGACCTCCTATTTCTCTGTATACCTCTTCACGTTCCCACTGTGGTTCCTGGTTTAAAAGCGGTGAGGTAAGTCCGTTGCATAGTCCTGAAAACTTACAATGTAGAACCCTAAATGTGTAGGTGAGCTCATCTGAAAAGTAATGTCTTTATCAAAATGAAGCCCAGAGCACATTTTCATCATACAGCCTCATTCTCCCACGTTCCATTGGTTTAACCATCAGTAGATCTTGAGGCTGTCAAGCCACGTGGAAGGGACCCATGTGGCGCTCCTGATACTGAAAAAACTATGCCACACCATTGTCCTATGCACTTCTGGTGTAAGAGGCTAAAAATAATAAAAAGTATGTAAGAATGAAGACAATTAAGTAACTTTTATTACTTTGGGGACAAACTGAATACATCGAAATAATGGAAAAAAATCACTCTTATTAACAACACTGAAACAAATATTTTACTTTCCAAAAAAGCAAAGCTTAGAAGGCAGCCAAGGAAAAGCTGAGCCTCAGAAATTCTTTCATGTTTATTTCTCCCAGCCTGCTGGCTGCCCTGGTTCAAGTGTCCCTGAATACAGAGGAGATGACAGTGCCTTCTCCTTGGAGAAGAACATATTAAATGTCCAGACACTGAGTAGCTCTCTCTACAGCACCCCGGGCACAGGCGTGCAGGAGTGCTCATGGTGGGTGGGGGTGCTGCTACTACCATAGCATCCGCCAGAACACTCACCCACATGCTCTCCCACCAACACCCTCAGGAGGTGCCCTTTTCCCACATCCAAGCCATATTGGACTTGGTCAGTCTTTAGATTGCTATCAGTGTGATGTGTGAAAACTATTTTGTTACTTTCATCCTATGGCCATTGTGATCAGTGGACTGGATATCCTTCCTCCTGTACATTGCCCACTGGGATCTCTTCTGCTATTGCTGTCTATATGTTCTACTCTTCTACTTGTGGTGTCTTTTTCACACATTTTTCATAAAAAGAGCAGTAAAAACTATCTTCTGGACACTTACGATGGCCCAGTCACACTGTCGAGGACTTTACACAGTACTTCACTGGATCCCCCAAATGACCCAATGGAGTAGAATAAGCCTCACCTCCCCATTTTGCAGATGCACACACTAAGGTACAAGGAGGCGGAATTACTTGACCAAGGTCACAGTTAAAGACTGCATAGAGCCTGGGAAACAAAGGCAGAAGAGAAAGTATTACATTTCCATACCACTTACAGCCCATTGACAAGTACTTGAAACAGGCAGAGTGACCTGCCTTTCTCTAGGGACTCAACTGCCTCGAAGTTAATACTTTGTTGAGGACAAAAGGTAATCTTAGCCCGATCCCCAGGATCCTGTGAGTCCACTTTAACATATAAAAATTCCTTTAGAACAGAATTTTTAGAAAGTTAGATTGTTCCTTTATCTCTCTATCCCTTAAGATAAGTATTGGCCATCAACCCCCAAGCATATGACCCACCGACACACATCTGAAGGGTCTCATGACTCAGGTTTTATTAGATGGTAATAACTGACCTTTCTCCCAACAAAAGCTAACCCCTCAAGGTACTGGAAATCTTGCTTCTAAAATCCCCGAGAGATTGACCCTGTCCCTAATCCCCTCCCAACTTGAAGGTGTACAATGGGCCACTACCCAGGACCTAGCTTTTTCTGCCCACGAGTCCTGTCCCTGTGCTCTAATAAAAGCATCTTTTTGCACCAAAGATGTCTCAAGAATTATTTCTTGGCCGTTGGCTTCAACATCTTTCGTGAATCAGTCCTCACTAAGTGGTAGCTAATATTACGTCTTGTATTCCTCTCTCCCTTTCCCTCCTCCCCTGCTTTCTAACTTTTTAAAAGACTATTTTTTAAAAGATTTTATTTATTCATGGGGGGGTGGGGAGAAAGAGGCACAGACATAGGCAAAGGGAGAAGCAGGCTCCATGCTGGGAGCCCAACGTGGGACTCCATCCAGGGTCCCCAGGATCACGCCCTGGGCTGAAGGCAGCGCTAAACCACTGAGCCACCCAGGCTGCCCAAGAGACCATTTTTTAGAGAAGTTTAGGTTCACAATAAAATTGAGAGGGAGGCACAGAGAGTTCCCCTATTTCCCTGCCCCTCCCCCCGCAGGTACACCCCTCCACTATCAGCACTCCCTGCCCCAATACATTTGTTACTATCAATGAACCTACACGGATAGGCCATAATCACCCAGAAACCATAGGCTGCTTTGGGGCTCACTGTGGCACTCCTGGACCTGGTATGGGTCCATGTATCTGTCATTACTGTGTCACACAGAGTATTTGCACTGCCCTAAAAATCCTCTGCGATCTGCTACTCATCCCTCACTCCTCCCAACCCCTGGCAACCACTATCTTTCTACTGTCTCTGTAGTTTTGCCTTTTCCAGAATGTCATAGAGTTGGAAACACACAGAATGTAACCTTTCCAGATTGGCTTCTCTCACTCGTAATGCATTTACGTTTCCTGTATGATTTTTCTGTCTTGCTAGCTCATTTCTTTTTCATGCCTCATAATACTCCATAGTCTGGATCTGACAGTTTATTTATCCACTTACTGAAGGACATCTTGGTTTCTTCGGAGTTTGGCAATTGTGAATAAAGCTGCTATAATCATGGGTGCAGGTTTTTTGCAGGTTGTGTGTGTAGACATAAGTTTTCAACTCATCTGTTCATTTGTGTAAACACCAAGGAGGATGATTGCTAGATCATACGGTATGACTATGTTTAGTTTTGTAAGAAACCACCAAACTGTCTTCCACAGTGGCTGCACCATGTTGTGTTCTCAGCAGCTATGTCTTAGAGATTCTGCTGCTCCATGTCCTCGTCAGCATTTCGTGTTGTCAATGTTTCACATTTTGACCAAACTATTGGGTACGTAGTGGTAGCTCATGGTTGTTTTAAATTGCAATTCCCTCGTGAGGGCAGATGTGGATCATCTCCTCATATGGTCATTTCCATTTGCATTGGTTCTTTAGTGACATCTCTGTTCAAGACGTTTTGCCCATTTTTAAAATAGGTGGCTTATTTTCACATTGTTTAATTTTAAGAGTTCTTTGTATATTTTGGATAAAAGTCTTTTGTCATATCTTTTGCAAATATTTTCTCCCGCTCTGTGGGTGGCTTTCGATTCCCCTTACAATGACTTTCTTGGGGTGGAAGGTTTTAATTTTAATGAAGTCCAGCTTGTCAATTATTCTTTTCATGGATTGTACTCCAGGCCCAAGTCCATCTGGATTTTCCCTATGCAGTCTTCCTGGAATTTTATAGTTTGGGGTTTTACACCTTGATCTATGATCCATTTTGATTGAGCTTTTGTCAAAGGCCCATGTCTAGATTCACCTTCTTTGCACGTGGATGTCCAGTTGTTCTGCACCATGTGTTGATGAGACTGTGTTTGCACCACTGTGTTGTCTCTGCTCCTTTCTCACAGATCAGTTGAGTATATCTGTGTGAGTGTGAGTTGCCTTTTTAAGGGGATTTTAGGAGCACTTTCTACATTATGACCATTGACCTCTTGTTGAGTGTACATGTTGCAAACATCTTCTAGACTGTTGCTTCTTTTAATTTTGTTGATGGAGACTTTAGACAGAAGATCTTCACTTCTAACTGTTTAATCTGTCAATTATTTCTTTTAGATCTCTGTGCTTTCTACCTTGCATAGAAAGGCATAAGTTATAAAAATACATTATTTTATTTTTCTCTTCTGACAGTCTCATCAGGTTCTTTTTGTATTATGCTAATCTACACGGTTGTCATTTTGTGTATGATAAAGAGTAGGAAGGATTCAAACTTAATTTTCCCCAAATTGATAGTCCATTTTTCTAAAAGATCTGAGACAAAGTCCATATTTTCCTTGCTTTGTGCACCGGCCAAGTGCTCACTCCTGGGCCACAGCACACCTCTCCACTGATTCACACTCCCCTTCTCTATCGTTAGAGATTCTGCATGCATTTCTCAGCTATGAGGGGATTATTTCCTTAATTTTATTTCAGTGCATTAATGACATTTTTGATATAAACTATTTTACTGTCTTAATCTGGTATGGAGACAAGTCACTGTTTATAGTTCTAACCACTGGCTGATTCGCTCAGTTTGCAGAGAGCTTTCTCTTGACCTCCCGGATTTCCCAGGCCTCTAATTATACATTGGCAAATGCCAATTTTCTGTGACTTATTTATTTTTACACTCATTGTAGTGGTTAGAAGGTCCAAGTCAGTGGTGACCATGGCACAAAGAGCAGAAATCCTTGGAATCCGTGTTAATAGGAGTGTGTCTCTTCTGATTCACTGGGACCGTTCCTGTGGGATCCTAGCAGACAGCCTGTGTCCGTGTCAGGCACTCTCCTCTGTTCCCTCTTTGCTGGGTCTTTTTGAAAAAGCAGTGGGGGATTCTATCCCAGGCTATTTCAGCAACTGAGATAATCATATGTACATAAATTTTCTATCTGAATATGCTAATGTAATTAATTCTATTAATACATCACCCCACCTTTTAATAACCTTGAAAGGTAAGGATTGTCATACCTACTCTTGCAGATCATCACACTGTCTCTCAGAGAAGGTCATTATCTCACCCCTAATAACAGCTATTAAGTGACAGAGTCTCGATCAAAGCAGCTTTGTCTGCCCCAACACTCATGACCTACCCTGGCATAAAGCCTAGGGTTCAAGGGCTCTTTTAACCATCTCTTCAGACTGTGAACACTGTTGACTTTTAAGAGGGAAGAAGGGCAGGGAGACGTATGTGTGTCAAGTGTCCCGGGAGACAGCCCATGTGCTGCTGTGGGCACAGTCCCCCTTGGCTGTCCTGGGGAGCTGAGGTCGGGGGTGAGCCACCTACGGGGATTCCTCAGTTGCCACTGCCATGTGCAAATAGCCTGCAGTACCACCTGCCCCCCGCTGAGTCAAGGCCACCACCGCCTCCCCTGGGGGAAACGTGGGAGAGGGCATCCCACTTTTGGCCAAGGGAGGCTGATTTCTCTTGCTCTTCTCTTCTCGGGATGAGGTGCTGAGACACACTTTGTGGTGAGTCAGCCTGGTCTCCGGGTTGGCAGTAGGCAATTCCATGTCGTGGAGCCCCTGCCCCGACCCTTGGCCTAGACCCTCCTCCTCCTGGCACAGTTTCTGTTATTCATTATAGCAGGTGCACCAGCTGGGCCTGACCCCTCTGGAAAGCCCACTGGCCTCCCCACAGTTTGTCAATTGACCACCCTCCTGCTTTCCACCCACAACCTTGAGCAGACTCACACGTGAGCATGTGTGCTCCACCCAAGAGGGGGCATCTCTCCAGTTCTTCCAGCCACGAGCAGATGCGGTGGGACGGAGGGCTTCTCTACCCCAACTCCACTCTGCTTTCACACGCACGGCCGCTGGCTTCCACATGTTCTCGTCCTCCCAGTAGTTCAACATAAGCCCTTCTTCTTTCCTTCTTCCACACTATGCAAAACAGAGCTCACTTTGTCTTCAGCGTAGACATACCCAAAGTCACCTTTCTACCTGTCCACGGGTTGTAACAAGTAAACACAACATCAGTGTCCACACAGAACGAAGAATGTAGGAGAACCTACCTGTAGAAACATGCCCCCAAATCCTGAGGCACACACACATGCTCATGCACATGTTCACATGCACTCATGTTCATGCACATGCTCACACACACATGCTCACACACATGCTCATGCACTTACTCACATGGACACATGTTCATGCACATATTCACATGCACACATGTTCATGTACACATGCTCATGCTCACGCACACATTCATGCACACACATGTTCACTTGCACATGCTAATGCACATGTTCACACACACGTTCACATGCGCACACAGTCACATTCACACACATACATATGAGTAATAAAACACCAGGCGTCTCTGAGCATGGGTGAACTGAGTGGTTTTCAAGTCTCCTTTATTTGTCATATTAATGTCTGTGCTGTCGTGAGGCTGCGTTGGTGTCCCTCCCTTATCCTGGCTTGGTTTTTATTTATTGCCTTTCTCCTCGGTTGCTTTTTTCCAGAGGTGGTGCAATTGGAGGTTTAGATCCATGATGACATTCATTATGAAGCCAGCAGCGGCAGCACGTGCACTGCGGTGCCAGGCAGAGGCAGCGGGAGTGGAGACTTACTGACACCGTGTTATTTCATTATCTCGATGGCCTTTGCAAAATGAGGAAGGAAGACTTCCAGGCAGTCACCTCAGTCTTCAGGCAACGTTTCCTCATCCCCATGCGTCTGGCTCTCACTTTCATTTTTGTGAGGTTTGCTCTCCTGGGTTTTCTCAGGAAAGTGCAATTCTTCAGGATTAGGAACCTTGAGCGTGAGCTGTGGCCTCCTGCACCGCTGACAGCTGCCTCGGCACGTTCAGATGTGCGGGCCGCCGGACCCCAGGGCTCACCTCCCAAATGTACCAGCTCTCGGATGTCCGCCACCAGCATAATAAAGCAGAATTTCCCATGCACTGCTGAGTTTCAGGATATAAAGCAGAGATTCCTCTTTTGCTGCTGGGAGCTGCACCCCTGACCTAGTGCATTGGTCTGCACCCCGTCTTCCTCTCCCTGGAGTCCCAGTGTCCTAGGTTGCCATCACTGACATTCCTAAAATCCTCAGTCCCAGCGCAGAGCCAGGGCACACAGACGGAGCCACCCTGTCATCACTGGGGCAGGCCAGCTCTGCTCCTGGAGCCCCGCTCAACACCCCTGTTGTCACCTCCGATTCTCTCCCACTGCTGAGCCCAGACAGAGTGTGCCCCGCCGGCCTGGACCACCCCGACCAGATGCCTTCCTCACCCTTCTGAGGCCGCTGGGCATTGCTGGACATGCCTGAGATCTGAAGGCGATTTCACAGAGACAGGCCACGAGACCACGGAGATCCTCACTCCCTGAACAAGTGTGGGGCACCTTCCCTGCCCAGCGGGCCGCTGCGTGGTGAGTAAGGTGCCCTGCGTGGACCGAGGGCACTAAAGGGGCAGGGTGCCATGAGGGGACTCACCAAAGACCACCTCCCTGGAGTGCCAAGCTCACCTGGAAGGCAAAGGTCTTCAGCTCATTCCCCAGTGATGAACTCTTACAGCCGGTGTGTGCTTGCCCCCGCGGGAGCCTCTGCAGGCGGCCTGACCCACAGACGCTACTGAGGGCCTCTATCTCCAAAAACACCATCCTCCTGTGTCACCTCCTGCCTCCTCAGCTTCAGATGCAGAGGCTTCCAGTTGTAACGTAACAAACATATTGGTAGGATTCTTTGAATCGTGACACTCAGGAGAGTCTATGTCCAAACATCAAACCCCACCCGAGCTGACTTCCACAATATTCTGCTACTTGTTCGTGCAACACCACAACATGCTCCTGAACAAAACCACCCTTTTTGATGCTTAGGAGCTTAGTGGAGAGAAGCACTGACTTCATTAGTGGTGGGGGACTTGCCTTCCTGCCCTCGATCCTGGTGTGTCACATTGGAAGCTCTCCCCAAGGTGGGAAACCACCATCCCAACCTCTCAGACTGGTTTCCTGGAGCATTTCATCAGGTGGCCTGGGACCAAGGCCCAAATGATGCCTTTGCCTTCCAGGAGGCTCCCATCCCTTGCTAAGGAAGCTTGGCCTCCCTCAAGCTCCCCATGCCCAGGCCAGCCTTCCGAAGCTTCCTTCCCCGAAGATTTAGGACACACTACCACATGGTTTAAAAACATCTCTCACCCACATTACTTTTCATATCCTCAAAACTTTCATTTTCCTTCCTTGCTCTCTCAATGTATTCCTTAGAAAGTGACAAGCCAGATGAGCTCCTCAATCTCACCCATCTCTGCTTTTATTTTTATTTTATTTATTTATTCATGAGAGACACAGAGAGAGAGAGAAGCAGAGACACAGGCAGAGGGAGAAACAGGTTTCCTGCAGGGACCCCGATGTGAGACTCGATCCCAGGACCCTGTGATCATGACCTGAGCCGAAGGCAGATGCTCAACCACTGAGCCGCCCAGGTGCCCCAACTTTGCTTTTATTTTTTTATTTTTTATTTTTTTTTAAGTTTTTATTCATTTATTCATGAGAGACACAGAGAAAGGCAGAGACACAGGCAGAGGGAGAAGCAGGCTCCATGCAGGGAGCCAGACGTGGGACTCGATCCCGGGACCCCAGGACGATGCCCTGGGCCAAAGGCAGGCACTAAACCACTAAGCCACCCAGGGATTCCCCCCAGCTTTGCTTTTAGGCCATGGAACCTTCTCATTCTTCAGGTTGTCCGGGCCCCGGACATAGGGAGGAGAGGCAGGCACTCCTATCACCATCCCCTCAGCTTGAGGGCAGACAGTACTCAAGGAAAGAGGCCTGGTAATATTGTGGGAGGGGGACCCCTCTTTGGCTAGAGACAGTGATCATCGAGCCAACTGTGGGAGGTAATTTGGGAAAAACCCATAACCATGTTTTTTATTTCATCCTGGATGTTTGCCCACTAATAAAAGTGCTGGCTAAGCAAGAGCATGGATCTAAATATAAGTCAGAATCATGCACTGGGGAGATGGCCAGGCCAGGCAGCTTGGCAGCATCATGTATTTCTCACTTTTAACAAAGATGAGGTTTTGAGCTATTTTCCTCATTATTTATAAAAGAATCACGAAGAGAAAATTCATGAAGACAAGGATTGTCAGAGCTGGGAAAGGCCTTTCAAAAAGTCTTTATTTCTGTTTTCATTCACTTATAGAAGCAGGAGAACAGGGAGCAGAGCTGGGGAGGAGAAGGCGACTGCATTCAGATCATGAGTGCTGGGTGGTGGTGTCAATCCTGGACAAAGTTCCTGCCCCCAGCCCGGGGTCAGTCCCCACAAACGACAGTTCTTTGGGTGACTGGCTGTGGTTTTATGGCCCTTCCTCCTTGAGTGTGAGCTTACAGATAGCTTTCACCATTTAAAAATAAATCACGAAGAGTATTTTGTATTTGTATTTGTAGTCCCCTTTGTGCTTAGCCTAACGCAAATGTTGTCAAATACTTGAAAGTCAAAGGTTGGAATTTTAAGGGGAAAATGGTAAAACTTTTAAAACCATGTGAAAAATTTGCACGGTGGTTGATTGAATTCTTCACTCTATCTCTTATTCTTTGTGCACAATTGAACTTTGAAGAGGGCCCTTGATGGGCAACAAAACCCTTGTCCTGTGACCCTGAAAGACCATTACTATGGGGGATGGGATGGACCAGTATGGCCCTCAGGGGCCGGGCAGGTCTGAGAAGCCTGAGAGCTAAAAGGCTCCCCTGTATTAGGTGAGATATATATATATATATACACACACTACCCTCTACCCTCTCTCTATATAAGGTAGTAACATTTGGAGGAATGAATAAATCTTCATCATTTGGTGTTTATTGCCTTCTGAAGAAAAATCTTTATTCCTGCAGTTCAAATTGCTTCATTAATAAAATATAGCTATTAAAAACAATTTCTTTTGGTAGAAAAAGATTACTCTTTATGTGAATCAATTATTTTCTTTGCTCGCTATAAAGTCACCTTGGGAAAGAATGTAATGAATATTTGCAAGGTTGGGGGGGCCAGAAAGGCAGAGAAAAAAATTCCTTTCATTGCTGAGCAAGAACCTCCCCCCCCCCACACACACACAAGAATTTGAGTTTGTGTAGTTTGTAGTATTAATGAGAATCAGGACATGCTGATGCGGTGGGATCCCTTCCACTGGCTGCTATACCCTGACACCATGGAATCTGGATAAATGGGGTTCCTGCTAGGCAGGAGCTAACCTATGCTCCCTCCACTGGTCATCTTCTTTTCTTTATTTTTTAATTTTTTTTTTTTTTAAAGAGGGGAAGGGCAGGAGGATAGGGAGAGACAGAATCTTAAACAGGCTCTTTACCCAGTATAGAGCCCAACACAGGGCTTGATCTCATGACCCTGAGATCATGACCTGAGCCTGAAATCAAGAGCTGGACGCTTAACCTACTGATGTGCCCAGAAGGCCCTGGCCACCTTCTTTACAATTGTCCTACGTGTTCTTGGGCATCATTTTTCAGTGTTGGATGGAGTAGTATGGCGATGCCTGCTGGGTGTTCAGGTGTTGTTAGGGCAAGAATTGTGGGTAGGACTGGGGCTTAGCCGCAGCCCCCCAGACCACCCTGATGAGAGACAAAAGCCCAGTGCAATACATGAGACACCCCCACGTTCTGTGCTGCACCTCCTACCACAACTCAGCTGACCTGGTCCTTATGTGAGAGTTCTCCCCCAACCCCACCTCCCACTCATGTCCAAGTTCCACGAACACCAACAGGGGTGCCCAAGGACCCTCACTGCACTTTCCCTGCCCAGTTCTGACGCCACATGTGTCCTGAACTCCCACCTCCGCCTCCTGACTGGTCCAGGCTCTCCCCAGGCAGTGCAGCTGCTCTCAGTGCCCAGCTTGTGTTTTTATTTTCCTCTAAAGTACTTCTAAACCACTCACAATTTGCATCACGATAAACCATGAGTGATTGAAAATGGTGAGGGGTTAAAACGACGGACAAAACTGCCCTTCTCTGCGGCGTAACAGCAGCTTAGGATTAGACCAACATGGAAGTGCGTGGCCTCCCAGACTCTAAGGTGCTAGCAGGTGGAAAATACAACTGAAATGCAGATGAACAGCACACGCTGCTTTGGGGGGTGAAGGAGACCCGTATCGGGCTGTTACCCACACATTCCTTGTAAAGGAACACTCAGCACTGCTGCTTGCGGGTGCCAGGCTCGCAGGAGGGAGACCTGAAATGCTCAACGACGTCCAGCTCCTCGCCACCCACACATCAGACTCAGGGAGGCGCAGAGATATCACTTGGACGCGAGTCTGCAGGCGCCAGTTCATCGAGCATCTCCAAATCCCTCCCTGCATTCTGCGGCGAGGAATGGTGCAAATTCATTATGCAAGTCCTCATTTTGATGACTCAGGAAGGTTTTCCCTGATGAAGAAAGAGGCACTGAGCCCAGGGTCCTTCTGTACACATTTCTTGCTGATCTGGAAGAGAAAAGGCCAAAGAGTTGCTATGGAAACCACAATTGGTGGAACAGACACCACCTCTCAACTGAACAGGTGGATGCACCACAGAACCAGAGAAAATGCACCTTGGCTGGCATTTGGAGTCCTGGCCAGGACACCCCTCGCCTGCATCCTCCAGTGCTGGTTTTCTCCTGCCCAGATCCTGCCAATCCTCCCTAACCGATTGTCTGGACTCCCAGCAGTCATTCTTGGCATCTCCCATCCACATTCTTCCAACGCCGGCACAATACAAAGCTGCAGATCTCAACCAAATATGCCACCCCCTAGGCTAGCCCTGACCACTTCTCAGGCATTGTCTCTCTCACCTGTGTACCGCGTCCTGGCGGGCACATCTTCACACAACTCACCCACAGCCCTTCCTGCCTTGGGGCATTTACACGCAGGACCCTTAGCTAGAGCATCCTCACTGCTGAGCTTCCAATTTTGTTCATCCCCAAATTCTTGACTCCTAGTGGATTCCTGGTGACGTGGTGTTGGAAGCATGGAGACAATAAGTACATACAAGGTTGTGAGAGGCTGGCAACAACCAGGCTAAAAACAGGCAGTCGGGTGGGGGGGGGGATTGGCTCCATCACAAGTATCTGGTACTCAGGTGCCCTAGGACAGGTAAGAGAAGGTGAAACCTTTCCAACAATGTGAGTGTTTAGTGATGGTAATGAACATTAAGTAAGATTTAGTATAAAACCAAAGCCAATCCTTACATAGGGGGTTTATGGTTTAATGCTAGAGGATTGCAGTGACCATCCAGCAGGTTCCCCTGTGATCATCTCCCTCATGGGACCCAACTTGAGAGAACAAAGATCTTAATCCTCCTCTTTTTCACAGCCCAGAGTCTGGTGCGTCGTACGTGATTGACAACTGTGTTATTGGTTCCTGTGCTTTGCTATTGCATTATGATTTTATATAGTACATTCAGCAAATCTCTTTAATTTGCGCTAGTAATTGAATACAAGGCCGACTCCTAAAAGTCAACTTCAGATGTGGAAGTTCACACTGTTTCCATTTCTCAGAGCAGCTTGTATGGGAGAAGAGCCAGACATATATGGAGGAGCCAACACAGATGCTCACCTGTCACCTGGCCCAGGAGCTGGATCCGCAGATTCAGCCTCTCTGGCGCTGTCCTGAGATCTCCAACCCTCTGAAGGGAGAAATCGGGAAACGATGGAGCACCCTGAGTAGGTGTGTTCTTAGAGCGCCGTTATCCAATGGTAACGCGACCAGGAGTGTGCACGGCTGGCTTATTAGCATGCACTTTTATTCTAGTCATGACTAGAACAATTAATCACACCAGTTCTAAGCCCGACTTCCAATTCCCATGGTGCTATCTATTAATTTTAAATGAATACTGTGCCCTTTGTCAATGAGTTTGTGGTGCTTCATAATAAGAGAATAAACATAAGTACATAATGTACGAACATTCTTGACATCCATTTTTTTAGGTGACGCCAACATGGAGCTCGGGTTTCAGGTGGGAAGAGAGCTGTGGCCGCGAGCACCGTGTGCGATGGGCCCTGGGCGGCAGGAGACCCCACGGCCAGCCAGCCTCCCTGTTTCTAGTTCTGGGATCTTGGGTAAGCTGGTGTGGCCCCCGTGCTTCTACTTCATTCTATGTCAGAGACAAGCACAACTGGCCATCCCCTCTTACAGGTTTTCTGTGACATAGCAGGTCACACAGCTGTCAGGGTGCTGGCACAAATAGACGGCACACTCCAGTGGGGTGGTTTGAGGGATGGCTCTTTTTTTTTTTTTTTTTAGATTTTATTTATTGATTCATGAGAGGCAGAGACAAAGGCAGAGGGAGAAGCAGGCTCCCTGCCAGGATCCCAATGAGGGTTTTGATCCTAGGACCCCAGGATCATGACCTGAGCCAAAGGCAGATGCTCAACCACTGAGCCACCCAGGAGTCCCAGGGATGGTTCTTAAAAAGACTATTTACAGAGGTGAGGGCAAGATGTAGGACCCTCCCATGGGGTAGTGCTTTATTCTGAAGGGGGGAGGGACCAGAGGTTTTGGGATCCCAGACCCAAAGAAAGAATCACAAGGAGAAGGACCATGACAAGCGCTGAGACCTTCTGTGGTGAGTCGCAGTGAGCCTGGGATAACCCTGCTCCCTCTGACCCAGTTGTCCTCACTGGATGAAAACATATGGCAGGCAGAGAGCAAAGGGAAGTTCATGCAGGGCAGGCTTCTGGGGCAAACGGCAAACGGCCAGCAAGATTATTTAAAGACAAAAACCAAAGCACAACACAAACCTTCTGGTTTGCTATATAGCAAGGATGCTATTTAAACTTTCCAGTATGAAGAACTGAATAGAGAGAGTCTGTGATTTTTTTGAGCACACATCGATACTTCAATTCAAAGAACTTTTGAAGTTTGAGAATATGCTGTGATTAAAGCATATATTCTTATTCATCATACTCAACGGGCCCTGCCCCTCAGGAAACCATGCAGCACCTGGCTCTGGAAATGGAGTGCTGTCTGATTCCTCCTGGGCAAGGATCGGTACGTCTCATCTTTAAAATAGTATTTTGAGAAGTTTCTTGTAAGATAAATTTTGACAAAGAAAATACTATTTTTCTCATTTCCGCATATTGTCGTAGCTGAGTTCTGTTCTCAGAGAAGAAAATCAAATTCAGCAATATGGGAGATTGGTGATCAAAATATTCCTTGATTCTTCACACGTCAAAAAAGTTCCAGATGCCCCTCAGATGCTAAGAGTCATCCATGGACCATTCTTATATCTCTTATCATTAGGGCAAATTGTGCTGCTGCAGCTAAAATATTAGGACAGCCAACGACATATTCTATTACTTCTCTTTAAAGAACACAGAAGGAAATCAGCATAGAGAATCCCAAACCATAACTTATCAGGCAATAATGTGTATTTCATTCTAGAATGTACATTTTGAAGTTCCTGAGATCAGACATATACTACTGTTTAATTATAATAGGGCCTATTTTTTCTAAATTACATAAAAATGTTATAGACTATAAAATAGGTGAAATACAACTTTATACAGAAAAGCCATTTAGGACAATTATTAATTCAATAAGTGTCTTAAAACTTCCTTAACCTCTTATTTAAAGCTGTGTATTTAGAATCACAGAAAGATCCAAGCTAACTGTCCAAGACTGGTATTCCTCATGTCCCTAACCTCAAGCCTACCTGGTCATATTCCACTTTCCTTTCCGTAGGTGAAGACCAAGAGAGGTGGCACAGATGCAGCCATGGGAACTGTGGCCTTTGAATAGTTTCAATAGGGTGTGTTTATTGCAACACATGTTCATAGTGCCCAGACCTTAGTTTTGGTTTTTGGGTTTTTTTTTAAGATTTTATTCATTTTATTCATATTCTCTGCGCCTCTCTCTCTCTGTGACTATCATAAATAAATAAAAATTTTAAAAAAAGATTTTATTCATTTATTCATAAGAGAGACACACAGAGAGAAGCAGAGACACAGGCAGAGGGAGAAGCAGGCTTCCTGCAGGGAGCCTGATGTAGGATTTGATCCCCAGACCCCAGGATCATGACCTGAGCCAAAGGCAGACACTCAACCACTGAGCCACCCAGGCATCCCATTTTTTTTCCAGCTCTTAGTTTAAGTTAATATCTACCAAAGTACAGTGAACTTGTCTGAATATCAATGGCATGCCCACTAAAACTACAAAATTATCTGCAATATCTGATATTTCTATCCTCTTACTAATGATGCCTGCTGCCTGATAGGAGGAAAGAAGAGACCATTTATTTTTTTTTTTTTTTTAGGAGAAGAGACCATTTATAGGATTTGCTTCCCTCATCTGCATAAGCAGATTAGAACCTGCTTCTGTGCGACAAACTGCCACAATCTCAACAGCTTAAGATAATATTTTATTTTTCATTTTTATATTTTCTTAGCTTTATTGAGTACAACTGACATATAAAAATGTGCACACCTTTAACGTATACACCTTGACGATTTTGGAGCTTTTCATACACTTGTGATGCCGTCACCACAACCAAGTAGTGTTAAAAAAATCCATCGCTTCCAAAAAATGTTCTTGTGTTCTTTTGTACGTGTGCTTTAAATTAGATAAGGATATTTAATGGTGGGGGGGGGGAAATCTTCTTAGCATGTTTTAAAATACACAAGAAGGCAACTGCATTCTAGCCACAGTTTCTGTGGGTCAGGAGTCAGAAGACAGCTCATGAACTTGGGCCCCGCTCGTGGTCTCACAGGCCTCAATGTGTTGGCCAGGCGTGACTTCTCTGGAGCTCAGCTGGGGAAGGATCCACTTCCTTGCTCCCTGACGGTGTTGACAGAATTATCTCCTTGAAGATGTCGGACTGCAGCCCTGGCTTCTCACTGGCTGCCAGAGGCTGCCCTCACCTCCCTGCACCATGGCTGCTTACCTCGTCACAGCTTCTCTAGAGCCACTCTGCTAATGTCGTGTAATCCCAGAAGTGACCTTGCCACATCCAGTTGTTAAGAAGCAAGCCACAGGACCCATCCTACTTAAGGGTGCACCTCCTTTTCTTCAGGGGATGAAAGGTCTCCTTAAAAGTCCTGCTACTAGGGGTGCCTGGGTGGCTCAATCAAAGTGTCTGCCTTCAGCTCAGCTCATGATCTCTGGGTCCGGGGACCGAGCCCCACATTGGGCTTTCTGCTCAGCGCGGAGTCTGCTTCTCCCTCTCCTTCTGCGCCCCCTCCCCACTCAGGGTCTCTCTATTTCTCTCAAATAAATAAGTAAATGGATCTTTTTTTTAAAAAATCTGGCTTCTAGAGACCCTCTAGTAAAGAACCCTCTCATGCAAATAAACACCACCCCCTGTTGTGTAGGATTCACTTCCATACATTTTTTGAGGGTAAGGAATGTCTGTACCAGAGGCTTTTGGGGGAAGCATATTAATTAAAAATGAATCCTGTAGAGAGGCTGGTATCACGCATATACACATGCATGCATGAAGACACACACACACACACACACACCTGATGCAGCATATTACGACAGGTGCTACAAATGTTCCACGTAGTTATAATGGTGGAGGAGCCCCCCATGGACAAGGATGAACTCATTCCTGCATCCCAGCCTTGCTCAATGACTGCAGGGGCAGCCCAGAGCGAATCCAGGGGGGTGGGACCCGGGGCTGTCAGTCAACTCTGCTCCCCGAAGCCCGTTCTTGAAATTCTGTGTGTAGCCCCCTGTGGCCATCAGTAGGGGACAGAGCCAGGACTTAAAGTCTACTTCTCTGATTACGTACTAACAGCATTATTTGCTTTCCACAAATTATTCTTTTAAACATTCCACTAGAATAATTTAAACACACTTTAACTTTCAAAGATTTAACTAGGCAAGGCTTTGAAAGCTCTGATTTATAAAATCGAAAATGTACTTCCAGTTTATTTTCAAACTTCCTATATTTGAGAACTCTCAGGGAGGGAGAGGTTGTTATTTCCAAATACACAGGACCATTTCTCTGAGAAACTAGTTAAGACCGCCACAGGGAAATAAAAACAGGGCAATTTTGCTTTGTGTCTTATTAGGTTTCATTTTATTATTTTAGTCTTGGGATTATCTAACACAAAATTCACAGGTTTTTTTCTTATCATATGTATATTTGTGTGTGTGTGTGTGTATGTAGAGACAGAAAAAGAGAAACAGGATGCGAGAGATCTATACATGATCTATATACATATACATGATGTTTGATATATATATTCGGTTTATACATACATACACCCATATGTATGTGTATATGTGTGTGTGTGTATATATATGTATATGTATATACATATATATACACACATACATACGGGTATATACTTATATATACAAATATATATATATATATTTGGATTTTTAAAATTTTAGGGTAGAAACAACACAAATGGAATAAAACAACCACATATGCCCCCCAAATTGTACTTCTATAGATAATCCATTTCATTCATAGAATTGACCACCATGAGTTCTTTTTTTTCATCTAATGGATGGTGGTAAAAAATTCTATACATAAGCACAATTCTGAAGGCAAGCCATAATCATTTACAACTGAAATATTTTTAGCTAAAAAAGTCATCACCTGAATCATACATTTTCTTTAAACACTTGAGTGTTTTGCTTGGGGCAGCCACTGGGCACAGTCTCATTCAATCCTCACAAATGTGCACAGAGATACTGTTCATGTCCTCATTTTATAAGTGAGGAATTCAAGGCTTACATAGAAGATGCGACTTGCCCTACGTTACATAGTCTGCAAGTTTAGAGTGACCTCTCCATTTTTAGTTCAATTTATTTGCAAGTATATAATCTGATAAAACCATGGATTTTGCAACATAGAGAGAAGGATATTTTGCAGACTGGAGAGGAGGATGCTAGCCATGAAAACAGTCTAAACCACTTGCACTTTTTCAACAAGTATTCCAAAATCAAATTTGAAAATAACCCAGGAGAGGCTAAAACCAATGATACGGTTGGTTTGCTGCTTGCACTACTTATTTTTTTTCCACTTGAGTTGAGGCGGGCTGATCCTTGCACACATGATCAGGACACATCAGTGGGTTAGGGTTCAGGATGATTAGTTGTGCCATGTGTTTTTGCCTCATTTAAGAACCACTGGGGGAAAAGTAAGCCATCAGTACTGACATGGCCACAGTCCACTTTTGGGGGAGCCATAGACATGTAGATGGTGAGACCATCATGGCAAGAACTTTCTGTCATGAGGTGCTTTGTAGGACCCTACCCCACAAGGAGAATAGCACAACCCAGTGCAGTCTTGCCAGTCGGGTGGAATGCAAGTCAAACTGAAGCCAACACAAATTGGTGAGATTGGCATGATACATTAATGCCATCTGTAGAGCTATTTTGGTTCTGTGTGGGCAAAACATGGAACATGATACTGGATACATCCTTGTAGCTGCACTTAGCATTGGTTTCAGATATGCTGAGTCCGGCTCACATCAAGGGAGTCACCACGATGGGGCGAGAACAGGGCCATGAGACTTCAGTTGCTAATGCCTGAGCCACTTCTTGCAGATGCTCGTTTAATGCAGCATCCTGATAATCTCCAAATGATAAACAAAACCCAAAGTCCCAAATGCCAGAGGCATGAAGCTATTTTAAGCTACTTTAAGCCTAAAGACACTCGGCTCATCCTTTCTGGAGGAGGATAAACCAGTTTGTGGAGATAGGTTCCTAATCCAGAAGCTGATCTTTATTTAAAGCTCCCAAGTCTGAGTGAAGAGCCTACCTTGAAAAAGACAGGGATCCTCCTCGCTCAGGAAAGGCCACCTGCGGGGGCACAGAGCTGTACTCTCAGGGCTGAGGTACAAGTTTTCCAGTTTTATTGAGATACAATAGGCATATAACATTGTGTACGTTTAAGGTGTACAGTGTAATGATTTCACACATGTTTATATTGTGAAATGATCACCACTGTAACGGGAGTTAATGCATCATCCTGTCTGACAGATCGTTAGTTACATCCCCTAATGTAATAATCTTTTTTTTTATCTGTGTGTGATAAGAACATTTAAGACCTACTCCCTTAGCAAATTTCAACTACACAATACAGTATCATTTTTAACTATGGTCACCAGGCTGTGTGTTAGATCCAACTTATATAATTAGAAGTTTCTACCCTTTGATCAGCCTCTTCTCACTTGGCCCATCTCCTGGCCCCAGCCCTGGCAACCCCCAACCTACTCTCTGTTTCTGCAACTGGCTTTTTTAGATTCACATATGAACAAGATCATACGATATTTGTCTTTCTCTGTGTGACTTATTTCACTCAACATGATGCCCTTGAGGTTCATCCATGTTATACACAAATGGCAGGATTTCCTTTTTTAATGGCTGAATAATATTCCAGTGTGTTACTATAACACTTTTATCTATTCATCCATCAACAGACACTTAGGTAATTTTCATGTTGTGTTTGTGAATGATGCTGCAATGAACATGGGGGTGCAGACATCTCTTTGAAATAGTGACTTCAAAAAAAAAAAAGAAATAGTGACTTCACTTCCTTTGGCTATATACCCAGAAGTGTGGGTTGCTGGATCACACAGTAGTTCTATTTTTAACTTCTTGAAGAACTTCATATTGTTCTCCAGAGTGGCTGCACCAGTCTGCATTCCCACCAACTGTGCCTGAGGGTTCCCCTTTCTCCACATCCTCACCAACAACTGCTGTCTCTTAGCTCTTTGATAATAGCCATTCTAACAGGTGGGAAGTGATATCTGCTTATGGTTTTGATACACATTTCCCTGATTATTAACGGCATTAAGCACTTTTTGATACACTTGTTGGCCAATTGTATGCCCTCTTTAGAAAAGTTTCTGCTCAAGTCATTTGTCCCTTTTTAAATTGGATTATTTGCTTTTTTTGGCTATTGAGTTATGTGAATTACTTATATATTTGGGATGTTAATCTTCTATCAGATATATGGATTACAAATATTTCTCCTATTCCATAGGTTGCCTCTTCATTGTGTTGATTACTTCCTTTGCTGTGCAGACACTTTTTATGTGATGTAGTCTGCTTGTTTATTTTTGCTTTTGTTGTTTGTGCTTTTGGACTCACATCCAAAAGTTCATTGCCAAGACCAATGCCAAGGAGCTCTTTCCTTATATTTCCATCAGTTTCAAGGTTTCAGTTATTATATTTGTTCTTTAATCCATTTGAAGTATATTTTTGTGAGTGGTATAATGGTCCAATCTCTTTTTTTAAACATATGACTATCCAGTTTTCTCAACACCATTTATCGAAGAGATTCTTTTTCCCATCGAATATTCTTGGTTTCCTAGTCAAATATTAGTTGACCATATATGTGTGGGTTTATTTCTAGGCTCTCACTTCTGTTCCTTTTTTCTGTGTATCTGTTTTTGTTACAGTACCCTACCTTTTTGATTACTACAGCTTTGTTATACAGTTGAAATCAGATAATATGATGCCTTTAGCTTTGCTCTTCTTTCTCAGCATTGCTTTGTTATTTAGATCCTTTTTTGTTCCATATGGACTTTAGGATTGTTTGTTCTATTTCTATGAAGAATTTCCATTGGAATTTTGATAGGGATTGCACTGAATTCATGGATGGCTTGGGGTAGTAGGAACATATTAACAATGTTGATACTTCTAATCCATGAACACAAGATATCTTTCCATTTATTTGTGTCTTCTTCTATTTCTTTCACCAACGTCCTCTAGTTTTCAACATATAGATCTTTCATCTGTCTGCTAAAATTTATTCCTATATAGTTTATAATTTTCAAGTATCATAAATGGAATTTTTTATTTCTTTTTCAGATAGTTTGTTGACAGTGTAGAGAAACAAAGCTGATTCTTGTATGTTGCTTTTATACATATCCTGAAACTTTACTGATTTCTGTATTAGTTCTAATAGGCTTTTTTTTGGTGGAATATTTAACATTATCTCTGTATAAGATCATATCATCTGCAAAGAGACAATTTTACTTCTTTTTTTTCTTTTTTTTTTAAGATTCTATGTACTTATTTGACAGAGAGAGAGAGAGAGAGAGAGAGAATGCACGCACACATAAGCAGGGGAAGCAGTAGATGGAGGGAGAGGGAGCCCAACACGGAGCCCAACACGGGGCTTGATCCCAGCACTCTGGGATCATGACCTGAGCCAAAGGCAGGTGCTTAATGAACTGAGCCACTCAGGTACCCCTACTTCTTTTTTTTCTGATTTAGATGCCTTTATTTCTTTTTTTTTTTTTTTTTTTTTTTTTTTTTTTTTTTTTTTTTTTGCCTAATTGCTCTGGCTAGGACTTCCAGTACTTTGTTGAACACAAGTGGTAAGAGAAGATATCCCTGTCTTGTTCCTGATCTTAGAGTGAAAACTTTCAAACTTTTTGTTAAGTATGATATTATCTGTGGGCTTCTTGTACATGGCCTTTATTGTGTTGATATATGGTCCTTCCATCTCCTATATGTTAAGAGTTTTATCATAAAGGATGTTAAAGGGACACCAGGGTGGCTCAGTGGTTGAGCATCTGCCTTCAGCTCAGGGCATAATCCTTGAGTTCCAGGATCAAACATCGGGCTCCCTGCAGGGAGCCTGTTTCTCCCTCTGCCTATGTCTCTGCCTCTCTGTGTGTGTGTGTCTTTCATGAATAAATAAATAAAATCTTTTAAAAATATATGTGATGTTAAATTTTGTCAAAGGCTTTTTCTGTATCTACAGAACTTACTTATGATTTTTATCTTTTATTCTATGAATATGTCACATTATTTGTTTATGTGCATAATTGGGAACCATTCTTGCATCCTAGGGATAAATTCTACTTAATCATGGTGTATGAGTCTCATAATATGCTATTGAATTTGGTTTGCTATATTTTTTTGAGAATTTTATGTCTACATTTGGCCTGTGGTTTCTTTTTTTGAAGCGTCCTTTGCTGGCTTTGGCATCAAGGAAGTCTCTGCTTCCTTGGGGTCTGTTACAGGAAAGTTATCATGTCCCTTTTGTGGCATCATGTTTCCTTGATTCTTCATGTTCTTGAAAGTCTTGAGTTGCTGTCTTCACATCTAAAGAAATAGCCATATCTTCCTGTCTTACTGACTGGCTCAGGAAAGAGATAATTTCTGTCAGTTCTGTTAGTGATTCTAGGGCTTTCTCATTTGTGTGTGTGGGGGGGGTGGTATATCTGCTGTACATTTCTTTTTTCCCTCTTGAGGAAATTTCTTTTTTTAAAAAAAGATTTTCTTTCTTTTTTTTTTTAAGATTTTACTTATTTATTCATGAGAGACAGAGAGAGAGAGGCAGAGACACAGGCAGAGGGAGAAGCAGGTTCCATGCAGGGAGCCTGACGCGGGACTCGATCCCGGGACCCCAGGATCATTACCTGAGCTGAAGGTGGCAGTAAACTGCTGAGCCACCCAGGCTGCCCAATTTTCTTTCTTTATTTGAGAGAGTGAGCAAGCAAGAGAGAGAGAAATAGAGAGCATGAATAGGAGGAGAGAGAGAAAAAGGCTTCCCACTGAGTGGGGGTCACTATGCGAGGCTCAGCCCCAAGACCCTGGGATCATGACTGGAGCCAAAGGCAGATGCTTAACTGACTGAACCACCCAGGTGCCTCTTGGGGAGATTTCTTAAGATTGTATGCTTTCTCTCAACTCTACAGAGCAGGCTGGGTGTTGTCAGTCTCCTGTTTGTTTTCTCTAAGATGGTGTTAAATGGTTAATTTTATGTGTTTTCTCCCAGTCCCATACAGTTGGACTGCTATCCTGCAAAGCTCGCTATTTCCATCACCAGGGATGCATACATGGGATGGAGGTATGTGTGGCATGCAGAGCAGTTTGGGGGACCTGCATTTGAACTACCCCAGCAGCTCACGTGCAGGCTTCCTGATGGAACCTGCAAAGCAATTAGTAGGCTCCACATCCCTTTGATGCCCTCTGAGCCTGAGCTGCTGTTCTCCACCTTGCTCCCCGTGACCCAGTGGCACAGCACAGCTCAGTAATCTGGATGGGCACAGTCCAACACAGGTGCTTACTCATGCACTCATTTTCCACCATAAGGAGAAATCATGGGCTGAGAAAGTTTGTTGGCCTTGAGCTGTGCTGCCTTGAGGGAGGGCTGATAGGGATAAAGTGAAAGTGTCCTTATCCCCTTCAATGTGTCCATTCTTGGGGTTTATCTTTGCATTTTATTTTGCTTTGTTTTGTGTTTGTGTGTTTTCCTCAATGTAGGGATGAAACATCTCTGCTGGAATTCCACAGAATCATTCCCATCTACTGTGATTGTCAAGATCAGGGTTCTTTATGGGGGAGATCATAGAAAGCTTCTCTTTCACCATTGTGATGATATCAGTCTTGGAGAAACCAGAGGTATTCTGTATAATGCCCAAGAATAACAAAATCAAGCCAATCTCACTAATCAGCCAATCAAACAAAAACAGAAAGAGCAATAACCAAAGATGCTACAGGTGCATGAAATGATCTGTAAATATTTGAACTGCAATAATCAGCCAAGTAAGGCATGGATTTTTATAAGCACAGCCAGGCTTTAATTGTTAGGAGAGTGAAGATCCCAAAGGTAGAAACAGGGCCAAGGATAAAAATGAGGAAGGAAACAACACTTCAGGTTTAACACTGAAGGTGAGACAGGGTGCCACATGCCCTCTCGACTCTAATTACATCAACTCATATGCGTGTCTTGAAAAATAATCACATAACAATGTCTGAAAAAGAACACTGGGGTCTCAAGGTCTGCTGACCTGTGGGTCAACTCCCAGAAAAGCATCCCTCCTCCCTGGTCCCCACATCCAGATCCACCCCTGGGCCCTGATGGTGAGATGCATGGATTCCTCTCCTCAGAGCCTCTGCCAACAACGTCCATGGCACATGAATACAGTTTTGTTTTATTTTAGGCCAGAGTCTGTTGTCACCTCTAGGACTTGTTTACATAGTACACACCTCAGCATCATCTAAAATGACCAGTGAACATTTACTTTAAAATAGCTCTTATCTCAGGGGTGCCTGGGTGGCTCAGCCATTTGAGTGACCCACTCTTGATTTTGGCTCAGGTCGTGATCTCATGGTGGTGGGATCCAGCCCCGTGTCAGGCTCTGTGCTCTGTAGGGAGTCTGCTTGAGACTTTATCTCCTCTTCTTCTGCCCCTTTCCTCATTCTCTCTCTCTTTTTTTCTCTCTCTCTCTCATAAATAAATCTTTAAAAAAAATAAAAAGGTTCTTATCTCAAATATTGTCATCACCGTTCTTTCTAAAAAAGTGAGGTGAAGTGGAAACCAGTGTGAATTTTGACTGTCTACAGGGTTTGCCAAACGACATGCAGTGAACAACACAGGCTTTCTGAAGATTAAGCTTAAAATACAGCTGACTCTAGAACAACATGGTGTCAGCAGCATGGGTCCACTTGGACTTGGATTTTTTTTTTTTTTCAATAACCACAGGATAGGACTGTGAAAGTATTTTCTCTTCCTTATGATTTTCTTGATAACATCCTCTTTCTTAGCTTACTTTATTGTAAGAACTCAGTACATAATACACACCACATACAAAATATGTGTTATTTGACTGTGTATGTTATTGGTCAGGCTTCCAGTCAATGGTAGGCCACTAGTAGCAGTTAGTAGTGAGGATTTGGGGGAGTCAAAAGATATACATGAATTTTCTACGGCATGGGAGTTAGCATCCCAACTGCCTCATTATTCAAGGATCAAGTGTATTTAAAATTCTATGTTTCCTAAGTAGTAAAAACAAGAGGGAGGTGGCCCAGGACAAAGCCTGAGGTCACCAAAAAGCCAGGGCATTTGTTTTTATTTCAACTCTGTACCTGATGACATAAGACAGGCACATAAGGAAAAGCCAGGGGTCACGTACCTCTCAGGCCACTGATCCTGACAGGCCAGCCAGTTAGCATCTGAGTGACAGACAAGTGCTGTACCAGCAGAGGGAAATCTCCACAGGACCATACTCTATTTATAAACTAAGTGGAAAATACATCTATTCCATGCTCATTTTCACGTCTCAGGTGAATGCATGTTTCCATAAATACCTTCAAGTCCTTTCAGTGTTCCAACAGGCATCCATTCTGCAAGATAAGCGGTCTTCTCATGGCGACGGCAAGCTTTCCTGGCACAACCCGGAGGGCCGAGTCTCCCAGACAGAGTCAGCCTTGCTTTTATCAACGATTCAGTGAACAGCCACATTAACAATCTGATTATGATTGAAGTCCTGCACTTGGCAGGACCCTGCAGGGCTGTCCCTGTTGGGCTCCGTTTCTAAGTTGGTCCCCTGGCAAATGCCAGCTAGCTGTCTCCGATCGGCATGGGGACAGCGACCTCTGAAGGGTTGGCTGGGCTTCCTGGCCCAAAGCACGTCCTGCAAGCACCGCAAGAAGGAGGCATCTGGGCAGAAGACACCTCAGCTGCTCAGGGGACTTCCACCCTCCGCTCTCTCCTGCTCCACTTAGAATTAGAGCCAAAGTACATCCTCACACAGGACAAGGCACAGAAATGGACCAAGACCAGCCAAGAGTTGGCCAAGAATCAGACAGGAGAGCATTCTCGCGGGGCAGCATGGGGAGCCGGCCCTGGGGGGAAACTGAGGCTTACTCGCCTGGGAAGCCTGCAGGCCGGGCCGTTGCCCACACGGCTGAGGTCTGATCCAGATGCCCCGAGGGCACCAATGCAGTGGCGGCCTCTGTGTGCAGCACAGAGAGAGGACTTACACACAACACACACACCGTTCACACCCCACAAACACCATACACCATATACCACATGCCACATGCATTACACACACAGCACACACATGCACACACATGTACATCATACACCATGCATGCCACCCCCAGAACACACTGCACATATCACACACCACACCACACAGACTGTACACCATGCAAACCACACACATCACACACACACCATACATATACACTGCACACACAGACATCACACTCACCACACACATCACACACATTACACACTACACACACCATGTACCAACCATAACACACACATCACACACACGACCACATGCACCACACACAGCACACACCACATACCACGTACCACATACACCATGCACAACACACATCTGATTACTTGAGACGAGCACATGAGGAGAAGAATTGCAATGGAAGTTTGAGCTCCACTTTCTAAAGGAAGTAGCCATTCCAGAGACAGAACGGTTCTCCAAATGAGGAATGACATCGAAAAAGCCATCATAGGAATTATTTTTTAGAAAAGGCTGATATACTGGGATGCCTGGGTGGCTCAGCAGATAGGCATCTGCCTTTGACTCAGGGCGTGATCCTGGGTGTGATCCTTCCTGCATGGAACCTGCTTCTCCCTCTGCCTGTGTTTCTGCCTCTCTCTCTCTCTGTCTCATAAATAAATAAATTTTAAAAATCCTAAAAAAATAAATTAAAAGAAACGGCGGATGTAAAACAAGCAAAGAGAGGGGTGTCTGGGTGGCTCAGTCAGTGAAGCATCTGCCTTTGTTCAGCTCAGGTCATGATCCCAGGGTCCTGGGCTGGAGCCCTGCATCAGGCTCCCTGCTCAGAGGGAGTCTGCTTCTCCCTCTGCCTACTGCTGCCCCTGCTGTGCTCTCTCTCTCTCTCTTTCTCTCTCTGTGAAATAGATAAAATCTTTTTAAAAAACAGGCAGAGAGAGATTTTTAAGAAGCCAATTAGAAGTATAAAAAATAAAATTTCAACAGGACAAATACTGGAAAGTAGAAAAAACTCATTACAGAATTAAAAGGCAGTCGTGAAGTCCCAACCCTGAATGCTGAGATAGAAAAAGAGAAAATGGGAAACCGATCCTAAAAATGATTAAAGAGGAACTGAGACACTTCAGCATCCCCGGGAGGAGTTGCTGTGCAGAATGGGGAGTGTGCAGCCCTGCAGGTGACAGGGTTTAGAAAACCCCTGACGTCAGAAGGACAAGCATCACCCAGGAGCTGGAGCACACATCGAAAGTTCTCCATCAGTGCTCAGCAGGTGGATTTTTTAAAAATCTGTATCTGGTCACCATTATGAAACTGAAGAATATCAGGGTGGAAAACACAAGAGTAGAAAGAAACTTATAAATGCTTCCAGGAAAGAGAAAAAAAACTAACCCACAAAAGATGGATAAGCTCTGAAGCAAATTGTGAAAAGTAAGCAGTATCTAGAAAAATCAGTTAGAAAATTGAGTTCACCTCCTTGAGGACTGAGTCTCTGCAGGCAAGGTGGTTACTGGCAATCTGAGTGGAACGGTCACATCCAGAAACACGGCGGTGCCAAGCACAGCCTGGTGTTACTGGGAACCACACATCCTCACAATGGAGTGACCCATTTCCGTCCCCCTTGTCCTCTGTCTACACTACCACAGTCTGCAAAGTTTGGATTTGCACATGAGCAGCCCTCACACATGTCCCCTTCTGCTCCTGGTGACCCAGCACCAGACACCTGTGACCTCAGAGCCTCCACCTCCATCTTCTGCTCCAAGCCCCAGTCAGGGAAGCTCTTCAGTCAGCAGGAGGACCTGGTATTAGTTGCTTTTCCACTTCCACTGTAGAGTATTTACACACGAGTTCATGATTTATTTGCATGGCACACAGTGCTGTTTCTTCAGAGTAGAGCAAAGATGTGATTTGTAGCTGAAGAGTGTATCAGACATAATTGCATCAGTATTGTTCTGCAAGAAAATCCTCTAATAGTTCATTACATGTTAAATAATTTTGTAAATTATTTTAAAACTATTTTATAATAGGCACACATCATCAGGAGATTTTTATGTACCAGTTGAAATGTGTTGCGGTGCCATTAGAGGGAGTTGGGGCAGGCGTGCTGGTTGGCCAGCAACCACCATATACCTTACACTCCATCCATGTAGAATAGCCCCTGCTTTCAGAAAATGCAGGGAAGAGTTAGATATGGGTCCTAAGAGGTTCTTCATCACAACAGGGTTTTTGCTTTCTGAGTTAATAGTTTGTTGTGCGATAATAAAGGAAACTCTCGTCTACAGAAAGCTCTAGGACGTGCCCAGTGTTGTAGGGGCTTTGGGCCCCTCAGCCTCATTCTCTCGCACCAGGCCTACCTGTTCTTGGCCTGCATGTTGATCCTCTGCACCCTAGAACTGGAGCACCCCAGCCTCGTGTACAAAATTAGGCAGCCTCCAGTAGGGAGGCAGGAAGTCCTGCGGGCCAGCAATCAGGAACCAGCTTCAGCACAGGCCCAGTCTGCTCCAGATGGCTTAGGTAAGACTCAGTGTCTCCCCAGGTCCCATTGCCTCCTCCTAAATGACTCCCTGGACTCCTGTGCCCATTGACCAATCTGAACAAAATACTTGATTTGTGCACATGTCTCCTTCCTGTAGGCCTCTGACCTTGGACCTGCCATGACTGAGCCAGCAGACAACCAACCCTTCCTAAGAATTGTGACCTGCAAGAAAGGGCCTTCCTTGATCAGTTGTCCAACAGGCCACCCACTCCCTCACCTCGTTCTCTGTAGCCCTGTCCTCTCCTCTCTGTAAAGACAACTCCTTCCTGCCTGGCTTCTGAGACTCGCAGATCTCAGGGTTAGAATGGTCTCCCAATCACCACAGATTCCGCCCCTTCCTAAAAGAGCCCCTTGAAGCAAAAGCTCTCTTCCCTAGGTCCATCTGACATCATGCACCCTAATCTCTATAACCCAAGCCCTGAGTGTGATCTTGAGATTTACAGTAAGAAATATTTATTTGACCTTCATCACCTGGCACAGAGCTCATAAAACTTCTTCAATCCCTTAAGTGAGGAGAGCAATAAAGGTGCCTTTTATTATGTTAAAGAGGACTTTTGGGCTGCCTGGGTGGCTCAGTGGTTTAGCATCGCCTTTAGCCCAGATCGTGATCCTGGAGACTCTGGATCGAGTCCCAGGTGGGGCTCCCTGCATGGAGCCTGCTTCTCCCTCTGCCTGTGTCTCTGCCTCTCTCTCTCTCTCTCTCTGTGTGTGTCTCATGAATAAATAAATAAAATCTTTAAAAAGGAAAAAAAAAGAGATTAATTTTGGACCCCCACCTAAGGGTGAGGGGGCTGGTTACCAGGACAACTAGTCATGTGATTGGAAGGTTGGAACCTTCTAACCCAACCCCCATGATCTTCTGGGAGGGGTGAGGGGCTAGAGGTTGAATCAGTCACCAAAGGCCAAGGATTTTGTCAATCATGCCTGTATAAAAACCCCAAAGAAGGAGTTTGGGAGCTTCTGGGTTGGTGAACATTGCAGATTTAGGGAGAACAGCCCCTGGCAAGGGCATGGAAGCTCTGTGTCCTTTCCCCAGACCTTGCCCTGTGCATCTCTTTCATCTGTCTCTTCCTGAGTCACATCCTCTTGTAAGAAAACAGTCACCTGGTGAGTAAAATGTTTCTGTGCATTCTTCCAGCCATGGTAGCATGTTCAACCCAAGAAGTGGGTTGGAGAATCCTCTGATTTACAGCCGCGAACAGCCTGCCCCACACCACCCTGCTGGTGCCCAGGAATTGCCTGTTGGTGTGAACATTGAGTCAGGGACCTGTCACTGGGTCTAAGCTTTCTTTTGTGAAATTTCCCCCAGGATAAAAGTCCTGTGCTGAGACTTCTAGCTCACAGCCAGCCTCTCCTCTGCTCACATATAACTGGCTTGACCTGTGAGAAAAGCAAAGTTGCTGATCTTGGAGCCCCAGCACATCCACCTGGGCTATCTCCCATAGTTACTCCATGCTGTTCATTCATTCATTCATTCATTCATTCATTCATTCACTCAATAAGCATTCATTGCATCAAGGGGGCCCATTCATGTGGCCGGATATGGCTTCCCCCAGTATATCCAGCAGTGGACACTGCTTGTGGCCTCCCTCAGTCCCAAAGGCAGGTCGTCTCTCAAGTTCAGGCCCCTTAGAGTCTTCCTAATCTCACTGTATTTCAAAATATGGGAAAAACATTCATTGTCATTCTTTTAGTCAAAAATAATGAGAAAGTATTGAATGAGGTATGTTCACAAAACCCACAATATTTTGCAGAGTTTCTAACATTAATTAATTGACTAATTAATTAACTAAAATAAACAATAAACTAAATAAATGGATTTAAAATGTGGTCTACTTATATGATGAACCCTTATAAAAGTTTTAAACAAGCAATATAGATCTTAATAAGTCAATCCAGTTAGATCTCAAAAAATGCTGAGTTCAACATTTTGGCTTCAACTGCTTCAAGGGTTACAAATATTACATTCCCAATAGATTGGCTTATGTCCCAGATCCCAGACTATGAAGCAAGTAAGGTATTTTGGCAACAACTTTTCCCTTAGATTCATCTTTTGTGAGTAATTTGAATTAAACTATGATCAGACCTATATTAGGATGTTCACTACTTCCTGCCATAGAAAACACCTTATAAATAATTCCTGGAATCCATGCATAAACTTTGCTGAAATAATTTAACTTGGAAACCTAAGGCTATCACGCGAAGTACTTGTGGGAAATACTTTGCTCCTTTGAGTTTCTCTGATAACCCCATCAACATGAGCTGGTGTGGGTAGATGACACCTCCCCTTATCCATAAATATTTCAACCACAGGATTGCAGAGGCAGACTGCCGAGTGGAGAGCACGACAACAGCCCAGCACAATCACATTATCGTCTTCTCTTGGCTACAAGGGACTCTATTCAGACCCAGGTGCTTAGGGAATGCCACTCTTCTGTGTTGTGAATGTCAGGTGATGCATCTCCGACCGCTGCCTGTCCTTCCACTACCACCTTGGTGACGAGCTGCCCTCC
This sequence comes from Canis lupus dingo, assembly GCF_003254725.2. Classification (NCBI taxonomy): domain Eukaryota; kingdom Metazoa; phylum Chordata; class Mammalia; order Carnivora; family Canidae; genus Canis; species Canis lupus. The sequence continues at coordinate 7,840,333 of NC_064276.1, forward strand.
AGGGGAAAGAAGGGTGGGGGTGGAGAGAGCAAAGATGCAGGGTCAGGCCTTTGGCTGGTGCAAGTTCTCACTGTCCTGCCTGCAAGCTTCGTGACCATGGCCAACTCACCTAAAAACCGGTTCTCACTGCTTCTTCTCCGTCTGCCAACAGCTCAAGGTCATGTCTTTGTAATGTCATGATCCTGCGGGGAAATGACACACCAGAGCCCTTGGAAGGCTGAGGACATGACTTCAGTGAAAGTCACCACCTTCAAACCAGAGGAACTTCCCGTGCTGGCTTTGATTCCAGTCCCACACTTGAGATATCAAGTGTCACGTGCAATCTCAGTTCAGAGTCCATTAGGAAACTGTAATATTGCCTTCTGCCACATGAAACAGGAATTATTTTGTAAACCCACGGTAAGGTGTCCTTAAAGACCTGAAATATACCAGGCATCAGAAAATTGCTAATACTTGTAACCAAATGGTAGAAATTGGAGCCAACCTGAATCTGATCTGCAGCCTGAGAAAAACTGCCCCGGCAACTCACGGAGCCGTGAATGAGAAACCTGTGTTTTACTGAGACTCGGGGAAAGTTCGTGCACAATCATCACAGCAAAGCTTTACTAACACAGAAACTGGAACCCCAAGAGGCAGTCGGCAACCATGGAAACGGGCCCCAGTAAAAAACACTGGGTACCAGGGCCACTTTTTTATTTTTAAGATTTTATTTATTTATTCATAAGAGACAGAGACACAGGCAGAGGGAGAAGCAGGCTCCGTGGCAGGAGCCTGACGCGGGACTTGATCCTGGGACTCCAGGATCATGCCCTGAGCTGAAGGTGGCACTAAACTGCTGAGCCACCCAGGGATCCTCCCAGGGCCACTTTCTATCGGCTGCTATGGTTCAACTGCTTCTCTTGCAGAACAGAAACAGATGCAGCAGGATGTGGCCCCATATGCAAATCGGGCTTAAAACAGAGCATCACTGGGCTGCCCGGGGGCTCAGCGGTTTAACGCGGCCTTCCGCCCAGGGCTTGATCCTGGAGACCCCAGATCGAGTCCCATGTCGGGCTCCCTGCATGGAGCCTGCTTCTTCCTCTGCCTGTGTCTCTGCCTCTGTGTGTGTGTGTGTGTGTGTGTGTGTGTGTGTGTGTGTCTCATGAATAAATAAATAAAAATCTTAAAAATAAAAAAAGAGGACCACTGTATGTTGGCAAATTTAATTTAAATTATTAATTAAGTAAGTAAGTAATTAAAACAGGGGACCTCGGTTCCAAAAAGCACCAAGGAGAGGCCTGAGTTGCCTGCCAGAATCAACCAACTAGGATGAGGTCCTTCCAACCAATCAAGACCAAGTGCATTTTTCCCGTTCCCTCATTAGCAAGTTGGACCAGAACCGGGAATCTGAGCAGGAGCGTCCTCTGTGTAAGCAGAGCTTCGCCTTTGCTCAGAGAGGCCAACCTCACTGTTCTCTTGGTGCTGTGTCTCCCCTCAGCTCGAGCTGTGGCCCCAGTAAAGCCTTGCCTGTGTCTTTGACTTTTGGGTCCAGCCTCATTTCTATCATTGGCCGGCCCAAGAATCGAGTTCTGAGAACATTAGGTTGGGGAGTTGCGGTGTTTCCCTAAAAAACAAGAAAACTACATGGCCTTGGCTGTAAAGCTGCAGGCAGGAGATGAGATTACTAAATTAAGACGCTGGAAGGTGGTTATGCATGTTATGTGGTAACGGAACATTTTGTCAGACCATCATCTTCAATAACTTGAAGGCAGGTAATAACCTGATGAAGTGAACTAGTGGCTTTGGGCAGACATTGGTTGGTGAAACTGTTAGGGTAAGTTCATTGTTATTATTCTACTTGATAAAGTCCTAGAGGAAAGATTCGATCTCAGAAAAGAACCATCTAGTTTTAAGCAGAATTAGAGGGAATAGGTGAAATCCAAACATTTCAAAGTCTGAAGATTTAGAAAATAAGACTACTCTGTCATGTTTACACTCACATGTGAAGCTAAGCACACCTTCTTGCCACATTTAAGGCATTAGAAGCACAGCTTTGAGGTAGACTAGCAAGCTTTCAAGGGTCTGGATATATTCACAATGTACTGAGTAGAGAGCCTACCATATACCCATTTCCCATATTTCGAAAAAGGTTACTTTCCTCTCTCCACACTCTCAGAGATTTCTGACTCCCAGAAGTGATAACAAGGAGCTGTTTCATAGGAACTCCCTGAAGGCTGTAGGCCACCTTGATTCTGTAGCCCAGGTGCCAACCGAGGCACCATGATAGGGGCTGCTGAACAGCCCAGCTACTCTCAGACTATAGGTCACTGACCTCATTTTTTCTCTAGCCCAGCAGTGCCCCCAGATATCCTGCTAGTGTTAGTCTTTTTATGTAAATACACAAGTGGTCTTTTGCTTCTCCATTGACACGTAGGGAGTTAAGATTTATGGAAGCACTTGAAGCATGTGATATATGTTTGGTTTCTCTCTGTTGGAGTAGGTGGCTTGTGACAAGCAAGGGGTGGAATGATCCATGTGTTAAAGGATGGCAGCTGGAGACATGAACATAATCTCAAACCTAGCTTAATATAGAGGTATGGCTATGTGTAGAAATATTTATAGATATGCACATGTACATATTAGGGCACACACATATACGTATATTTCCTTGATCTGTCGGCAGACTGGGCCTAGAAACAAAAATACTGGGAGCCAAGGACACACCAATCACCCAGACCATGGTTTCCAACACTACCCTCCAATAAAGTAACAAGGGCTCCAAGATACATGGCTGATTCCAGGACTGAGCAGAAAAATGCAAGATGAAGCTAGAGCATCTTACACTGTCCTACAGTAAGGTCCTCGCTCTGTCTGTCTCTGTCTCTCCCTCTCTCACACACACATACACACACACACACACACACATTCATGGGAACTTGTCAAATACAGGTTCCAACTGAAAGAACTCCCAGGGCCCAATGCAAGAACAGCTTGAGTAACACAGTAAGTACCTGGTATTGGTTTATGGAATCAATATTCATGAGTCCACAGTGATATAAAGAAAGAATTGAATAAATATATAAGGGGAAGAAAAGAGATAAATCTGAGCAAAATAGTTTTAACTCATGTATATAGATACTCCTCCCTCACAGGTGGACCTAGGTGTCCCCACCTCAGGACAGGCTATCTAGAATGACTTCTTTCTATAGAGTACAGTGTAGACAGGAAAAATTATATGCACAGTGAGGAAATCTGACCAACGTTCCCTCAGCCAAGTAGTCAAGGGCAACATCACCACTGATAAGTTGTGCGGGTAGCATGTAACCTTGATAAGATGTGACAAGAACCACCTTTCACCCTTGTGGTCTTCCTGCTAAAAGCCATGACTACAGGCCAACCATACAAGGGCATCTAATGAGTCTCTTTTGGAGGAGTCTACAAACTACCTAACCCATACTCTCCAAAATTGTCAAGGTCACAAAAAAACAAGGAAAGTCTGAGAAACTGTCATAGCCAGAAAGACCTTGAAGGCACTGGACAACTGAATGTGATGTGACATCCTGGAGGGGACCTTGGGAGAGAAAACAGACATCAAGATACATGACTAAGGTGAAGATTTGGGTTAATAATCCCGTATCAGTAGTGGTTTATTGACCGTGACAAATGTCCTGCACTAATGCACAATGTGAGCAAGAGGGGAAATTGGGTGTGGAGTCATAAGAACTCTCTGAACTGTGCTCACAACATTCTTCTGGAAATCTGAAACTTTTCTAGAATAGCAAGCCTATTAAACAACAATGAAGCAATCACGAGGTGCATGTCCCATTTTGTTGACACTTTGCAAGTTAAAGTGACAGAAGCGAAGCAAATGTTTTTAGGTTCTGCTGGGGAGGCTGAATTGAGAGGAATGAGAAGTGAAAACACAGAAGCACTGTTAGCATCCCGAGCAAGGCATTTATTGGGAAACTCACTCGACATGATGCCAATTTCTGTGGCACAGGGAAAGAAGGGAAGCAGAGAGTCCCAAATACTTCAAGACAGATGCCGACATGAAATGTTAAAGGCAGAGAGATGATGGGCTCTGACTGAGACTTGAGCAGAGCATCACATTAAAGACACTGTTCCAAGCATGCCATGCTCTCGGGCACAGCACCGTCTCAAGCGAAGAGTATGAAATTCACTGTCATGGGTTGAAGTGTGTTTTCCAAAAGATGTTGAAGTCCTCATCTCTAGTACCTGGGAGCTTGGCTTATCCGGAAAGAGCCTTTGCAGGTGATCATGTGGAGATGAGGTCATTGTGGTGGCCCCGATCCAGTAGGACTGATGTGAGAAGGGGAGATTGGGACCCAGACACACACACTCCACACAGGGAGACACCATGGAAAGATTGGAGTCCCTCTGCCCCAACCGAGGGACATCAAAGCCTTCAGGCAAGCCTCCAGGAAAGTGGAGAGGGGCCTGGCTCAGGGTCTCGCTCATAGCCTCAGAAGGAACCAGCTCTGCCTTGATTTGGGACTTTGGGGCCCCAGAACTGAGGGACAATAAACTTGTGATGATTCAGTCAATAAGTTTGTGGTACTTTGTTAGCACTGCCCTAGCCAACTCATGCACACACATTTTTCTTTATTTTCCTTTTTTAAGCATTGCTTTGTCTGTGCTCCTATCTATTCACTTCTGGGGGCTCATATATGAGGAAGGGAGACTGCCTACCATTTCCGGTTCAGACACGGGTTGCCTGTTCCTGTCCATTTAGCCTCCCCTCAAGCAGCATGTGACTAGATACTCCATCCTACCCCTTTCACCCCAAACTTTACTCAAGCAAACTTTTTATTCATTAAGAAACCCTTGCTTTAATATTGCTTTGTTTATAAATTTTGTTTTGCAAGCCTTTTGTGCATTAATTATGTATGTTTAACATATAATTTCATTACTCATTTATGTTACGTTGTATGTTCATTTCAGCATGTGAGGAAAATATAATTTGCATCTGAGTCTATATGGAATCACTGCATACTGCAAACAAATGCACAATCTAATGAGCTTATTAAATGCTAAATAACTAGGTAACTGGTATTTTAAATTATTAATATTGTAGAGAAATCAATGCAGGACAGTTAAAAATGTGTCAAGTGTGTTTGACTAAAAAAGAGGAAAGCTTCAGTTACTCTGTGACACATGATTTTTGTCCCCTCATGGCTAAATGCTCTCCCACAGGAGTCTGATGAGCCAGTAATTGCTTAAAGCACCGATGACCAGTAGGGATGCTGCATGGAGACTATGATACATCCCATCCAAACAGATGAGTCACAGTGCAGATTTTAGGTTTCTGAAACAAAAATTCAAAAACGTTCTGCTTTTAAGACATATTTCCCCACTTGGTATGGGATCCTCTTGGTTGCCAAGCTGTCAGATTGAGAGTGAATGCAGAAAATCCATCATCTGGTGGAAAAGGCAGGTAAGAGACCAGGGCTTGATCAAATAATGGAATCAAATAGTGGATCAAATAATGGAACCACGATGTAATTGTATAAATAACATACTTTATTATTTTCCTTCTTTGTTATCATAAATATTTTGTGATATAGTGGCCTCAATCCATGGTCAATGGCTATAACATTGTGGCATCACATAGGAATATCCATCAGTGACAAGAGTTGAAGATAAATTCTCTCCATGCCCAGAACTTTAAGCAAAATAAATATGGCCCATTTTTTTTCTAGACTGAAACGCAGCAGAGAAAGCACTCTCCACTGGTTTACACACTTTGGCCAATGGATTGGCTGATGGTCAGAGACTTGGAATGCACAGGGTTGAAAGCCTACAGAGTAGGTATATGGAAGGATTTTGCAGAATAAGCACAGGCTGTGAGGATGTTTGCAAACAATGTGAGTGCCTATCAGAGGGCATCCTTGCAGAGGAGGCTGGCAAAACCAGGTAGACAAGATGACCTGCTCTGACAGGTGTCCTCTTTCCCCAGCCACACTGGTGTGAAACAAAATATCATGAAATTTGCTATGAAGCAACATATGGGGTCAACAACATAGAATCCTCTCACCAAAGCTACCCTGGCTCTTGTTTCTCTTGAGTTCCTACCCTGCTGACAGCACTGTGCCCTGACACAGCAACTATCATTCCTTGAGGAGAACATCCAAGTGCCTTGTGCCAAATTAGTTGGATGAGATGCTTTCCATCATGGAAGGCATGATAATTTGTCCTTCCAGAATAGACAAGAACTTTGGATATGGATTTGACTTTCTGACCTGAAATGCTACTGCCAGCACCAATATCTGTGGATGCCCAATTCACCGCTGTGGTACCTCACCATCACTGCTCCTAATAGAACAACAAAAGTCACAGCAAAAGACACACGGTAATGGACTTGTGTCCGTGGAATTTTCTGGTCTTAATATATAACCTATCATTGAAAAGCAGATAAGCAGATAGAATAGTGAACCTATCTATATCTTTAATTGTGGTTCCAGTTAAGAAATAATAACCTAAAAATCTGGGGAGCTGTCTTAGAGGAAGCAATATATATATATTTTTTAATCCAATGGACATATGCTATTTCTTCATGGGCAGTATGAACAGATCTGGAAACCGAAAGGGTGAAAACTGAGCTGCTCTCCGACAATCCCATCTCACTATTACACACCGCAACATGCTTGTGCAATGTTTTCCTCCTGGGCTCTCTATTGGGGTAGGGCCAGGTTCATAGTGAAACAAGTAAGACAGGTTTGCCTCAAATGTAAAATTTAAAGGGCACCAAAAACTCGGTCATCAAGATAAATTATGTCTTCATGTAATAGTTTTAAAAAATTAAAAATTAAAAAAATCTGTGTTGAACAAAATACCGGAAATTTAAATAAGGAAAGGATTAGTAATCTGAAGTTAATTCAGCTTTATTTAAGACTGTCATTTGGTGAAGCAAAAGTGTTAAACATGACAATTCTCTCAGTTGAAATGAGGTAAGTGAAAAAGATGACATTGGGAATATCACTGATGAGTTTTTTCTATTAAAGCCTGAAAAGTAATGTTATAGTGAATTCTGCTTTTGATAATAAATAAAACATTTAAATTTTGTGCTAGACATTTCAACACAGCTACTTTCAATTTTTTGATAATTTTAAAAATATTTTAATACAGAAAAAACTAACCTCCAAAACAAAATACATAAAATCATGTACATAAGGGCCCACACATTTTCTTTTGCTTCAGGCTCTAATAATCCTTTGCTAACATCAGATCTTGCCTTTATTTAGAATTTTGGGGATCCCTGGGTGGCGCAGCGGTTTGGCGCCTGCCTTTGGCCCAGGGCGCAATCCTGGAGACCCAGGATCGAATCCCACATCGGGCTCCCTGCATGGAGCCTGCTTCTCCCTCTGCCTGTGTCTCTGCCTCTCTCTCTCTCTCTCTCTCTCTGTGTGTGACTATCATGAATAAATAAATAAAATCTTCAAAAAAAAAAGAATTTTGCTAATTTTGTTCATCCTGGATTTTTTGCATTGATTTTGATTTTTAAGACATTGCATTAAAATATTATTTATACATATTTGGTGCCCCTAAAATTTTGTGCTTGAGGCAAATGCTTCACTTTCCTCCCCTAATTCCAATCCTGGGTTCTTATATTGGGATTCTTCAGGGAAACAAATCAATAGTTTTTTAATTTGTTTATTTATTTATTCATTTAATTTATTTATTATAAGGATTTGGCACACATAATCCTGGACTCAGAAGTCCCAAGATCTGCAGTTGACAAGCTGGGGCCCCAGAGGAGCTGATGCTGTAATTTCAGTCTGAAAGCTGATAGACTGGAGACCTTGAGTCAGCTGGAAAAAGACCAATGTCTCAGTTTAAGGTACATAGACTTCCCCCTTACTCACAGGACTGTCTGTCTTTTTTGTTCTATTCAGGTCATTCAATTCATTGGAAGAGATCCATCTAAGTTAGAGAGGGCAAGTTGCACTACTCAGTCTACCAATTCAAATATTAAACTCACCCAGAAACACCCTCACAGACACACCCAGAATAATGCTTGGCTCAAAATCTGAGGGCCCCATGGCCCAGTCAACCTGACACATAAAACTGTCATAGTTCCCAAGAGAGGAGTGATTTCCCCAGGCCACACAACAATGGTTCCACTGAATCAGAGTTGGGACTGTGGCCATCTTTGTGTCCCAAGGCTCTTCATTTGCTAGAGTAAATGATTCTAAGTCTGCAGAATGCTCATATGGGTTGTGACTGAACTAGCAGAGAAACCAACAAGATCGCAATGTAGGTTTAGTGACTTTTGAGGTGTTGCGTCTCCCTCTTCGTAGGTGAGACCATCTTCATTTTTATGGGGCATAGCTGCATTTTCTAAACCAGAAGATGGCAGACGCTAGGATGGGAAACATAGCCAGAAGGGTGGACATGGATGCCAAGTAGCCCAAGAGATTAGTTACTATTGTGTCTCTGCTCTGAAACCATGAAGTCCTGAGACTGCAACTCGGAAACCACTTCTCATACCTTCTCACCTATTTCCTCTTATGCACGATGGGTAGAGACACTGGACAGGGACTGGAAGGCAAGAGGAGGGGAAAGACCTATCCTTCCTGGTTCAAGCTCCCCACTCACTCCCAGCATAGGGCAGCTATGGCTCAAGGCTCTCCCTGGGGCACTAACTTCCGGGACCAGCTGCATCCCATACTCCTGGTGTTTCAGGGTCTACTACAGGGTGACTCATTCTCAGATCTAAGCAAAGCTGTCCTTTAGTTCTGAGGTGTGAGCACCAGCTTTGTGGGGGTCCCTCTTCTGACCTTCAAAGCTGATAATCCCACTTTTCCCTTCTTTTTCTCCAAACTATGGAGGTGTTAGCAGCTTCCTCCACTTACTAATAAATGGGTAACCCAAACTCTAGAGATGTTAGGTGCTTCTGAGATTTACTAATACCTGGGTTACCCCTTTTTACCTGTTCAGATGTTCAACATCTGTGTGAACAGTCATTCGTGTCCCCTTTGTTTGAAATAGCTCCCATGGTTTCTGCTTTCTCAACTACCCCCCATGGATTTGGTTCCTCAGGAGAAATCCACTCTCCCAGATAGGGAATGTTCCTCTAGCACACCTGGCGAGTCCTAGGACTGAAGTCAGTTCATTCTGAGGCTGACTGTGGCCCACCAAACAAGTGCAGAAAAATGAACATGGCCTCTGCGTGGCCGTGGCTAAGTCTGAGGAGGAAAAAAATAATAAACTGAAAACACCGGACTGTGAGGAGCCCAAGTCTGACCAAACACCACAGGATGCGTTATGTCACCTCAGCAGTGAAGAGATGATCCACAGCAGAAAAAGTCAGGGTTCAAGTTCACAGAGGAGATTAATTGCCTTGACTTCCAGAGAATCACCTAGAAAGGGGGTGGCCTGGAAGGAGATTTTTAGCTGCTATATTGGACTCTGACTTTCTAAAGAAAATAAAAATGTTTCTGGAGAAAAAGGAACTCCAATATAGATAAACGGTTTCAGGCTTACAGAGGCCAAGTGGGAGCAAACAGGAACCCAGGAACTGGATCCCTGAAGTCAGGGATCCAGGATCCAGTCCAAGGGCACCCCTCAGTCTTCATTGCACCCCATCATAATGTCCAGGGAGCTCTGCAAGCTGAAAACTTACCAACAAATGACAATCTATCTAAGGAAATGCTGTTCTGAGCAGCCATCTTACAAATATGTTCTGAAACAATAATTGCCTTTTTTTCCTAAGTAAATTCATCTAAATATAGGTAGTTCCTCTCTCCTTTCATTGGGGGAAACTTTCTCAAAGACTGAATAGCATGTGACATACCTACACTCCCAAGGAAGGAGCAGGAAATAAAGTTACGGGTGATGACAGAATTAGGCGGGTAGATTGTAGCACTCAACCTCTGGTGTCAAGTGTAATTTTAGTGTCTGTCTCGGGAATGATGGGTGGCTATGTCAGCAAAACCAGGCACTGCTTCCATCTCAGAAAAATACAATCCTCGTTGAACAATAATTGATATCAGCGATCCTTGAGGTCTTAAAAAATGGAACATTGGAAGATGCAGGTGTGGATTTCTTAGCACCTGATCTCTCATAGCTGAGGGCTCACAAGAATTACATGAATCACACCGGGCAGTGTAGACAAGACAACTAACTCAGGGCGCAAGCAGGCTGTCGGGCCAGTATGGACCACTTCTGTCTGATGGGCCCATGCCCTTACAAGTCTTGGTTTGGAATCCTGGCAACCAGAGGTAGCTCTCATGACACACAAATTCTTTTTCTTTATGTTGTTCAATCTCTGAAATAAACAAGATGGATAGGTTTATAGCGATGGGCACCATCTGGTGTCCTGCAGATGTACCTCATAATTCAAAAGCATAGTGTGCTGTCAATATGCCATCTTGATGGTGCAGGGTCATCCCTATTTTCTGCACACGTGATTATGTTTAAAATGTGTTTTTTTCCCCTGTATTTGATAGAATCCTCAATGGAACTATCAGAGATATTTAACGTATTACTCCATCAGTCACAATGGTGATGTGTTCAGTGAAGACTATGAAACTGGGTGACTGCTTACCTCCTGCTTTATTAGGACTCTATCAATTTAATTTTTTAAAGTGAACTTAAGATCTGAATTTACACCTTCACACACGTTTGCCGAAAAAAAAAAAAAAAACCCTCCCTCAACCACTGATATTTAAAGATAACTGCAAAGCTCTTTCAATGTTTTTAAAACATTTAAAGCCATAGAGCATCAAATTTTTACTTTGTGAAATTTATAGTTTTATAATTGCATGAAATATCTTCATTCTTTCTTTGGGTCAATCTCAGTCATCTGGTCTCCAAAACAATTTTTTTTTCTTTATAACAGCAGTTTTCAAAAGTCCAGAACCCAAGTTACACTGAATACATGCTGCACTGAGTGAGGACTCGGGCTGACAGGTGCACTCCAACACCTCTAATGGATCAACATGAATGATGCGGCCTGTCAACAGCCCCAAGATCTCTATGCCCATTTTACGATTGTGTCCAGAGGCACTCCTCACTTCTTTAAGCTAAAAATTCTAAGCTTGTTTCTTCCTTTCAGTGCTCCTCGGATTTAGACAAATTCATTTCCCAATCTCCTTTGAGAATACTAGCATGCTGCTAAGAGTTGTTATTTATAAAGTGTGGTTCATTTCCTGAGGAATCTGGCATAGGCTGAAGTGGCTCTGACATAGATGATCCCTTCTTAGGTATGGCAAACACGAGTTAGCTCTGAATCCTGTACTAGTTCGAGGACTGCAGTGTTTGAGTGGGGATAGACCACAGCCAGTACCTGGTAGAAATGAGTGTCCGCAACAGCAAACATGATCATGAAGCATGAGATGCACCAAGGGGATGCTCCAAAACACTTGGAGAGGACACTGCGTGAAACCAAGACTCTTCATTATCAAGTGCAGAGAAGCTAGGGAAATCCAAGTTAATGTAGGCATAGCAATGCCATAGTCTCCCAAGGCTGTTGTGGTCTTGGGTACACTGGTCATCCTTATATAGGACAAAGGGGATTTATTAGGATTGAAAGCCAACTGTTTTCAAATGCCATACATACTTAGAGTGTGCGGTTGGGGTTCAAGGTGAAAGGTGGCAGGCCTCCTCCAGAGACACAAGGTGAAGACTAGGAGCAGCAAGAGGGAGTTGGATGTCAGAAAGAAGGGACCCCCAAACAAGGACAGATCCCAAGAGTGCAGGCAGGGGATGAGCAACACACTGTGCAGTCTGGTCCTACAGGATCAAAATCTATCCTGATGTACCTCCTTATGGAACCTTCCAAAGCTTTCCTGGGTTATCTCTGAGAATAATTGCTTTCTGTGGCCAGAAAAATACAGGTCTCTGCGGAATAAGTCACCTTGCTCTGCGCTAGACAACAGGCAAAGGGAATAGAAATGTGCAGGCTGGTGGGAAGGTTACGCAGGAAATCAGAAGCTCATGGCAGACACTTAAGAAGGCCTGGAAGTCCCGCTGGGTCTGAAAAATTGTAGCAATTTACCAATTTAGAAACCTGTCACTGAAAAAGAGAAAGAAAAATGGTTTTCAGATTTCCAGTTACGGCTGCAAAATACAAGACAGGGCTCTAACAATTGTTATGTTGTGATTCTAAAACAGCATGTTTATTGAAAAAAAGTAACAGTTAAATAGGGAAATAATAAAAGAAGACAAGGAAGCAGACAAGCTATTAATTCCTGGCCCAAGAGGATGCTGTTTCTTAGTGGATGGTCAGTTAGCTGTGGCAGCACCATTTACCCGAAGTCTTGATTTTCAGCAGTGTCTATTCTGTGTTTAGCAAAGAGCTAGGATAATGCCCATGAATTGGAACTTTTAGAACCATCTCACATTGTAAAATTGCACATGAAATTAGTAGTCCTTTCCTTTGTTTCTCTTTACTGTGTATGGTTCTCACACACATGGTGCTTTCTGGTGGGCCACTGAGCTGTTTAGCCACAAAACTAGTGACTTAAGACAATACATTTTTATCATTTTGAAATTCTGGAGGGCAGAAATGTGACACAGGTCTTAGCCGGTGAATTGTTTTCAATAGAGTGTGTTTATTGCAACACATGTTCATAGGACCCACTTCAGCATTTTTGTTTGTTTTTTTTTAAGATTTTATTATTTATTTATGAGAGACACAGAGAGAGACAGAGACACAGGCAGAGGGAGAAGCAGGCTCCCTGCGGGGAGCCCAATGAGGGATTCAATCCCAGGACCCCGGGGACCACGACCTGAGCCAAAGGCATTTATTTGCTTAACCACTGAGCCACCCAGGTTCCCCTAGAGAGAAGGCTTTCACTGATACTTGACTTTTGGTGACTGATAAGGCTGCCCATTCTCTTCTCGACACCATCATTTTCCTAATTGGTGACTGTTTATTCATAAAGTTCATCATGAGCAGCATGATGGAAAAAGTCCTTCACAGTATGAAGGTAAAACTTTTGATTGGTGTTTCGGTTCAGAAGATCCTTGATGGATCTATACCCAAAAACTACAGAACACTTCTGAAAGAAATTGAGGAAGACACAAAGAGATGGAAAAATATTCCATGCTCATGGATTGGAAGAATTAATATTGTGAAAATGTCAATGCTACCCAGGGCAATCTACACATTTAATGCAATCCGTATCCAAATACCATAGATTTTCTTCAGAGAGTTGGAACAAATAATCTTAAGATTTGTGTGGAATCAGAAAAGACCCTGAATAGCCAGGGGAATATTAAAAAAGAAAACCATAGCTGAGGGCATCACAATGCCAGATTTCAGGTTGTACTACAAAGCTGTGGTCATCAAGACAGTGTGGTACTGGCACAAAAACAGACACATAGATCAATGGAACAGAATAGAGAACCCAGAAGTGGACCCTCAACTTTATGGTCAACTAATATTTGACAAAGCAGGAAAGACTATCCACTGGTAAAAAGACAGTCTCTTCAACAAATGATTCTGGGAAAATTGGGCATCCACATGCAGAAGAATGAAACTAGACCACTCTCTTTCACCATACACAAAGATAAGCTCAAAATGGATGAACGATCTAAATGTGAGACAAACTTCCATCAAAATCCTAGAGGAGAACACAGGCAACACCCTTTTTGAACTTGGCCACAGTAACTTCTTGCAAGATACATTCATGAAGGCAAGAGAAACAAAAGCGAAAATGAATTATTGGGACTTCATCAAGATAAGAAGCTTTTGCACAGCAAAAGAAACAGTCAACAAAACTAAAAGACAACCTACAGAATGGGAGAAGATATTTGCAAATGACCTATCAGATAAAGGGCTAGTTTCCAAGATCTGTAAAGAACTTATTAAACTCAACACCAAAGAAACAAACAATCCAATCATGAAATGGGCAAAAGACATGAACAGAAATCTCACAGAGGAAGACATGGACATGGCCAACATGCACATGAGAAAATGCTCTGCATCACTTGCCATCAGGGAAATACTAATCAAAACCACAATGAGATACCACCTTACACCAGTGAGAATGGGGAAAATTAACAAGGCAGGAAACAACAAATGTTGGAGAGGATGCGGAGAAAGGGGAACCCTCTTGCACTGTTGGTGGGAATGGGAACTGGTGCAGCCACTCTGTGTGTGGAGGTTCCTCAAAGAGTTAAAAACAGACCTGCCCTATGACCCAGCAATTGCACTGCTGGGGATTTACCCCAAAGATACAGATGCAATGAAACGCCGGGACACCTGAACCCCGATGCTTATAGCAGCAATGTCCACAATAGCCAAACTGTGGAAGGAACCTCGGTGTCCATCAAAAGATGAATGGATAAAGAAGATGTGGTCTATGTATACAATGGAATATTAGCCGTTAGAAATGACAAATACCCACCATTTGCTTCAACGTGGATGTAACTGGAGGGTATTATGCTGAGTGAAATAAGTCAATCGGAGAAGGACAAACATTATATGTTCTCATTCATTTGGGGAATATAAATAATAGTGAAAGGGAATGAAGGGGAAAGGAGAGAAAATGAGTGGGAAATATCAGAAAGGGAAACAGGACATGAGAGACTCCTAACTCTGGGAAACGAACTAGGGGTGGTAGAAAGGGAGGTGGGCGGGGGATGGGGGTGACTGGGTGTCAGGCACTGAGAGGGGCACTTGATGGGATGAGCACTGGGTGTTATGCTATATGTTGGCAAATTGAACTCCAATAAAAAGAAATTTAATAAAAAGAAGATCCTTGATGCATTTTTCATGCCTAACTATAGTTGGGTAAGGACATTGAGTGTCAAGGAAGAGATGAATGCCTCATGCTCTGCAATGAACTGTGAATCCAGTGAGATGGAGAAAGCAAGTATGATGTCAATGACAACATTGATTGCTCTGTGTGTGGAGTCTGCATGCTTATAGGACCAAAACAGGTCAAGGCTGCATCTTCTAATCAAATAAAGGAGCTAATGTCTTTCTTGTTTCCCTGACCACTGGGAAAGGTAATGGGAATTAGGAGTTGAAAGTAAAGCTGAGAAAAGCTTGAGATCTGATGGGGAAAAAAAAAAAAAAAAAAAAAAAACCAAGAGGCTTCAATCAGAAAGGACTCCAGAAAAAACAAGATCAGGTGGCTTAAGAGAAACTAGAATATAGCAATTTCTATAAAAACAAGGATATTTTAGATACCACTCTTGAAAAGATATAAGATTCCTGCCCCCAATGAAGAATTCCCTGAGCCGTGTGATTGGACAAGGTCTTTGGGGCTGCAGCCACCTCCACATTCCAGATCACGTTCCTCTCTTCCTTCCCATGTGCCGTAGAATAGGACAGGCACAGGCTTCCTCTCTTGGGAAGAACATCTTTCCCTACTGCACACACACCTGAG
Organism: Canis lupus dingo; assembly: GCF_003254725.2. NCBI lineage: Eukaryota > Metazoa > Chordata > Mammalia > Carnivora > Canidae > Canis > Canis lupus. Next base: position 7,855,674 of record NC_064276.1, read on the forward strand.
TCTCCTTGAAGGTGAAAAGGGTCAAGAGACTCATTGCTTCTGTGCTATTCTTGCCAAAAATGCAGAGCCTCAGTCTAGCCATGAGAAGATACCAGGCAAACCCAAGTCAGGGAACCTTCTACAAAGTGTCTGACCAGCAAGATCATGCAAGATGTGCTACTGAAGGAACCTGGTGCAGAGCAGTAGTGTGATGCTCCGCAGGGGAGGGTGCATGGATGGGGAGAAATCTTGCCTCCCAAGCTACTGATATTGCTCTTTTTATCACCAGGATCTTGCCTCACAGGAGCTGGTAGGCCGGCTGGGGAGGGCAAAGCTGCTGTGGAGAACTGCAACGTGCAGGACTCATATTGTGTGTTGCAGATACAAGTACTATGTCATTGAAAGAAGAGCAAAGAGAGGTTTTATCCAATTGCTAGGTTAGAAGCAGGAGTAGATGTTGGTTAATGTACAGAAGTCTTATTGAAGGAGGAGACAAGCAAATTTGAGCGTGACCAGAAAGATGAATAAGATGGTTTTGCAGGAGCAAATATTCTAAGAGATGAGACACAGGCAGCCTGGAGGTGTGGAGGGCGGACCCAGCTCTGCAGCAGAACTATCTGCGAGCCTCCAGAGGACAGCAACGGCTCCCGAGCAGCTGTGCCATCAGCGAGGATGCTCATCTTTGAGTTAAGAATTCCTCCCTTTGAGTCATGCATTTGTTTCCTACAGCTGCTCACATCTCCCAGTTATCTCACCGTTATGGAAGCCAGAAGTCCCATATGAGTCTTCAGGTGCTGAGGTCAGGGTGTGGGCAGAGCTGGCTCCAGGGGAGAATGTAACCGCGGCCTCGGCTGCTCCTAGGGGCTTCTTGGCCCTCGGTGGCTCCGCTCGAATCTTGGCCTCACTGTGCATCGCCTGCCCTCCCACCCTGACCCTTGGGCTGCCCTTTTACTATGAGCTGTGTGATTATGTTTCCGAGGCACCCAGATTAACCAGGACAATAACGAGCAGCAAGGGTGGCATGAGTGGAGGAGAACTTGAGGGACCCTCCAGACAAGCCTGGGGAGTTGGACTCTCTGTAATAAGATGCCAGGAACAAGCTGACAGCATTTTAAGTAGGCTCCTGGCATGAGAAAAGACAGGTTTATCAGCAAACAAATGTGTGGTCCTAATAGGTGTAGTGAAGAGCGAAGGGAAAGACAGGGGAGGGGCCACTCCAGGATGGGTCACCACCACACGAGGGACAAGTGGGAGGGGCTCAGGAAGGCCCTTGGCCCTCTGGCAGCTGCTTCAATATTCCCTCCCCTCCTGTCTCAGGTGTCTATGATGGTGACTTGCACACATTTTGATCAGAGGATGAGTTTTTTTTTTCTTAAGATTTATTTATTTATTCATGAGAGACACAGAGAGAGAGAGAGAGAGGCAGAGACACAGCAGAGGAGAAGCAGGCTCCATGCAAGGAGCCCTACGTGGGACTCGATCCCAGGTCTCCAGGATCACACCCCGGGCTGAAGGCAGCGCTAAACCACTAAGCCACCAGGACTGACCAGAGGATGAGTTTTTAATTTAAGAAAGATGTGACAATAACTACAGAATTTACTAAAGAAGTTACACTAGCATCATAACAAAAATCGGCAAATTTGTTACAAAGGTTCTGAACCCAAGCAAGTGTCTTCGGAAACACAGGATTCCCATTCGCACTCAGTACAACACATCCCCTTAACCTCTTCCCACTCAGGCCACACCCAACCCTGTGCACAAGTTACCGGGAAATGTCGCATCCAATGTACCGCGGGATCATGTGGTGGACGTTCTTCGGATTTGGTTCAAATATTTCAAAAAGAAATGCCATCACTTCCAATGGGTGCCTAAATTGGTCCCCGATTGCATATTTGGATGAAAACCAACAGGTGAAAATCTTCATGTGAAAACCCAAAAGGCCGAACTCCGGGAAAGAATCCTTATTTCATCTCTTGGAAGGAAACGTGATAAATTCGACATGTTTGCTCAGCAACACGGAGGACTTTGCCAGGTTTTTCTTCCACACCTTTGGTTTCTTGGAAATATGTTTATGTGTTTATTATCTTCTCTCCTGAATGTTTTTATTCTGTTAGACTTCCAGGTATAAGTAAGCCTGAGAAGATATTAGGTGCACAATCTGGGGGGAAAGTTGGCACAGAAATGATCATCCAAGTGATCATGTTCTTCATTTTCAATATAAATGGAATATACATGGAACCAGACAAGTAATGAAATTGAGATGAAATGTCCTTTTGCTTGTGAAGTGAGTAGATTTGTCCTATCTTTCCCTCCCTGCCTCCGTGGCCTCGTGTGCTCTTGAGAAAGTGAGTTTGCTGTCAAATGGCCCCACTGTCTTCACCTGTAGCAGGAACCTTGGAGCCCCGGCTCAGTGAGAAACGTATCGCCTGCTCCCCCAACAACCTGAATCACTCTGGAAACTAATTTTATTTATTTATGTGTTTGCCTCCTGTATGCACCCAATGCCTCAGAACCCCCAGGGGATGTGGTAAGAACAGAAGCCTTGAGAAAGAGTCCAATTTGGAGCAAAATGAAAGAAACAGAAATAAGAATAAAGCTCCCGTTGCTGGAATAAACATTATCCATTAAGTTGCACTTAATGCAAAGACAGTGACAGGAAACCCCAATGCATTCCAGCAGCAGGTGCCTAATTATGACAACTCCGAGTGCTTCCCGGCTCCTTCCCTGCCTGTCCTTTCCATACTAACGGCAGTTTTCAGAAGTCAAAACAGCAACAGCAAAATATCCCACTTCGACATAAAAAGAAACTATCTTTCAAAGACAATCAGAGCAAGTTTTGTTTTCCTCTTTACTCCAAAGAAGAAAGCACTTTAGAGGCACTTCACTCCCAAGCTTACCTCACAGATGGGCACGAGTGGCAGTGCCAGCCCTCGAGCGGGTGGGAGACGGCACCCAGGCGTGGTGGGGCAGCGGGCGGGTGGCGCTGGGTCCCAGCTGTGCCATCTCTGTGCCCCTGTCTCTGGGGACCATGACAACTCCGAGCCGGGAAAGTCCTGGTGGGCAGGATGCAAGGAGATGCAGTTCCATCCTCAGAGCAGCTTGGAGGAAAACCATGCCATCCACTCTGGAGAAGTCTAGAAACTCCCGGGGCATCTGCAGGTGGTGGAGATACAGCTGGCTCGATGATGTGGGACCCGCATGGTCACGTACAGCCCTGCTCGAGCAGTCCGGTGTTGGGTTGAGGCTCTGCGGTGGCCATCTGCCCAATTCTTAGTATTATGAACAAGAGCTCTGCACCTCCATACGCTGGGGCCCCACAAATCACATAGCAGGTCCCCATCTCTTATCTAATACTGCCACGTGTTTAGATCTTACCTCGAAACCATATTTTTACTCCCGTCTTAAAAAATACCTCCTATCATTTAATCTAAAATATTCTAATTGCATTTTCATTATCAAATTGTTCTTTGATGAGAAAACTAATTAAAAGAAATATATATATTAAAATTAAATATAAATAAGTATAAAAATAAATATTTTCACTATCAAATTGTCCTTTGATGAGAAAACTAATTAAAAGAAATATATATTAAAATTAAATATAAATAAATATTAAAATAAATAAATAAATAAATATATTTACATATAATTTTTTTAAGTAAGAAGGAATGAATCAGTGAAAGCCATAACTAGACTATTTCTTTCATCAGAGGACTGATTTCTTTTCTGTGTGGGGCATCTGGAAGCATGCTAGCATAGGAGGTAGTCACAGGTGCACCTGACTTATAATGCAATAGAGAGCAATTGTCTAGGACAGTGGCTTTTAAACTTTCATTGGCTGCAAGTCCCATGTGAAGAATACAGGGTTCATTTCAATCTAGTGCACGTTCACACACACACACAGACACACAATGCTGAAACACAGTTTTACGCATCATGGAACCACTCCTATGTTGAAGCACTAAGCCCCAGTTCCTGAGGATCTGGATGTGTTTCTTTTTTTTTTTTTAATTTTTATTTATTTATGATAGTCACAGAGAGAGAGAGAGAGAGGCAGAGACACAGGCAGAGGGAGAAGCAGGCTCCATGCACCGGGAACCCGACGTGGGATTCGATCCCGGGTCTCCGGGATCGCGCCCTGGGCCAAAGGCAGGCGCCAAACCGCTGCGCCACCCAGGGATCCCCGGATGTGTTTCTAGAAGGCCATTTAGAGTAGTGACAATATGAGGTTGCAAAGGTGGGGCACTAACCCCCTAGGACTGGTGTCTTCACAGGAAAAGGAAGGGACACCAGGGACACACAGGCACAGAAGAAAGGTGATGCATGGGCACAGGGAGAAGATGGCACGGCCATCTGTCAGCCAAGGACAGAGGCCTCAGAAGAAACCAACCCCACTGGACCTTGATCCGGAACTCCTAGCCTCCAGAACTGGGAGAAGTAGCTGTCGTTAAGTCCCCAGTCTGTAGGACTTTGTCGTGGCAGCCCCGGCCAACCAGGACAAGGGCCTGCAGTTATAGATGGCAGACTGAGCACGCTTGTTCCCCTTCATCCCTCCCGTCGCCCTCCAGACAAAAGTAAAGAAGCTAAAATGCATTAACTATCAGGAACAACAGTATGGAAACAGGGGAGAGCACATCATTCTGGAAGCTGAGCAGCAGAAGGCTGAACGAAAGCAGCTTGGCAACCCAGAGCAGGGGAGCCCCGAGCCCTAAGCCAGCACAGCAAGTCACTCTGTGCCACAGACCCCACACTGACCGGGAACTGGGGAGCTGAATGTGATAGGCCCTCCCCTAAACATGGATCGAGGGCAGGGGAGGAAAGGACATCCTTTGAGTGTGGCTCCAAAACGAGACTCCCGGCTGCCCAGCCCAGCCCACACCTGGAAGCTCCCTTCTACCCCGGTACCCCTCCTCTGCACCTGTTCTTGGGGTGCAGGGTGAAAACAGGACATCCTGAGAAAGCCCCTACTGGATGTGAAGAAAGGAAGAAATGAGGAAGAAACAGAGTGCAGAAAGCAGAAACATTTTTCAAAATTGCACAATTAATATTCTCAGAAATAAAGGAAAATTTGGCATCAGGTAAAACAAGTAACAACATAATATTCCATAGTGTGAAGGTAAGATGATTCATTTATCAAATCTTAGCTGGACATTCAGACTTTTTTTTTTTACAAGGTTTGTTTGATACTCTAAAAGTGTTTCAAAAATATTCTTGAACAGATCATTTGATATCCTAGTCCTTTTCTCATAATGGGATAGATTCTTTAAAATGGGGGTGCTGGAGCCAAGGGTATATGTCTATAACATTTTCAGGGATATATCCCCAAAAGCTGTAACAATTCTCATCTCCACCCAAAATGCCTGCTGATCTTGTCCCTAAAAATCCTCACCCAGACTCATCTGGAGAAGCAAGGACCAGCTTTGATGTGGCATCAGGGATGTCAATCGTTCCCATCCTTCGTGGAGATCATTGTCTGGGAAGGAGGACTAAAGAGAGTCCCTTCCTTCCTTCCTTCCTTCCTTCCTTCCTTCCTTCCTTCCTTCCTTCCTTCCTTCCTTCCTCCTTCCTTCCTACCTACCTTCCTTCCTTCCCTTCAGGAATATTTAGAGAGGAGTGATACTCCTGGGAACATGTAGAGGAATTGATATTTTAGAACTAAAGATAAAGACACTTAGAGTTATGCCACTTTTATAGTTGAAATAGAGTTGACGTACAATGTTATCTTGGTTTCAGATGTACCACAGAGCGATGTTACAATTTTACACATTACTCAGTGCTCACCCCTGCAGGAGTAGTCACCCTCTGTCTCCATGCAACATTATAGCAGAGTCAATGACTATATTCCCTCTGTTGTACTTTTCATCCCCATGACTTATTTATTTTATAACTGGAAGTTTGTATCTCTAAAGCCCCTTCTCCCATTTTGCCCATCCCCTCACTTCCTCTCCTCGGGCAACCACCAGGTTAGTCTCTGTATTTATGAGTCTGTTTCTGTTTGTTCACTTGTTTTTTTGTTTTTGTTTTTGTTTTTAGATTGCGCCTATAAGTAAAATCATGCAGTATTTGCCTTTCTCTGTCTGACTTATTTTATTTAGCTTAATACCTTTTAGGTGCATCCATATTTATGGCACCTTCATATGCACGTATTAGCACAAGTAAGTACACTGGACTTTGGTTTTGATAAGCAAAACTTTCCCATTCAATGCACTTGCTCTGGAAGAGCTATACAGATACAGAAAAAAAAAAAAAAAAACAAAGCAGAGTGGGTCATGTTATGCAAAATGACGTGTCACTCCCTAACATAAGTTGCTTTCTTATTCTTGGTTACCTGGATATGTTCTCATTCTTTATGCTTGAGATACACCCATGAGTGCCTGTGAATGTTCACACATGTGCTTGTGGGTGTCTGTGTGTGTGTGTAGCAGGGATATGTCTTCTAAATAGCAGGGATATATCTTCACTTTGGAAGCCATAAAAGGAGACTTACTTATCCTGAAAAAAACAAAGACGATTTTTGATAAAGAACACTCAAAACCTCCAAGTAGCTTGCCAAAACAACCTGGCAGGTGCTTTGGATGGCTTGTGGGCTCATCTTCACAATCCATGGCCCTGGCTCTTACTAAAAGTCTCAGTGGGGTTTGGAACCTCTGGCAGAGAGGCGATGGGAAGGCTTATCTTGCTGGATCCACCCCTTCATGAGCCTGGAACGAGTCCAGATTCTATCAAATCTCAGGTTCCCAGAAGCTCCATCTCAGTGTGTGTAAACAAAGATGCCTTACACTCAGCTTTGCTGTGGGTACATTTCACTCATAATTTCTCTACTCCAAATGTTGCTGTTTGCTTCTAAACGGATTTGTGGGAGGGGTGGGCTGTAGGGCTGACCTGAAGGATATGTAATAACTGCAAGACTTTATACCTTTATTCTAAAATGCCAGAAAACAGGGTGCAGTCCCTTCTGTGTGCCCTAGTGCCTACTGACACCTGGCACACCACAGGCTATCATGCTGAGGCTGTCACCTGTGCCACCTTTGAACCCGTGCTTTCTTTCTTCTAGTCTGTGTTTTGCATGCCATCAACACATCCCTCCTTTCTGGAATCTTCCATGTCTTAGACCGTATGTAACTGAACTAAATTTTAGCCTACAGAACTCATTACATTGGAAATTGCTGTCCCCTACTACTAATTGAAAACCCAGTAAGTAGGATTATTCTATTTCTCTCTTCAATGGCAAACAGAACTAAATTACCTTTTTACTTATAAGATGAAGTGTGTGTGTGTGTATATGAGTGTGTGAAGACCCTCAACCAAAGAAAGCTTCAGAATGTCCACATCTTTGATTAAATGCTTTTTAGTAAGACAAGAGGCTCTAGTTATGTATGAAGTGTCTCTTTGCCCGGAGACAGGGCAGCCTCATCCGTGTTGATGTGACTGTGTGTAAGTAGGGCATTTTCTGGCCACCGTAGATGCTCATTCAATATGTGGTCAACTGAATGGAAACTTTTTATGATTTTTTTTTTAGTCAGGCTACAAAGCCCTATTTTAAAATTCAGTTTCAACCGTGAACTAGAGTTAGAGGCAGAAAGGGGAAAAAAAAGACATTCAGTATTTCAAATATTTCTTCTTTTATGTTGTATAACTAGTTGAGGGCTGTGATGGTCACTGCAGTTCAAGGTTTAAGAATAAAAGCAGCTATTGCCTTCAGTTGTGAAACGCAAATCCATCAGACACAAATTCTATCTCCGAAGCACTTCTTCACATGGGGAAGAAAATAAAAATAAGAAACCAAAACAGATTTTTCCCCATTTCTATAAAAATGATGGATGCTGCAACAGCAACACATACACATGCACAAAAGAAAAACAGTTCTAATTGCTATTTCTTGATGTTTTCATACAGCGCTGAAAAGAAACACTGTACTTGGGTTGATCAAAATCAATTTCCCCTAAAGCCCTTTATTTTATTTTTAATTTTTTTTTATTTTTTTATTTTTTTTCAGCAGAAATGGCTGTTAGCTACCGGATGGCAATGCTTCAGAGGTTACCCAGAGAGAGGCTACCCCCGGCAGAGGCTACCACCCTGGCTTCCACAGCTCCCTCTTCATTAGCAAAATCACATTAACCTCGGGGAGGACAAAGCACTGCCTTTTGCCTAACTTTTAAGAGCAGAAGAGAATCTAAGAGCAATCTAATTTGGGGAAACAGAACATAATGAGTCTCAAACAACCTCATTTATCCCTAAAGCAGATAAAGTAATTTTAAGGTTTGTTTTCCACAATCAGCCAAGTGTTGGAGCTGTTGTTTTATGATTTTCAGGGTGAAAGCCACGGGATCTGATTATGCATTTCAGAAACCCAGAACCCAGGCAAAAGCTTGATTCTGATCCAGGGCAGAACTGAATTTGCTGAGAGCTGTCTGATGGCTCTCTGCTGCCAGACTAAAAACATTTTTTTCACAGATGCATCTTCTAAAACACCCACTACTCTGGGTGGTCTTCACCTGAGGAGTCTGCCCACAACCTGAAGGGCCCCGTGGACCTGACGTCCTGCTCCTCAGCAGGTGAGGCCCAGCTCCTCTTGCCCGTGGCCGCTGGCGGCTAGGCCAGGACAGGAATCAGAGCAAATCAGAGTGGAGCAATTATCAGCAATTCTGGGGCCAGAAGATATTTATGCCTTAGGGCATCACTGGTACTCAGTTTGCAAACTCAAGTAGCCGGGGGCATTGTCAGGCTCTGCAAGCAGTGCACAGAAGTAGGTGCAGCCACCTCCTCACCCCCCGCGCTGGCTGCAAGCACAGGAGCCTGGCAAATAATAGAAAAATGGTTCTCTTTTTGTTCCCCGGGCTCTCTGATCAAACAGCAGGTCTACATCTTCAGGGCAAGCCAACTCTATTTTTAAATGGGGAAATTTCTAGAAGAGTGACTGCTTCTGCAAAATATTCTGAGATTTATTTGCTTCTGTGTATTTTTCAATTAGCATTGTTATAAGAATATAAGAATACTATGATACCACAGAGCCTGGTAAATTGTCACAAAATTAGCCACTACCTGAGAAAGAAATGGAATCCAATAAGCACCCTGGAAATACTCCAAATGTCCCTCTCAATGGCTACAGACTGTCCTTCTGGAAGATTGCCACTATCCTGAATTCCATCACCACAGATTAGCTTTTCCGGTTCTTAATCTTCATATAAATGGAGTCATTGGGCATGGAGTCTTTGCCCAATGTGGCTTCTTTGCTCGGTGTTATATGTGTGAGATCCTTCCACATTGTTGCATGTAGCATGTTATCAATTTCCACCGCTTTGTAGTATTTCTTGATATAAACATAAACATAACACAATTTCTGTACCCATCCCACTGTTGCTTTTTCCTGCTTGGGACCATTGCAGATAATGTCGCTATGAACATTCCATACAGGTCTTTGGTGTACATATGTGGGCTCACTGTCGGGCATTGTGTTACTTCTCTGATGCCATATGACAAATCTCCCCAAAACTTAGTGTGCTGAACAAAATCACTTGTTATCTCTCATTTTGATGGGCTGAGAGTTTTGGGAGGGCAGTTTTTACCCTTGGTTGCAGTCAGGTGTCAGCAGGGTCTGCAGGCGTCAGAGGTCATGACCCACAACTAGTGAACAGGCTGTCACTGTTGCTGGGAAAACTGGCTGGCTTCTAGAAGCTGCTGCGTCCCTTGGCCCATGACCCTCTTTCTCCACCTGTAAAGCCAGCCTTAGCATCTTCAGGTGTTTCTGTCACTTGGACTTCTCTTCATTTCCTTCTTGTACTTACAGGGGCCCTGTTGATTATATTGGATCCACTGGATAATTCAGGTTAATCTTCCTGTCCTCAGATCAACTGATTATCAACTTTAATTGGCATTAAAATTAGTGGTTCCTCTCTGGGCAGGTCTCTCCATGAAGCTACTTGAGTGTCCTTGTGACCGGCCATCCGCCAGAGCAAGCAAGCCAAGCAAGCATGATTTCCCTGGATATGTTTCTATTTTCTCTTGTGCCTCTTGGTTCTTAGTCACTTATTTCTGCCTCCTGGTGGGCCTGGGAACTGACTGCTGAATGCTAGACACCAAGAATGAGAATCCATGGAAGTATCTGAGTCTCTTGCAATGGTCATTGTCCTGAATGAAGATGTGCTTCTCTTTACGTCGGAGGCATTCATATGATGAACGGGTCATTTCAGTCTGACTTGGATTAAGCTGGAAATCACTGGGTCCTTGTTTTCTGGTTCAGGGGTTCTTTCTGAGAATCTGGCAAGCCACAAGGGCTTCTCCTCTTTTGAAGGCCCTTGAACACTAGGTTCTCCCCTCCCCACGTCTCTCTGCCTGGAGCTGCCTAAAGATCAGCAAATGTCTGCAGGAAATAGATGATCATGCTCACCTGAATGCATTTCCCTCCTCTCCATGATTTGACCCCTTTAATCTGTGATGCCTTAGTAACTCTAAAGTCCATGTTTTGAACCAGCAGCCAACATTGGCTCAGATATGTGAGCTGATTTTTGCTCAGATATTTATCTCTGGGTCCTGTGATGCTAATGAATTAACAAACATCTTGAAAAGTAAAATGTCACCAGATGCCTGAAGAGCTCTATTGGTTAAGCTTCCAACTCTTGGTTTCAGCTCAGGTTATGGTCTCCATGTTGTGTGATGGAGCACAGAACAGAGTTTGCTTAAGATTCTCTCTCTACCTTTCCCTCCCTCTCTCCACCCTAGACTCATTCTCTCTCTCTCTCTAATAAATAGATTTAAAAAAAAAAAAAGAAAGAGTGAAGTATCACATAATGCTGGGCTCCTCTCAGGGAGTTCCTTAGGGATATCCTATTGTAATTTCTGGCTGCCTAAGGAGTTCTCTGATGCACTTAAGCAAATCTGAGTGGTTTTTCTCAGGATTTTCTAGTTGTTTTCAGTTGTGGGTTGATCTTAAAGAGTTTGTTATATCATCATCAGAAGCAGAACCTATATAGGCTTTTAAACCAGACATGCATTTGAGATGCTAGAGCATCCAAAGAAAAGAAGAATCATGAATGTCATAGAAGGCAGAACAGTGCTGCCCCCAAGTTATCCACATTCTAACCCCAAGAACCTGTTATATTAATGGCAAAGAGGAATTAAGTTAATGTATAGAATTAAAGTTGATAATCAGTTGATCTGAGGACAGGAAGATTAACCTGAATTATCCAGTGGATCCAATATAATCAACAGGGCCCCTGTAAGTACAAGAAGGAAATGAAGAGAAGTCCAAGTGACAGAAACACCTGAAGATGCTAAGGCTGGCTTTACAGGTGGAGAAAGAGGGTCATGGGCCAAGGGACGCAGCAGCTTCTAGAAGCCAGAAGAAGCAAAGGAGCAGGTTTTCTCCATCGCCTCCAGAAGGAATACAGCCCTTTGTTCTAGCCCAGTGCAATCTCTGACCTCTGGAACTGTAAGATAAGAAAAGTGTATTGTTCTCAACCACAATTTTGTGCTAATGTGTTACAGCAGCAATAGAAAACTAATATAAGTGTGCCCAGAGTATATTATTAAGTATAGCTTTGTAAATTTCTCCAAAAAAACTGTGATTTAGGTCTATATTACACTGCAAAGTGCGTGGCAGGACATCCCAGGCTGGTCGGGTAAAATTAGTGGCATTTTTATGTAGCACTGCAGTGACACTGTACACATGAGAGAATCGACAAGAAATAAAGCTTTTCTTAAAATTTCACGGAGGTAGCACATCAGAGTGGCTCCCTTCCAAATCAGCTGGATGGAGGGCAGAGTTGGGAAGGTCTATTCTGGCTCAGTCCCTGTCACCTCTGGGCCACCCTGGCCCACATTCTGTCAGCAGCTCCCCTCGCCCTGTGCATGGTACGCCTTCATGGCAAATGCCAACTGCCTGAGCTTCCAAATCCCCTCTGGTCCTTAGATGTCTAAAGGGCAGGCACCGTGTCTTATCCATTGCAGTGTTTCGGCTGTAGTAAGAACAACAGAATGGATAATTAATCAATATTGATCGAAGTGAATTTAATTAAGAGAAATAGAAGGGATTCAGGAATTGAAGACCTCATGGGGAAAATGGGTAGCAAGACTTAATAATGTTTTGTGTTCGCCACAATAAATTACAAAAACATAAACTGAATGAAAAAACCATCGGTTATAGTCTACTTTTAAAGACTCAATACTAACAGTGTATATTTATTATTTTTTAAGTTATTTTACAAAATGCTCTGCAATCACCATGCCACTTCCCATGCACTTCCTCAAAGGCCAGTGCCCAGCTCTGCTTCCCCACTCTTCTCTCCTCCAGGGACTGAACTGTAACTTGGAAATGTGGAAATTCAGGTTTTTGTGAACTCTTGAAAATGTGGCGGGAGAATTTCACACAATATCCATATGCATATACTTGACGTATGTTCTAAAAACCTATTTCCTACAGTAATATTAAAGCAATTCAGGAGAAGGACAAAGCTGTCTCATTCATGGTGATGTATTTCTAAGGGAATGAAATGAGGCAAGAGTGGGCGACATTAGAGCCATAAGGCGAAGTGTCCAATGAGGAGTAGGGATCAGGGATATTTAGTGAAAACTGGCAAAAAGGAAGAAGTCAGGTTAGGTAGAAAACATGCAGGGCTGATCAGGATCAGGGCAAGAATCAGCCAAAGAGTGAGTGGAAAGAAAGATCTGGGAACCACAGGAGAAGGCCCAAGGTCTAGAACATCAGGGAATGCTTGGGAGCTCCGTGGAGATCAGAAAGGCAGGAGAACCAGGACTGGCAGCTTGGGGAACGCCCTCCGGCCTGTCTCCTAGGAGGAGGGATTCGTTTTTGCAAGATGAACCTTGCCCCTGATAAAAGGGAGTGAGCAGACACCTGGGAACGTAGAGAAGTGACAGGTTTGGATCAGGCACCACATCTGTGGAAGATGGGGTGGCAAGGGACAGGACAGTGGGGCTGGGGATGAGGTGGCTGAGCAGAGAATGCCCCGTGCAAATCACCTCCCCGGCTTCAGTGGAAGAGTCCGAACCACCCCATGTTGACGCTTTTTAGGACAATAAAGATCTCCATTATACACACACACACACACACACACACGCACACACAAGTCCAAGGTAAGCAGAAAGATATCTAAATGTATTTGAATGGAAGCAACAAAAAGTCATTTCACTAAAACAGGAAGCAAGAAGCAAACTACAGAGTTCTTAGGCCAGACTTAAAATGAATACTGTAAAATATCCTATTTCCATTAAACATTTGGGCATTAAGTTTCAACTAATTTAGCAAAAGGTAAAATGCGACAGATTTCAGGTACCTAAGAATCTCCCTGAATAAAATAAGCCAAAAAAGTCTCTGAAGTAGAAATCCAGGTCAGCAATATTTACGGGTTAGTGCTTATGAGCTTTTTAATAGGACCGTTTCAGCGCTGGCTTAGCATTCATTACCACAGTTCCATCAAAGCGGGCCCAAATAATTGCATCGGGAGATAGACCTGAAAATGTTTTGCTTTCTTAGATGTCCATTCTGAAATTAATCTGTAGTAAATGAAAGCAATTTGTATTAATGCATGTTCCGTCCATAATTTATTTTTGTCAGCTCTTTCTAGAATTAAATGTTCTTAGCAAATTTGCCATCATAGCATGAGCATGTAACTGGCAATTCCAAATGGTAGTGATTGGAAACCAGATCTATTCAATAGTCAACCTTTTGCTGCAAAGTTTAGCTTAGTGTTATTTGCGCGGCTGAAATGAGGGACATGAGATGTACCCCAAAATCTTTTCCGCTGTCCACCTGTGAACGGCGGTGAGGCAAGCAGGTCTGATACTGGATGAGAGAGCTCCAAGGACCAGAGCTTTTTCTTTTCAATATGCAATGCTAATTGACAATTGTCGCCTTTTCAGGAGTGCTCTCGGCCAAGTGGACAAATTATCTCCATGCATGGTGTATACATGGGGACTTTGTGATTCTCAAAGTATTTCTTTTCCACTGTAAGAATCTATTTCTCTGAATTTCATGATTGAGGCAGAACTAGAATTCAAGTTAATTTTGTACTTCATTTGAAGAGCATCTATTAAACAAACTTGTAATGGAAATAATATGTCAAGCAAATACTCAAAGTGCTTAGATGAACACTGTTTTTTGAGCAATGTCAAGTGTCTAAAACCATCTATTTACTCATAAACATTTGGATACTAATTAGAAGTCACTCTTGTTTCTTTATTAAGAAATTTCCCTATGAATGCCTTTTAGATAAATTGTTTCAAGCATGGCTTTGTTTAATATCTGCACATGTGAAATTAACAAAATAAGTTTTCTTGAGAATGTTGCCTAATTCTACTTCCATCTAGATAAAACCGGGGTCATTTAACGAATATACCTCAAATCATTGCGTAAACATGTGTTGAGGACCAACTCTGTACACAGGACAGTGCCAGGCACCGGGAGACACATGGTAAGGAAAATACTTATTTCCTTTGCCTTTATCTGACTTACAGTAATTCAGTGTGAACATGTAAAGGCTCCAGTGAGGATGCAGAGATGCAAGTATGAGACTATATCTACTGTCTTTAAGGTGGTCATAATCTATAAGGAAAGAGAAATAAATCTCTATGCAGAAATAGCTAGAATATGAGCTTTGCCTTATTTTTTGCAAATACTTAGCTAATACTATCTCCGAGGCCTTCTTATGTATGAATTCTTCAGATCCTCGCCCAATCCAGGTTTGCTGGGTAATGGCAGTGTCTTCATTTCCAACATAAGGTACCTGAGGCCACAGAGTTTAAGAAATGTGAGTGCTGACAGGGAGCAGGGTATCCAACACAGGTGCCCTGAGCCTTCAAACGACGCCGCCTGTCTTCATGCAGCACACAACCATTGCAGATGTGTTCAGACTTTGAGCTCTCAGGACCTCTTGCTTTGTTCACAGGAGCCAAGGACTCCCTGACTTCAGCTGTGCAAATAAACTAATTTAAATTTTGTCAAGAAAATGTACATGGGGGACACCTGGGTGGCTCAGTGGTTAAGCGTCTGCCTTCAGCTAAGAGCATGATCCCGGGGTCCTGGGATCGAGTCCCACGTTGGGCTCCCTGCATGGAGCCTGCTTCTCCCTCTGCCTTTGTCTCTGCCTTTTTCTCTGTGCCTCTCATGAATAAATAAATAAAATCTTAAG
Source organism: Canis lupus dingo (assembly GCF_003254725.2). Lineage (NCBI taxonomy): Eukaryota > Metazoa > Chordata > Mammalia > Carnivora > Canidae > Canis > Canis lupus. The sequence goes on from NC_064276.1 coordinate 7,870,796, forward strand.
AAAAAAAAAAGAAAATGTTCATGGTGAAAATCAATCTATATTTTAGCTACTATTACTACAATGTATTGCTTCTTATTATAGTAGTAATTAAAATTGTGACCTTTAAAAATATGCATTGATACATTTGGAAACTGCACAGTAAAACTATCACATGTTGATATATGTAACATACTGCTGTAAAAAATGGCTATATTTTTCAAAACACCAAAAATTCATCAGGAAATTGAATCATTTTACATTTTTACAAATTTCTCAATTGTCCAGTATCATGGAAGACAGCTGGATTCTCAAGCTGCTCGGCACTTAATCTACTTGCAATACCACAATCATGTAGCCTTTACACATTTTCATGGTGCACTTATAAAAAAAAATGAGTCTTTAAAAAGCAAATGACATCTCATGTCTCAGTATTCTTAGGGAAGAGGTTTGACCTCGTAGATCCTTGGAAAGTATTCAGGGTGGATTCCCCGGCCACACTTGGACAACTGCACATTTATTGATCGTTGCCATATTTTGGGCACTGCTCATGGGGAATTGAAGAACATTACGGAGAGACACCACAAATCCCAAAAACAATGAAAGACAATTGCTGTGGGATTTCATGTTTTCTTGCTGCTTTATGACATAAAGTCTCAAACAGTGAGGTTGTCTGGATTTTTTCATGAGTGCCCATATACCTACCACCTAGGTTCTTCCATGACTATTTTACTATGCCTACTTTTTTACGTACATAGCCATCAACCCATCCCTTCCTCCATCCATCAAACTGTTTCTCTTTCATGTATTTTAAAATATATTGCATGCATCGGCAGTTCCTGCTAAAAACTCCATATCTATACAATTAATGAGACTCGGTATTTGTGTGCATGTTCTTTTCTTCCAACATAATTTTTATCTATCATGAAATGTTCTAGTCTTTTTTTAAGATTTTATTTATTCATTCATGAGAGACACACAGAGAGAGAGAGAGAGAGAGAGAGAGCGGCAGAGACACAGGCAGGGGGAGAAGCAGGCTCCCTACAGGGAGCCTGATGTGGGACTCGATTCTGGGACTCCAGGATCACACCCCGGGCCGAAGGCAGCGCAAAACCGCTGAGCCACCGGGGCTGCCCAAGATGTTCTAGTCTTAAGTGCACATTCACTGCGTTCTGATAAACACATGCACCGCTGTTACCCAAGCCCCTGTCAGGATACAGAGCATTACCATACCCAGAAAGCCTCAAGGTTGCTTCTCAGTCAACCCCACCTTCCTCCCCACAGGTCAGATTCCGATGTTTTCTACCATAGATCAGTTTTGCCTGCCACAGGACCTCATACAGTCCGTAGTCTTTTGTGGGACTTCTTTCACCCTATACAATGTTGTTTGCTACCACTCCATGTTACTGCATGCATCAATACTTTGCTTTTGTTTATGGTTGAATATAATTTTATTGCATGCGTGTCCCAGAATTTGTGTTTTCCTTCTTCTACTGATAGTTATTGTCACTATTTCCAGTTTTTGTCTATTTCAAATTAAGCTGCTATGAACATTGGGGTGTAAATATTTAAGATTTATTTATTTATTTGAGGAAGGATGGGGTAGGGGCAGAGGGAGAGGGAGAAAGAGTCCTAAGCAGACTCCATGCTGAGTGTGGAGCCCAATGTGAGGCTCCATCCCATGACCCTGAGGTCACGACCTGAGCCGAAACCAAGAGTCAGACACTTAACCGACTGCACCACCCAGGTCTCCCTGTGCAAATGTTTTTGTAAACACATATCCCCATGTCCCTTGGGTAAATGCCTAGTTAAGAAATGGCTGGGAGGGTTTAGTGTTGTAAGAAAGCTTCCAGAGCTTTTCTAAAACGATTCTAAAGTGGTTATACCATTTTGTTTTCCCATAAGTAATGTGTGAGAATTCTGATTTTTTTTTCCCCAGGTCCTCACCAATATTTGCCGTTTTGAGTCTTCTTAAATTTTTGCCATCCTAGGAAGTATGTCGTGGTCTCACTGTAGTTTTAATTTTTGATTTCCCTGATGATAAGGGATGCTGAAGACTTTTCATGTGCTCATTGGCCATTTAGCCTTGAGGATTTTTTTTTTTTTAGATTTTATTTATTTATTCATGAGAGACACACAGAGACAGAGAGGCAGAGACACAGGCAGAGGGAGAAGCAGGCTCCATGCAGGGAGCCTGACGTGGGACTTGATCCCAGGTTTCCAGGATCAGGCCCCAGGCTGAAGGTGGCGCTAAACCACTGAGCCACCAGACTGCCCTAGCCTTGAGGATTTCTGATTTGCTTCTGCCTGAGCAAATCTAGGAAGGCTTTGTGGAAGAGGTAGTAGAGGCTTTGTGGGAGAAATCAACCTGGAAGATATCCATGATGGAGGACGACGGGGCAGAAATGCTAAAGCACCAGAGTGTCTAGGGAAGGGAGAGAAATTGGGATTTGTCTGGAGAGTCAGGCTGCATGTCCCTTAGAAGTGAATCACCCCAGAAGCCATGATGGGTAGTTGGTGATCTACACAAGGTTGTGGAGTGTGTTCAATGAAGAAAAGAAGAGACTTAGGTTTGTTAATTCATACTTAATGAAAATTTTAAGAAGAAAGAGATGACTGAACTGTTCTGTACACAAAACAGATGGAACGGAGAAAGAATAATATCAGTGGCCAGGTCAGAGGTTAATAGAGAGGCAGGCAACAAACAGTCATGGGATCCAAGTCAGGTGATGTTTTGGGAGTAGGGAAGAAGCAATGTTATCGGGGCCTGAAGGAGAATTTAGGACTGTTATTATGATGTCTGGGTCAAAGAAAAGGGGGTCTCGGAGATGACCCTGAGGCCAGCAGCCTATGTGACTGATACAGTGGTGTCGTTGTCATAAGTAAATGAGCATAACTGTTTAGAGCAGAACACAAGTGACTCAAACCCAGCTTTCCTTCCTGGCTGGGTGAGCATGCGAAGTTATTCAAACCTACCAGAACCACAACATATTTACTGTAAAATAAACAAGGTTAGGCCATCTACTTCACAATGTTATAGGGGTTAATTCACTTAATTTGTTCATTCCTTCAAAAATATACTCTTGAAATGGGAAGAGAAATGCATGAAATACTGTAAGCAGTCAGTACGTGTTAGGTCTCAGAACAACACAGGAAATTGAGACACGTCATTGGGAGGGGAGGTCGTTTATCCACTTCATTTGCACTTGGCCAACAACAGGGCACTTTCACTGTATCACTTCACTGAATCCTCCAAACCGTGGGATCCAGGTACTGTTATCCCAAATCAGCTCACCATGGTCTAGGCAAAAGATGGGGATGGGAAAAACATCTGAAACCGTGACCCAGAGAGAGCTCAGGTGGGGAGGGTGTCAGGAGGGCTGAGAAAGGAAATGCTGTGTAGACAGAGGCAGGTCTGTTCTCCAGGTGGGAGTGCAGGAAGCCTGGAGAGAGGCCCGTGGGGAGGGATGTAGGGTCCAGACTCATAATCCCAAGGGGCCTCCTGCTGCTTAACACAACCATTCCAGATCCCCATCCCTGAAAGCCCAGCACAGTTCACTTTCCATGAGGCCACGGATTTCCTCTCTCCTGTGTGATGCCTCCTCTTGTGTTCTGCTTCCTTCCGCCAAAGCTGCCTGTGAAATGGGACACATTGACACCCCTGGAGGGAGTGTGAGATCTTTACCATATGATACCAATTAGCAAAATAACCAGACAATCCCCCAATCCCTGATGGGCTCTCGTTACCCATCTAGACAATCAGAACTGCCAAACAAAGACAGTTTTATTCAATAAGAGAGAAGCTCGCACATAAAAGAAACTGATGTAATCTCTGTGGATTGCACATAAGGCTTGTATTAAAACAGAGCTTCTCAGAAAAAAAAATAATAACCTTCAAAATCTTAGGTCAGCGCACATCAGAGAGAGCTCTGAAGGGAAATACTAAAGAAGCCTCAAATGTCTCGTTCATTATTAATGGTTTCTGAGAGCAGGATGCTCTACAACTCAAAGTCAGACCGTGACATGGAATTCTCTGGAAAACAGAAGTCAGCATTTACTGGAAGGTATCAACAGAGAGTCGCAGTTGGGCAAACAGACTTTGGACGATATTTACTGGACAACAAAACTTCTATGTGTCTGTCAGGGAGGAGGTAAGTATGTGTTTATCTCTGTAGGTAAAGATGACTTTCCACCTCGACTCAGAAGCTTGTGATACCCACCCCTGTTTTTGAGGTGGCACCGATGTGGCCTCACCATTCCACCTAGCGTGACAGCATGAGTTACGTGACCTTTCTTTCTTCTCTCATTCTGCTGTTGGGTCTAGTAATCAGCAGCATAATTACCCAGGGGGAGACTGTGTGATCTTTCATCTTCCATGCAAATAAAAAAAGATGTGTTTTTCCTGGGAAGCCTGACCTGCCAAATAGAGCTGGCATCACTGTTTTAGGATCCTGTAATGAGAGAAATTGGCCTCAAGCTCAAAGAGAAAGCATCTTTAATTGAGCCACCTTCAGATGGTGTTCCACTGCTATACTTCAATATGTTGAACCAAATAAGGGATCTTGAAAAGATTACTACTTAAATATGTATTCAAGCAATCTCTCAATAATTAAGAATTTAAGTGTCTGCATACTTTGGTGGCCTAGACATTCTGAATGTCAGAACTTGAAACATGAAGATATAAAAACTATTTTTTCTGTCTTTTCACAAGGTTATTTATCTTACTCAAGAAGTGTTTACTGAGATACAATTATATCAACTATGGGCTGGGTATTCCTCCAGATTATAATAAGACGACCAGATTAGAGAAGTCAGACTACATCTTTATTCTCATGGAGTTCACAATTTTGTCAGGGAAAGATACATAATAAACAAACCTATGACAAATATGTTCAACTACTAGTCCATGACGGTGTTGATTGAGTCTAGTGGGATGTCTCCCCCTAACATTGGCCCGACAGAGCCTGGGAACTGTGTCACACGTTGTGAGACCCCGCATCTTACTTACAGGTGTCTCCAGAATCCATGTGGGAGAGGGAAGTGAGGCCTGTTCAGCGGGATCATGGCTCATTTGCTGGTACAGATGCCATCAGGCTGGGCTTAAGCCTGCAGCTGCCAAGAACAGTGAACAAGTGGTATTTTGACACAAGCTTTCTTTATGGAAAGCTTTCTTCTAAAACGGAAGATCACTAGATATTTAGAACAATTATTTTATCTGTTTGGAAAATATTGTTCATAATGTCAGAGATCCCTGGGAAAACAGTGACTATTTACATGGGTTGTATTGTAATGTGAGTTTTCAATTATTTTATCTGCTTGGAGAATATTGTTCATAATGTCAGAGATCCCTGGGAAAACAGTGAGTATTTACATGGGTTGCATTGTAATGTGATTTTTCCAAGACGCGTTTTACCTATTAGCCATTAGCAGCCATTCACACTGGAGTCGCAGGGGCTCTAGATCCTGGTCCAAATCAGGAAAGGTCTTTTGAGCTACTTAGAAAGCCATTCTGACCCACTTATTTTAACATCTTTTAAAAGAATGGCGTAATTGAGAAAAATAGAAAGCATTTTGGAATTCACTATGGGGTGAACAGTGGAGGAGAAATAATCCACTTTCAGTCTAAAGGGCTCTCAACTGTGAAGGTGACTTAAACCATTTCATATGTGAAATCCTTAGGCATTCTTATTTCCTTGATAATCTTAATTTAATTTGACTTCAAAATCCTGTTAAAAGTCCATTCCATCTACTTGTGAATCTCTCTCATTCCCTCAGTGCACAGACGTATGGTTTATCTCTTTAATAAGGCCGAAGAACTATTATCTTTATAATAATCAACTGAATGCCTCATCATCCCATAATGCTAACTAAAACTTAAATCTATTATGTGTCTTTCAGGATGATAGGGTATTCATTGAAGCCAACATCAATTGAGGTTTTGCTCGAGATTCATTTGCTTGAGATTCATCTTTGAAAATCCATATAAAAATAAGTGTTTTAAGAGGTTACCATCCCAACACTTTATTTCTTGGCTAAATGAAAAGCCCATTTGGAACTAAAATCCTTGGCAAGCTGGCAGGGAAGTGGGCTGAGCTCCTCCCCTGGCATTGCAGGGATACATTGCATGAGACAAAATGCAGCGGAGCATGAGGAACCCCCTGACATCCTTTGCCGCTGGGGTCCTTATCCATTCCCTCTCTTATTTTCTCTGAAATTCTGTCTGGCTGCAAAACATGGCAACTGAGCAGTTAGAGGCTCTCAGGTCAATCTTAATTTACCATGAATGTACTCAGGAGGGAGTCATCCCAGACCTTACCGCCGGAAATAAAATCCACAGCCCAGACCCTGGACTGAGCCAGGCCAGGTAGACCAGACTGCTCCGCCACACACTGACGTCTTGGCCAGTCCCTTCCTGGCCAAAACATCTGCCAGCTAGTTTCAAGAGTCCCAGGCTGCAAAAAAAAAGTTGCATTTACTCTGGCCCTCATCCTTAAAGTGTAAGGATTCACTCTTTTTTCATTAAATCTTGATCTGCACTACTCTAAATCCTAGTCCTCAGTAAACTGTACTAAGAATTTATCCAGTGTCTCTCTCTCTCTCTCTCTCTCTCCTTATCCTTCTTTCCTTCCTTCGCCTTCGTTCCTCCCTCCCTCCCTCCCTTTCTTCTTCTTCTTCTTCTTCTTCTTCTTCTTCTTCTTCTTCTTCTTCTTCTTCTTCTTCTTCTTCTTCTTCTTCTTCTTCTCCTCCTCCTTCTCCTTCTTCTTTCTCCTTCCTTCCTCTTTCTTTTCCTTCCTTCCTTCTTTCTTCCTTCTTCCTTCCTTCCTTCCTTCCTTCCTTCCTTCCTCCCTTCCTTCCTTCCTTCCTTTCACCTGCCTAAATATATCTCCTTCTCTTTGGGGAATACTTTGTAGGATTTAATCATGTACTCAGAAATATTGTAAAAATCATGAAATGACTGATTGTGTTTGACTCATAAGCCAAGAGTTGACCGTGTTCTTCCAGCAGCTGAGTTCTAAGGGGTCCAACAATGTAAGGAGGTTATCATTACTTTGCTCCTCTGTTTTTTTTTTTTTTTTTTTGACTCCAGTAATTCCAGCTTTACCTTACAATTTCCTGTGTGGCTCAGCATTGTTTCCTACTCAGCGATACTTGTACTTGTAAGAGAGCTGTGTTCTATGCTACACAGCTAAATGAATTCAATTCCGTATGCAGCAGGCATGGAGGAGAAGATGGAATGCAGGAGAGGGGAGCGAGCCATCCACAAAGCAGGAGCAGAGAAGGAAGAGCCAAGCATAAGCAATCAGTGTTGCAATGAAGGGACACCCCAGTCTACAGAGGGAAGGACACCTGGCCTAGGGGCGAGGTGGCTTGGGTCACAGGAGGCCTGATCAGTAACTCAAGAAAGGCCACTGAGCAGAAGAAAGGCTGCAGGGCGAAGATTGGTGCTGAGAATGGAGAGCGTGCCCCAGTTAGGGAAGCAGGATCTCGTGGCAGCGAAGTGTCCGAGTTAGACTACAGTCTAGGGTCTAGGTCTTAATATCAGCCTATTATCTCAAGCAAGTGTGAAACAAACCAAAATTGCAAACATAATATACAAACAGCCCCTGAGGGCATTACTAATGTAACTTGGCTGAACACATGATGGAAACAGAAAGTTTATCCTTCAGGCACCAGAATAATAGTGATTTAAACATTCATATCTGGAGGCACTTGGGTTACTTAGTCAGTTAAGTATCTGACTTTGGCTTAGGTCATGATCTTGAGGTCCTGAGATCGAGCCCCATGATGGGCTCTCCACTCAGCATGGAGTCTGCCTCTCCCTCTACCGCTTCCTCTGGCCCGTGCACACATCCTCTCTCTCTCTCAAATAAATAAGTAAAATATTTTTCAAAAGTTTGTATCTGTATACCTAAACACAAAACTGTAATATATTTCAATATAGTTTTATCCTGTTGTATTTTATATAAGAAAAAAAAATCCTTGAGACAACCCCACGCGTGTGAAAGTTTCTTTTGGTGCTAATACCCTTGAAGCTGTTTCTTAAACAGCAGACACACTCCCCCAACACAGGTTAACCTCAGGGACTTTGCACTTGCTGTGTCCTCTGATTGGAAGGCTCTTGACCCAGAGAGCCACATGTGTGTTCTCTCTCCTTCTAGGGAAGCCATCATCAGTCACCCTATCTAAAATGTCAGCCCTTGGGGCACCTGGGTGGCTCAGTCAGTTAAGTGTCTGCCTTCAGATCGGGCCATGATCTTGTGAGTCATGGGATTGAACCTTGTGTCGAGCTCTGTGATCAATGTGGAGTCTGCTCAGGACTTTCCCCTCTGCCCCTGCCCCACTTGTGTGTTCTCTCTCTCTCTCTCTCATAAGTAAATAAAATCTTAAAAAATAAAAATAAAAAATAAATAAAATTCCAGCCCTCATCCTATTGCTTCTTGTCACCCTTCCCTGCATTATTTCTTCCTTTGCATCTGTTATAGTAACATATCATATTCTGTTTGTCTTGTTTATTGACTATCTCAACCCACTAGAATGAAAGCTCCATGTGAGCAGAAACACTTATCTGTTCTATTTCTAGCACCTTGAACAGCCCTTGATGTGTAGTAAATGTTCAACCAAGATTTGTTTTGATGAATAAATCTAAGAAGAAAACTGGCTTTAGAATACCCCAGACCTGAGTTTGGCTCTAGTATTTTCTACTTATGGCTTCTGTGAACTTAGATTCCTCCCTCAACCCAGCTCTCTGAGTTTCAGTGTCCTCATCTATAATATGAGCTAATACAACCCACCTCTCTGTGTTGTAAAAAGGATAAAAGAACTGTTATTGACATGGGTGGTGAGCCTGCAAGGAGCATCAGTTGCTGTCCTCTTTCCAAAGGGCCCTTCCCGACTCACAGACATTCCCGTCAAGAAATCAAGGTCCAGAAAAAGTCATGTTAGGAGCTGCTCCTAAGCATGCAAGCTCCACAAATGAGCAAGGAGTAGAGTGAGCCCAGGGTGAGCTCCGTGCTAGAGGCTGCTCCAGGGCAGTACTCTGCCCTCCAGAGGTACCAACAAACCACCCAGTGAAGGCAATACCTGGCATCCCGAGGGATTCTGCTGTTTTTGGAAACTGCTGTGTCTTGAAATGTTACTATGCAAATGTCAGAGACTCAACAGCACCATCAGAAAGCCAGGTGCATGGGCTTTAAAGCTGCCCAGCTTCTCTGAGGACCCGGCACTATCTTTCCCTCTGTTACTCCCTTGAACACAGTTGACTCCTCCCGGGTCCAGTTTCCTCAGCTGTACAATGACTACCAAGCCGGGACACTGTCTGGTTCAAGAAGGAAGACCATCCAGAACAGGCAAAAGACCCATCACTCGCCCACCTCTGAGTTTCCCATGGGTCATCACTTTGGGATCTCACCTAAGCGAGCATGGCTGCTTTCCCAGAACCCTTCACTCTTACTGCAAACCACAAACTCCACAAAATGTTTTAATTTGAAAAAAAAGCAGCATTTTATTGAATCCATACATCTGCTCTTACCAACCTCATTGTGTGTTAGCTGCCTGTACAATGAGATTATTGCTATCAGCTTTTATCTTAAACTTCAGCCTGGCCAAAAGAATCTGCAGTAATGCCCCCTTGGCTAAGGACCCACCAGACCCCAGGTAAAGAGAGTGCATTTCCATCCTCTTGGGTAATTAGCAGTAACACGTCAGGATTCGGTGAACTTGCTTCAAAGGAAGTTCATATGTCAGCATATGCAGCTGGTTGGGACAAAAATCAACAGTTAGTGCAACTTGCCAGCCATCTTAACAAAACTTAAGAATGATCTTCTATTAGATTTACTACCTCATTTACCAGACCATCGAAAGCCACTCAACCATTTATAAATAGTTTATAGAAATCATTGGCACAAGGGTCTGGGTATATGGACATCATAACTCACTTTAGTGCCCCTGGTATGTTATGGGATGGACCACCAAGGCCCCACAATCATACTGGTTTGCTGTGATCTGAACCACACTGGCGAATCATGTCATCCTTCTCATCCTTCCTGTCCCTTGGCCTCCATTCCACAGAGAGCCCTGATCAAAATAAAGGCTGCACAAAAATTGCCCAAGGGGATTAAAACATATTTAGTTCCAATAATGTCTTATATTCTTGAGCTAAGAGAAGTAATTGGTGAGTCACAAAACAGACTTGGAATACCTGATTCATATTCTGTTATTTCCACTGATAATTTTAAGGGAAGAAGGGAATTTTCAGTAGGATGTGTTCGGGTGCCAGTTATTTGAAGCATGAAAACTACCTGTAGGCCTTTAGTTACTACTCAGTTGCTAACTTTTGACAACAATGCCTTGACATATATCAAATTATTAACTATAGTTTTAAGCATAGACACAGAACATTTTGGGTGCCTGGGTGGCTCAGTGGTTGAACATCTGCCTTCAGCTCAGATTGTGATCCTGGGGTCCCAAGGTTGAGTCCCACATCAGGCTCCCTGGAGGGAGGCGTCTCTCCCTCTGCCTATGTATCTGCCTTTCTTTCTGTGTCTCTCATGAATAAATGAATAAAATCTTTAAAAAAAAGAACATTTTTACATGGACTGTTTGTTTTCTTATGGCTAAGTTTTTAGAGTTCTTTATAAATTCTGGACATGAGTCTTTTATCAGATAGGTGATTTGCAAATAATTTCTCCTTGTCTGTGTTTTTTATTCTTGTTTTCTAAAGAGTGCTTTTGAAAAAGCAAAACGTTTTCATTTTATAAAATACAGTTTATTAATTTGTCTTTTTGTTGTCTAATGAATCTTGCTTAATCCAATGATCACAAAGGCTTTCTCCAGGGTTTTCTCCTAGGGGATTTATTGGTTTAGATTTACACTTACATTTATGATCCATTTTGAATTCATATTTGGATATGGTACAAGATATTTTAAAAAGAGGGTATTTTTCCTTCTTTTTTCTTTTTTATCTATGTGTATTACTATTTGTTTAAGAGTATCTTTTCTCCATTGAACCAACATTGCATCATTGTTGGAATTCAGTTGTCCATGTATGTGTAGGTCTATTTCTGGAATCTACCTCATTCCATTGATCTGTTTATTTGTCTTTACACTAACACCACACTGTCTTGATTATTGTAGCTTTATAATGAGTCTTGAAATAAGATAGTCTAGTTCTCCAACTTTGTTCTTCTTTTTAAAGATTTTACTTGCTATTCTATTTTTTGAGCATTTTTTATTTGTATTCATTTTCTTATTGAAGTGTAGTTGACATACATACATTATATTAGCTCTAGGCATACAACATAGTGATTCAGCATCTACACATACCAGGAAATGATCACCATGATAAATACAGTTACCATCTGCCACCATACAAAGCTGTTACATATTTGCTATTCTGCTTTTTTTCATATTTGCTACACTAGATCCTTTGAAGTTCCATGTAAAATTGAGAAACAGTTTGTCAATTTCTACAAACTGAAAGGATGCTTAGATTTTTATTGGAATTAAGTGAAACTTGTAGAGCAATTTGGGAGATAATTTCTGATCCATGAACATGGTCTGCCTATCTATTTATGTAGGGCTCTTAGAATTCTTATGAATCATGTTTAGTTTTCAGATCTCTCACATCTTTCCTAAGATCTTTCCCTAAAAGTTCCACATTTCCAATGCTATTGTGAATAGTATTTTTTAAATTTCAAAATCCAACTGTTCAATGTTAGAATATGGAAATAATAATGGTCTTTTATATACTGATCTTTTAACCCTGCAACCTTATTAAACTCATTTGTTAGTTCTAGAAGTTTTCTGGTAGACTACACAAGATCTTCAACATAGACAATCTTGTAATTCAGGAATATACAGTTTCTTCCTCTCTGATCATACTGTACTTTATTTCTCTTCTGTGCATTGTTGCACTAGTTACACCTCCAGAGCAATGTTGAATAGAAGTGGCAGAGAGGGCATCCTTCTTGCTCCTCAACTTAGGAGGAAAGCATCCAGGCCCTCCCTACTGAGGATGATGTTTCTTCATAGGTACATCTTTATCAAGTTGAGCAACTTCTCTCTATTCATAGTTTGCTGAAAGTTTTTATCAAGAGTAGATGTTAGATTTTGCTAAATAATTTTCCTGTATCTTTTGAGATTATCATGTAGTCTTTCTTTCTTAGTTGGTCAACATGACTTATGTTAAACAAACCTTGCATCCTGGAATAAGCACTGCTTGATTATGATACATCACTATTTTTAATATTGTTCTACTAGATTTGCTAGACTATTGTCTAAAATATTTGTATCTATGCTCATTAGTGATATTTATCTATAGCTGTCTCTTCTTGTAATATGTCTGTGTGGTTTTGATATCAAGATAATGCTGGCATCATACAATGAGCTGAGAAATATTCTCTTCTTAAAATATTTGATGGACAGTTTCCCAAATGATACATGGAGGGTCAATGAGCATGTGAAAAGATGCTCAACATCATTAGTCATTAGGAAAATGCTAACACATTAAAACCCAGATGAAATGTCAGTACACTTAGATTAGAAAAGCTAAAATTTGAAAAATAAAATCAGCCATACCAAAATTTTGGCAAGGACACAGAGCAAATAAAACTCTCATTTACTGCTATTAAAAATGTAAAATGTCACAACCACTTTGGAAACAAATGTGACCAATTCTTGTAAGGTGTAATACAACTAGCATATGATCCAGCCATTCTACTCCTGTATATATTTACCCAAGAAAGTTGAAAGCATACACTCCTACAAAGCCTGTACACAAATTCTAATCCTTACTTTTTAAAAAATTAACAAAAATTGGAAACAGCTCAAACGCCCATCAACAGATGAATGGATAAACAAACTGGTACATCTTTATAACAATATACTACTAAGCAATGAAAAGAATGGCCCTACTAATACACAACTTGGAATAATCTCAAATTGTCTATCCTGAGTGAAAGAACCCAGACAAAAGAAGCATGCATATTATTTATGACTCCATGTATATAAAATTGTAGAAAATGCAAACTGATCTAAAGTGACAAGGTGGCAGAAAACAGAGACGTAGGACAGAGGCTGGAAAGGTTGAGAGGGAGGGATTGCCAAGGGGCATGAGGAATCCAGTAATGATAGATATGTTCATTTCTGGATCGTGGTCTCAGCTTGACAAGTGTATTCATACATCAGAACTTTATCAAATTGTGCACTTTAAGTACATGCAGTATAATGAACGTTGACAATGACTTGTAATGCTGTTAAACATAAATAAATACTATTTGTAAAGATTTAACTTTTGTGTAATATCTATAATTCTTTGCTGACCAAATTTAATGTGTCTTTATTGTAGATTTGGGAAAAAGAAAGTGCAAGGAAGAAAATGAAAATAATCCATCACTAAACCATTCCAAAATAATCACCTTTTAAAAATTCTATATACTTTCTTTTCTTTGGTTGTATATACATTTTTAAAAGATTATCTTATTTTGAGAGAGAGAGAGAGAGAGAATATTAGCAGAGAGGAGGGGTAGAGGGAGAAGCAGACTCCCCATGAGGAGCCCGATGCGGGATTTGATCCCAGGACCTCGAGATCATGACCTGAGCCAAAGTCAGACACTTACCTGATGGGGTCACCCAGGTGCCCCTGTATATACATTTTTCCTGCAACTTTCAGATTATAAAGCAGAGGCTGTTATGTAATCTACTCTTCTAACTTAATAAACTAAGCTAAGCATTTCGCTATATCATTAAATCTCCTACAATGCAGTTTTTAATGAGTTCATAATGGACTGCTACTTATTAAGCCAGTGTTTTATTAGATCTAGAAGTTAGGTCTAATTTCTGTTTTTAAAAACACTGTAACAAACATCTTTATGTATATAATTTGGAACATTTCTAATTATTTTCTAGCACAATACTTAATTTTCTCCATGTTTAGGAAAAAAAGTAATTTCTTAGTTAAATAGATAGTAGGCCTTTTATACCTTTTTTTTTTTTTTTTTTTTGTCCATGGTACCAAATTTCCGGGGCGGGGGGGTTATTTTTGACAGAATTTGTCCTTTTCCTTGTTAAAAATCAATGCATGCCATCCTTTTTTATATTTTCGGGATCACATATGTCCAGGAAAAATACAAAAATTCATTTTTAGAAAAATAAAATAAGGGACACCTGAGTGGCTCAGTGGTTAAGCGTCTGTCTTTGACTCAGGTCATGATCCTAGGGTCCTGGGATTGAGTCCCACATCGAGCTCCCCACAGGGAGCCTGCTTCTCCCTCGCCTGTGTCTCTGCCTCTCTCTCTGTGTCTTTCATGAATACATAAATAAAATATTTAAAAAAAAGAAAATAATTGATTTAGGATCATTTCACTGCTTAGTGAAAATCAAGATCATATGTTAGAAAAAGCTATTATTTTTAAAGAGCTGCTTATCATAGACCCGAAACCCAAGAATTAATTTCAATATCTAGTTGTTGCTCTTATTGTTATTTTTTTTTAATTGCCGTAAAACCCATAAAAGGCTCACACTGCTAGTGTGGCCTCATTAACACCATCTCCTGACTAGCGGACAGGGAAGGTGTCTTCAGTTCCTTGAGTCGACTGTGATTTTCTCAGGACTGGGAGGAAGCGATAATGGATTGTTAGGGAGCGTGCTCTGAGACAGTGGTGGGACACACAAATAAATTAGCGTCAAGGCCTCAGGCTGAGATACTAATTAACTCTGGCTGTTTCTGCTAAGCTTGGCCCCTCAAACCTGACTTCACCTGGCTGGACACTCAGATTCTCCCCAAGTGGAGGCCCTGCCTCGAGGAGGAGGGAGAGAAGTCTCATGATCTCTCCTCCCTGAAGAGCCACATGCATCCTTAATTCAGTGCCTTTGTTTAATCTGCCAAGGGAGGCAGGGGGAGGGAAGGAGATGCAGGATACAGAAGGGCAAGTAACCCAGGTATAACATTCCAGTGGTTGCCATTGCTCTGTCCTTCTAGAAGATGCTGTGAGTGCCATCAGAAAAGGCTGAGAGGAGGGTACCTCAGGAGGCCCTCCTGCAGGTCGCGGTATACACAACAGGTCCTCCTAGTGACCTGGCCTCCTTGGCTACCTGCCCTTGTCCAAACAAGGTTGCCCATCAGAATCCCCAGTGATCCAAGGGTCTTCACCAACCTCCTCTACTCTTCGGGAACATATTCACCAGAACCTGGGCTGCACACAGCTTTGGTCTTGTGTGCATGGGTGCTGCTGAGTAGTCCAAGCAATGAGCAGAATTTATTTCAGGGCCTATTTGTGCAAGCTATGCATTCTGATTTACACCTGATCCCTGCAGCTGATGGCCTGTGATAGAAGGCACGGAGCACTGAGTGTGAGGCCCAGAAGATCCTTTATGGGGTAAAATGAAAGCAATTGTCCAAAGCTAACCCCAGGGTGACCTAAGGCCCTGCTCAGATTCTACTGACATGGAATGGGGAGCAAAGTTGAGTGGTGATCTAGGGAGGGATCCTGCAGGGGTTCAAGGCAGGTGCTCCCAGCCTTAAGGGCAATCGAGGATGTCTTTGGGGGAGTCAACACACCAGACAGGAAGACCATCTGTCAAGGCTGTGTCTTCGTAGCCAGGGAGCACCCACTTGCTGCTTTGCAGTAAACAGAGGAAGGAGGAAGCAGGACTTCAGCATTTTCTCCCGCCGACGCTCAGGATGTCTTCGGAGGGCAGCCTCCAGATACAGATGCTCTGCTAGCGGTGTATGTAGATCTTCTCTCTGAGGAATAGTCACTCCTCTGATGTTGGTGCAAGGATCTACATTTCTCGTTGCCTGCAGTCCCACATGGATATAGACGCAGGATGCTGTGTGCAATTAGGCAGAAGAACTCAAGCCCACTTTGCCCCTTCCTTTCAAGCTGCATGCTTAGCCTTTGTATTGAGCACTCAAAAGGGCTGTGATTTTTTTTTCTTTTTGAAAAAAAGAAAAAAAAAAGATGTGTGATTTTTTTTTTCTTTTTGGATCATTCCGCTCTGGTTGAACTCATTTAACAACTTTATCTGAATCTTTTATTGAAGGTGAATTAAACTGGATACTTATACAACTGTAATAGCCCAGAATCAGGTTTTCCTTAATTTACACTTGACAAGATATACAGAAATTCCTTGCAGCTCTACAGGAGGTTCCCATTGTATGAGCCACGTAATTACAACAGGACCTGATTTGAGAGGAAACACGGAGACAGCATAAGAAAGACCTAATGTCTGAAAAGACAAAAAGAAAGTGGTAGTGGGTAATTTAAGTATAGCAAACTTCCTGACTCCCAGACACACTTGAACGGGGTGAAGTAGGCCAATGCTGCCCTTAGGTCCCCTCTCTTGGCTCCCAGTGACTTCCTAGGGACCCTGTTTATTGTGCTCAGCTTGAACTGCTCAGGTCTGAGCTGGAGCCCATTGGCTGATGGTCGATGCCCAGACCTCCAGTACTTGACCTGGTCAGCTTCTCGGTCACCACTGGCTACAACACCCAGCCCAGCGTGGCTGTCCCAGTGACCACAACGACCGAGCCAAAGCAGACCCCACATTAGGTGTCGTCCACCGTTACCCACCGCTGGGAAGTTGATCCGTGTCAGTCCCTGGGTCCCTTGGCTGGCCACAGCTTAAACCCCTAGTCAGTCCTGCCTGGGGGAGAAAATACATCTGCAGCCTTTCCTCAGTTTCCCTTCAGACCCCACAGAGCTCTGATTTGATTATCTGCACGTGAAATTTATCACAGGAGTGACAAAAGAGTGGCAACTCCCTCTTCCCTTAAGTTTTGCCTGGTTTCCCAGCTCCAACCTAGTATTCTGGTCCTAGAGATTTAGGGATCAGCATTTAAAGGGCCTGCCTCTCTGCACCCCGGAGCCGCCTGGAAGCCCTAGAACTGGAACATTTCCCCAGAGTCTACGGGCAGATGAAGTATTTCCACCAGCCCGGCCTGATTGCTAAGTTGGACCCTGGCAGCATGTAGTTTTTCACTGCAGCCCTCGCTTCTGGGCTGGACCTGCTGGGACCGGCCAGCAAACCCTCATCATCATTCCTGCCTTATCTGTGCCTTCCATCTCCCTGGTATCTGCTGCAGAGGCCACCTCCAGGCCATGCACCCAGCTCTGCCATCCCAGGCTGCTCCCTCCACTGGCCCTGCTGAGGACTAAAGAGCTTTGCCCCTGATGCCCATGGGAACCTGGCAGTAATTGTACCCAGAGGGAGGGATGTAACCCTAGGACATCCAGGGACATGTGTAAATGCAACTTTGGGAACAGCAAGCCCTGCTTTGCCTCTGTTGCCAGATTAACGATAAGTCACTAGAGGAAATCAGTCTGGTGGGAAGAGTATTTTCTGGTCTGTTGGTGAAAGGCTTAGGGGATCCATCCTGGATCTTTCATCTGGGAAGTGATTCACAAATAAAACTGCTTGTCAATTAAAATGCCATTGGATGAGCCTCGAGTTAGAAACAACTCAGGAGCTGCTGAGTCAGCCCGGGAGCAGAGGGTATTTGCAGGAGGAGCTGCTCTGGGCACCGTCTCCTCCCTTGGCTTCCCCAGCACTGCTCTCACATTCTCAACCTCATGTTCTCCTTTTTCCTCTCTCCACGCTCCAGTGTCATCTTCCTCAACTTAACCTCAACTCGACCACCTTCTCTGTTCACACCCTGATAAGGAGCACTCATTCCTATGCCCTCAGAGCTTTCCTTCGCGGCAGCTCTGGACTTGAGGCTCCTGTGGGAATATTCCCCAGACATCACAGATACCAAGGTCAGTCTCTGCCACTACGTGGCCCACAGCTCAGTGGCCCCACGTCCAACCAGATGCAGGTGGCTGAGCTCTTGCGGCACCCTTGCCTCCTCTTTTCCCACAGGGGGTCGGTTACCAAGCCCACTAGTTCTCCTTGCACATTGGCTGCCCTACATCTCCTCTCTGCTGTCCCAGCCTCCTCGCCCCAGCCTTGGGTCAGGTGCTCCTAACATATCGCTTTCATTACCACACGGGCCTCAAACTGATCCCCGACCCCCACTCCCATGCTCTTCCACCAGAGTTAGCTTCCCACAATATAAGCTGCTCTCAAGACTCCCCAGACAATCCCCTTTGCCTTCTTCAGAATGAAGTGCTCATACATGGGGATGGCCCAAGGAACCCTTCATGGGCCCCTGGCATTCCTCTCCAACTCTTCAATTAAACAATGCTTTTTAAATTAAATGAGCCTTTTATTTTAGGGTAATTTTAGAATCACTGGAAAGTTGTGAAGGATGCTGTGGGTACAGCCCTCACCCAATGTCCCCATTGTACCTTATATGCTAAGACACCATGGAAAAAAACAAAATGAGCATTGGGAAATTATTATTAACTAAACTTCAGATTTTATTGGGAGTTCTAGATTCTGTCCCTTTCTGTTCCAGGCCCCCATCCAGCCTCCCACTGACCTGCTATGTCTCTCCAGCGTCCTGTTGCCTCCTCGTGGTTTGTGACCAGACAGTCTGGGGGAATAGGTCAAGGATCCTGTAGAGCATCCTGTATGGGCTTCCTGATGTTTCCTCGTTAGACAGAGGTGATGGATTTGGGGGAAGGACAGGGTGAAATGACCACCTCATCAGCACACACCATAGGTGAGTGACCTCCACACAACACCAACAGTCATGTCAATCCTCATTACTTGGTCAAGTGGTTTCAGCCAGTTTCTCCATGGAAGTCATGATTTTCCCCTTCCAGACTCCATTCCTAAGACATGATATACCTCTCAGTCCAAGACCTTGTCCAGCAGGCTTTCCATTGCCTAGAAAAATGCAAATCGATGGCAGCCATCAAACTCCTTGCCTTTGCAAGGATGTAGTTCTGCCCCTGCTCTGGTATCCATGAGGATCCTAAATTGTCCTCACTACTGCCCACCCCTCAAGGACTCTCACCCCTGGTAGGTGAGACATAGCCAAGGCTAAAGTCTGCTTACCTTGGCCCTTCTTCACCTTCCCTTGGAAGTGGGGTGGACAGAGGATCATGCATGCTTCTCCACTCCCAGGCCCAAGCCATCAGCAGGCCTACAAGGGAGGAGGTCCTCCTATGTCCAGGCCCATTGCTGGGGAGACCTTGCTGCTGCATGCACGTGAGGAATAAAGCTGGCACCGGGGTCACTTTCTGACTCTCCCTTCAGCTCTCCTGCCACTTAGCTCTGAACTCAAGCAGAAAAGCAGAGGTGAGGGGCTTAGAACCCACCCAGAGATCCACCATCTTTCTGGACTCAATGGTTCTACTTTGAGGAGCTGTCTTAGGGAGACAGGAAGAGCCAAGTTTGGAAATGCCTATTCAAGAATGCCTCTTCCCAGTGTCATTTATAACACGAAAGAGATGGGGGCATCTCTTGTCCTCCACGCCAATACATTCGGCAAATTACTAAATCCTGGAGATTGTGTCCCTTATACGGCTCTTATCTGCTACTCTCTCTACTCATGGCTGCCTTAAAGTTTCCCATCCTAATCCCTTCCCAGGTTCCTGTGGGATCTCTGACACCATTTCTCCCTTCGGATCCATGCTGTATCTAGTTACCCACTGCCCTGCTGCATCTTCAACACTCCCCATTGTCTAAACAGAACAGAGTCTCTGATGTTAAATCTGATAAAATAAATAAAAAATAAAGGAGGACACCTGGGTGGCTCAGTGGTTGGGCATCTACCTTCAGCTCAGGGTGTGATCCTGGGGTCCTGGGATCGAGTCCCCCATCGGCTCCCTGCAGGGAACCTGCTTCTCCCTCTGCCTGTGACTCTGCCTCTCTCTCTTTCTCTGTGTCTCATGAATAAATAAATAAAATCTAAAAAAAATAAAAAATAATAATAAAATAAATAAATAAATAAATAAATAAATAAATAAATAGAAATAGGGGAAAAAAAGAAAAGAAAAGAAACCCTCCAACATGGCTGGCATAGTCCCCCAATCCAGCTACAGGGCAAGACAAGCTGAATATATTTGGATATTCTTCCAAATATCTCTTCTGACTAGGAATAACTTTTATAAGAAAGCATTACTCGTGATATTTTTCATGTAGTGATTGATTATATTTCCTGTATATTTTCCTCATTTTCTACCATGAACTTTGTAGTAATTACTTTCATGTAAAGAAAACATTTTTTAAAAAGAGTTAATATGACCTACTTAGGGGGAATATAAGGCATTTTTAACTTAATCACTTTTTAATGTTTTTATTGAAATATAATTAATATACAGTGTTACAGTTATTTTAGGGTCACAAAATAGTGATCCAACAATTGCACACATTTCTCAGTGCTCATCACATGAATGTCCTCTTGACCCCCTTCCCTATGTCATCCACCTCTTCCCATCTCTCCTCTGACTTAATCATATTTTAATAGTAAACACAAACACGCTGGCCCAAAGTCCAGGTGGTAAGTACAGAAACCATGTGATTTCTGTGCAAAGTTTGACTCTTGGCCGAGGGTGGTTCAGGTTTCGACCTCTCAGATGGAATCGGTGCTCTGAGCACCTCGAAGAGTTCGCCCGCCCGTCCACTTGTATGATAAAGTGTGCGGGGCACGGCCACCCTTCCTTGTCAGTGCCTTGCTTAGTTCTCTTCACTTTCATTTCTGATTCCAAAGGGTCTTAGAGACGGCCAGCCATCGCCTGTGGTTTCCTGAGTCTCGTTTGCCCCCACAAGGTTCTTCTCTTGCACTTCATGCTCTGTCTGCTGCCCTTGGAAGGTCCCTGCCTCTGGAGGACGATGCCCCTAGCCCATGTCTGTTCCTCTGAGAGCCTGCGGGGGACACAGGCTGGCAGTAACCCAGAGCCCCAGGACCTTGCACAGAGGCGGTCTGCTCTCCACATTGAGCCAGCCTGCAGTCCTCTCCATCCTGTCAAAGGGCAGGAGGAGCTGGAAAAGAGATACCATATAGTAAGGTGGCAAGAACACTATGGGGCGGACTTCTGGACCTGGGAAAGATCACTCCCAGACCACAAGGTCTGTGCCTTGACGGCACCAGGGCACTGCAGTCCCCACTGTGCTAAACAGCAAAAGAACCACTAGCCACCTGGGGCTTCTTGCATTTATATTTAAGAAAACTAAATACAATTTAAAGTGTAGTTTTCCTTTGCTGCTGTAACAAATTATCCCAAACTTAGTGGACAAAACAACACAAATGTATGATGTGCAGTTCTGGAGGTCAGAGGCCCAGCCCAGATCTCCCTGGGTTAAAATCACCAGTGGGGCTGTGTGGCTTTCTGGAAGTTCTTGGAGAGAATTCCTTCTCGGCCCCTTCAGCTTCCGGAGGTATCTGCATTCCTGGGCTTGTGACCTCGGGATCTCCAGGGCCCATGGTGACCAGTGGAGGCCCTTTCCCCCGGCCCCTGGCCTGCTTGCACACTGCAGGACCCTTGTGTTTGCATTGGGTCCACCTGGAGAATCCAGGACCAGCTTCCATGATAAAGGTCAGTCCAGTAGCAAATTTCACTCCATCAGCTTCCTCAACCCTCTTGGCCACATAAGCTCACAGCTTCGCCAGCCATCAGGACAGGTGCATTGTTGGGGAGGTCACTACTCTGCTCACTGCAAATTCTCAGCCACGAGCCAGATTGACTGGAGCAGAGTAAGACCTCACCGTGATTGCAGAAAGCTCTAGTGGACAGTGTGGCGCTCATAAAGTCACTCTGACAAGAATTCCCACAAAAGCAGTGGAGACAGTTTGCTTGCTCAGTGGGGTTAAAGAGCACGAGGAGAGCTAGAGCAAGGTCAAGGTGGAGGAGATGCCTGCTGGGGGTGAGGGGATGCAGAACACCACCCTGAGCCCCACTCACAGCCCCCCTTCCATTCACCTCAAGAACAAAGACTGTCCTTGACCAAACTTCAGACAGGCTGCCCTGAGCTCTCTTTTCACTGAAGGCTCATCCCTGGGCCTCCACCTGCTTCCTCCACCTGTAGACAGAATCCCACTAAGTTGTTGAGCAAGAATCTCCAGCCTTGACACCTGATCAGGTCCCTCAGCAACACCTTAGGGGCTGTGTCCTCAGCTGGCCTTTGGC
Organism: Canis lupus dingo; assembly: GCF_003254725.2. Taxonomy (NCBI): domain Eukaryota; kingdom Metazoa; phylum Chordata; class Mammalia; order Carnivora; family Canidae; genus Canis; species Canis lupus. The sequence continues at coordinate 7,892,788 of NC_064276.1, forward strand.
AAGAGTCCCGTCCAGCAGCTTTAGAAGCCCCGGCCTGGATGTCCCCTCTATGAACTGTCCCATCCCTGAGCCTCGCTGGCCCCTGGCGGTGAATCCCCAGCTGCATCCGCTATGTCTATAGTGGAGCTCGTCTTCCTGAAGCTTCCTCTCCCCCATCGCCTGAGCCCTGGGTCAGCACTGTCTCTACTGCCTCAGCCAGTGTCCACTCCAGTCCTTTGGCCACCTCAGCCTCTCTACCTTCAGTGTCCAGAGTCCTAGCCTGGTGCCCATCCTATCCTGCCCTTGTCTACAAATCCTTAAGTAGCCCTTTGCTCTCTTCCCTTTACTGATATGCCATGAAACCAAGGATCAAATGTTAATTATCCGTGACCTCTTATTGAATAAAGTTTATTTTCTTTATTCTATATGAAACTGTTTACACTTTCTGTAGTTCTAGTTCTCACCAAAAAAGCCTCAGATAACAACATGAAGTAGCTCTTAACTCATATTTGGTCTCCAACTTGTATTTTCAAAAATGTAGATCAGCATAACTACATTTAAAAAAGCAAAGACAAGGAGGCACATGGGTGGCTCAGTCAGTTAAGCATCCTGACTCTTGATCTCAGCTCAGGCCTTGATCTCAGGGTCATGAGTTTAGATCCCACACTGAGCTGCATACTGGGCATGGAGCCTGCTTTAAGGGAAAAAAAAAGCCAAAATGGAACCCCAAGAAGGATGACAAATAAAGTTGTGTCATAAAGCAACACAAAGAGAGTAACCTGAGGCCAACCCTTGCAAGCATACGGGCTAAGCCTGCCACTACATTTAAACCTGATGCTCTCTTTTAGAGGTGCCTGTTATCCAAATGCTTAAAACACATAGCATCTTCGTGGTGAGAACAAATGTGTCCCCTCCAGCAAACATGATAGTAAACCCTATCTACTTCAGAGGCAGGATGTAGGTGGAGCACAGACAACCATCAAAAAATATTTAAAAGGTGTAAATGAGAAAAGGAGACTAAATACTGCCCATCTCATGCATATTACCATTCTCAGGGTGGTACATATCATTAGGAATAATTAACATGCTCGATTAGAAGCAGAGGTTGAAACTTGTCATATCGCAGGAAAAGGACGAAGGAAGTCAGACAGAGCACAAGGAGGAGGGAAGAAAAAGAAATAAAAATAGGAAAACTCTAGATCTTCATGTATTACCAGGAGAATTTCATTTCAAAGAGAAAATCAAGAGCTTTCAAACATTGAGTTGCTAAATGCATATCAAGAAGGGCATTAACATATTTTCGTTATGACACTGCTCTGAGTCTCATTCAAAGTATGCGTTCCTGAGAAAGTGGCACGCTAGAACGGGATCATAATAACTGGTCAGTTGTACTTGACATACACTGAATGAAATATCAACAAATGGTTAAGCACATAGACTAAGAACAACGATGTATGAAATGCCTACCCGGTGATCACAGATTGACTTAAACCATATATAATATACAGACTATAACAACACTGTCTACACTTCAATACTGCCAAGTGGCTCCGACGCTTAGCTTATAATTATGCAGAATCACTGTTCCTTTATGTTGCTGAGACAGCACTGGCTTTATTTATTTTTCTTTTTTTTTTTTTTCCAGCACCAGCCTTTTTAAGATTTTCTAGTGGAAGGCTCTGAGCAGCTGCTAAGATCCACCCCTATAAGTATTTACTAAGTGACAGTACTATGCCAGGTTCTACAGTGATTCCAAAGGATGTGAGAGCGTAGTTTCCAGAGTTCATGATCTACCTGAGAGTAGCCAGCAGAGAGCAACATCAGAGGTGTCATCATCACATGGCTTATGGAAGGCCCTGTGGGAGAAGGTTGTGCTGGTTTGCTCACACGGATGTAAAGCCAGTTCCCCTACCAGATGGGTCAACAGACCCCGGCAAGGGTGCAGTGGGAAACTCATCTTGAGCGACAACACTGGGGTTCAGTAGAAGGAAGGAATGGCTCATGTGCAGTGTGCGTGTGTGCGTGGACTGTCTGTCTTCTGGGGGTTGTGTTACTGGGCAAGGGTGCCTTGAAACACTTGACCTGCTTCCAGACTCCAAGAAGACAGCAGCATGAGATAAGAAGGAATCGTGTACTGGAATTCCAAAAAAGACTCATAGGGCTCCATTCTTTGATATATGTCAACGTGAGGGATACTCTATATAGCCAGGCAAGACTTGAGGAAAGAGTCTTATCATGAAACTATGAAACAATGGGAGGGGATCAGTGGCAAGAATAATCTTGAGAATAAACTAACATTCTCCAGGGCAGCAGGTCTTTCTATCTGGGCAAAAATATCTGGGTTTGGTCTATGAGTCAGTCCAGTTAAACATTCTTGAGTAGAACAAGGAAGTTGGGGCAGAGCCAGGAGCCAGGAGCCAGGGTCCTCCTGGAAGGGAGCAAGGGCACCTTGGAGAAACTTGTAGGGATTTGGTAAGTGGAGGAGCCATGTGTGACATGCAGGTAGAAGCACACAGGCAAAGGTGGCTCCAGAAATCCTTATGGCAAAGGGGGTCGAGTCTGGCCAGCTGGACACAGCCACAGGAGCCACCAGTTTTGGATGTTGGCAGACCCGAAACCAAAACCAGAGGTAGGAGGGACTTTTGGAGAAGTATTCACAGCAAACAGGCAGCTGAGGGAAGAATGGGATCATCGGAAAACTCATCTCGGAATAAGTATTTTGCCAAATCCCGGTTGGTTGGAAAGGACAGGAAGGCGTCACAGTTCTGGATTGGACCTGAGTCCTGCCATTTATAGGTGTTGACTTTCTACGAGTTACATAGCTTCTGACCTTCCATTTGTTGGAGATAATAATAACCCTGCTTGTAATGTTATTGTGAGGATGAAATGCCTTTTGATTTGCACAATGCCAGGTCCACAACAAAGATTCAGTTAATTTAGCTGTTAATGAAAATAAAGCAACAGAAAGAGAATCAGATCATAAGCAGGAAAGAGAATGTCCCAGAAGTCCATCAGCAAGCTCAACTGAGCTGGCTCACATTCACCAGTTGGCACTGGCCATTGTGTGCATCCAGACTCTTCCTCAGCTGGATCAGCTGAATTAGTGAAGCTCAGTGCAAAATAAAGATGCAGGGCCCCTCGTTCAAAATATCTTAGAATTTCAAGACAGCACAAAGACATATCCAAGGAGATAAACAAATAGAGTAAAAGCAAATGGATGGAACCCAACACGACAGTTGGTGACTGCTAGGCTGGATTTTTAAATTCAACTACATGCTATATATAAGGGACACATCTGAACCTAAAGACATGGGAAAAGGTGGAAGTAAAATGACAGCAAAATGTAAGTAGGCAAATGCTAATCAAAAGAAGGCTGAGCTCACTGCAGCAACAGCTGTTAAAGCTTTAAGGCAAAAGTATTTTAGGCCTAGAGAGAATCACTACTAAATAATTTTTAAAAATCAGTTCAATAAGAGCATTTAACAATTTTAACCTCTATGAAGCTTGTAAAATGCCCCTAAACAACTTTTTGAAGGTATAGACATATATACAGGGAGGAAATGAAAAATCTACCCCATACAATGTGGTCTTTCCACATTGTTTTCAAACATCGTTAGGTCCAATGGGGAGAAAGCCCCAAAAGTATGGAAGAGTTGAACAACACAATCATGATGGGTAATTTTATGTCAACTTACCTGGATGAAGGGGTGCCCAGAGAGCTAGTACATTATCTCTAGGTGTGTCTGTGAAAGATTCTGGAGAAGATTCTCACTAATGCAGCAGACTGGGCCAACACCTGCCCTCAGCACCATGCGCGCACAGCATCCAACGCAGTGAGGGCCCTGCCAGAGCAGGAAGCAGAGGGAGGGTGAATTCTCTGCATCTGGCACGTCCATCTTCTCCTGCCCTTGAACATCAGAACTTTTGGGTCTTGGCCTTTTCGACTTGGGGGCTCATACCAACAGCGTCCCTGTTCTCAGGTCTGGAGGACTCAGACTAAGCTCCACCACTGGCTTTCCTGCATCTCCAGTTTGCAGACAACAGACCCAGGGACTTCTCAATCTCTATAACCATGTGAGTTTCTCCCTTTGTATATATAAATATATCCCCTATTGGTTCTGTTTTTCTGAAAAATTCTGACTAATGTAACAATGAACCAGCATGTTTTAATGGACTGTGCAGAATTCTGCACCCTACAATTAAAGAATCACATTAACCTCAAACTCACATGAAACATTTACAAAAATTGGCCATGCACAGAGCACAAAACAAGTCTCCACTCTCCACCGAGCTCAAACAATTTATGTCTGGCAGATCATGTTGCATGATGCAACTGAGCAAGAAGTCAACAAGATAAAGAAAAAAGGCCTCTAAGTACATAAAAAGGGGAGGTGGAAGGGGGACGGGGTGATAGGCATTGAGGGAGGCACTTGACGGGATGAGCACTGGGTGTTATACTATATGTTGGCAAATCGAACTCCAATAAAAAAAAATACAAGAAACAAAACAAAACATGATTTTAAATGATTTGTGGGTCAAAGAGGAAATTGAATTTAGAAACATGGAGAAATGAATGACCAAGAAAATATTCCATGAGGGATGCCTGAGTGGCTCAGTGGTTGAGCATCTGCCTTTGGCTCAGGTCATGATCCTGGGGTCCTGGGATCTAGTCCCGCATCGGGTTCCCTGAAGGGAGCCTGCTTCTCCCTCTGCCTGTGTCTCTGCCTCTCCTTCTGTGTCTCTCATGAATAAATAAATAAATAAATAAAAATTTTAACAAAAGAAAGAAAGAAGAAAGAAAGAAAGAAAGAAAGAGAAAGAAAAGACTCTAAGTATTAACAAGTAAAGCATCCAGATTTAAAAGTTAGAAAGGCCACTCATTGAACAGACCCAAATAGAGCAGATGTGAAGAGACAATAACGGGGCAACAGAAATCAGTTAAATAAATAGTGAATAGAGAAAAGAGAGTCAAATGTTGGTTTGGCGGGAGGTTAATAAAATAGACAAATATAAGTAAAGCTAATTAAGAAGATAAGAGAGAAACACCAATAAAAAAAAAGAAAATGTACTGTGTTCAGGAAAAAAAGATGTAAATAGCACATAACAATGAGTTAATAAACTAAGTATATAATACCGTTCAACTCAATGCATTTAAACCACTTGCATTTTGTTCCTCTTCATTAAAAGCCAAATTATTCTAAGGCTTTCATACTCAAAAGAAAAAAGAAGAAGAAGAAGAAGATAAGAGAGAAGGCAAAAATAAGCTGTATTAGGAATGAAAGTGGACAAACCTACACTTCTAATGCATATTGAAATAAAACATACATAACTATGCACCAACAAATTTGGAAACTTGAAATGGAGAAATTACAGAAAAGCGTAACTTGGCAAAACTGAATCTAGAGGAAACTCTGAAAGCACCAGGATTACCAAGTAATCTGGAGTAGTGGTTAAAAGTGTTCCTGCAGAGAAAATACCAGACTCACACAGTGTTACAGGAAACTCCTACCAAACTTAAAATCTTATGCAAATTCTCCCAGAGCATAGGAAAAAATAATATATTTCCCAAGTATTCTAGGAGACCGTGTGTCTCGACACTGAAGTTAAAACAGGAGCAGTGCATTAAAAAAAAAAAAAAAAAAAGCAAACACAAAAGGAAAAAAAAATCACAAGCCAAACTCACTCCCAAGCCCTGTTTCAATATCCCTTAAATAAAATATTAGCAAACGGAATCTGACAGTATATATAAAATGATAATCCATATGTATACAGGGCACTTACTGCAGGAATTGAAGCAGGGTTTGATGGGACAAAGTTTATGAATATTACTGACGACATTAACAGATTAAAGGACAAAACTGAGTGATTTTCTCCATATGTTGGGAAAATCACCCATTTTCCTAAGGTAACAATACATAGTGATTCACCTTTTTTTCCACGTGTTTCTGAGGTTCTGTTAGATTTAATATAGAAACAAGTATTATAGGAGTTGGGACAAGGTTTATTAAAACTCCTCCAGTGTTTCTGTGGTTGATTTAGAATAGCTTGATCAAAGCGATGTCCAGTATAAAGCAGATAATTACATCTCATCGTTTCTCTGTCTCTGGGACACAGGGGCTCCACGGTGGGCACCAAGGAGCTCAGAACCAGTCCTGGGGGCGCCGTGCCATCCTGTGTCCCAGACCCGCCCCTGACCTGCACCCCAGTGCCCTGCTGTCCACCTCTGCCAGCGTCACCCCTCGACTCAGCCAGCAGCTAGAGTGGATGGAATCACAGGTCCCTGCAGGGTGACCTCTGCCTCAACCACACCTGTAAGGACAGTCCCTATGCAGCAGAAGGCTCTGCGCTCTGCCCTCCTGCCCCAGGGTATAGGGAGAAGCCCCAGGCCACCACTCAAGAGAGTCCCACTCCTCTCCTGAATCACAGGAACAGCATGTTCTCCTGAGCCACTCACCATGGGCTGTCACCGGGAACATCCAACTGTGTGGTTTAGGAGCTGCGGCAACTCCCAGTCAGGAGGGCCAGTGCCCCCCCAGGCGCATGGTGTCCCAGCAGCAGCGCAGAAGCTGCTTCCCAGGTGGAGGATGCCAGCAGAAGGGGGCATGGCCCTGACCCCAAACCCCAGGGATCGAAGCAGGGGGCTTCACAGAGCGGCACCTCTCTGCCCACTCACCACTCACAACATTGGGTTGGGGGGGCTTATTCCGTGCAGGTGCAGGAGGACCCTCAGCAGGGAACGGGGTGGGTGGGCTGGGCGGCCTGTTTTTTCTCCAGGTCCTGCTCAAAATTGCGGGAAAAGCAGCCAATGAAACAGAAAATCAATAAAACATGTAGAACATCTGATGGAGGTAAGCTCTATGGAGAAGGGACAAAGAAGGCTGGCAGGGGTGCGAGTGAGTGTCAGAGGTGTTAGAATCGGGAAAACTGACTTGGACAAAGATTTGACCTCAGTGGAAGGACAAACTATGCATGTTGGAGAAAGAGCGTTTGAGAGGAAAGAAAGAAAAGTCTCCAGGTGTTTGCAGGATTCGGGGTGCTGCTCCCCCAGCGCCCTCCCCCTCCTGCCGCAGCTTTGAGCTGCCCGATAAACCTGTCATTTTTCTAATGGCCTCAAAGTTCCCAGTTTTCATGTACACCAAGGGTAGGCTGCAGATTTTATATAGTAATAAACCTCAGCTGCTACATTCTTCTTCTTCCTTAGAAGAGTGTAACTCCTCAATAAGGCATTTTAAATTTAAATTTATTTCGAGAAAGGAGCTTTCTCTAAAAGCCTTTATACTCCTTCAAGCAACAGGTTAGGAACAGCCACAGTGATGTGATAACCTACATTTTCTTCCTTGAGCGATGATGGGAAAGGCTTCTTACCCCGATTCTCTCTGCACACTCACCTTTGGCTCTGCACCCAGAGGACCGTGGATGAAACACGGAAGGAGAAAACTGGAAAAGACACTTTGGACTCAAATATGACGTAAAAATCTCCGAGGGATACAAACACAGTGCAGCGATGGGGGCTGGAGCAGGGGGTTCATTCCAGAAGCGGAATGCAGCTGCTGACAGTCAGCTCCTGTGGAGTGGAGGAGACACACCTCTCAGGCATCAGCGGCCCGACAGGCAGGAGGACAGAGACCGTGTGTCTGTGTGGCTGCCTCCCCGCGGCACACCCCCCTCCACCCAGGCTGAGGTTTCAATAAGTCAAGGTCATTCAAATTCCTCGTTGGCCAGAGGCCAGCAGCAGCGAGTCCCAGGCTGAGGATCACATTCCTCCTGAAATCATTTCCAGCCATAGTAAAGGAGCAGACGCCACAAAGCCAACCTCCCACCTTGTCCCAAATTCCAGGAGCCTCATATATTGAGCTGGACTCATGTGGACTCCACTGGGAGCCACATAGCAGCAAGGCCTCCCCTCTTCCAGTCATATTTCAAAGAGCTACTGCAAGATGCAAAGATAAAGGTATCAGTGTTAATATATTAAGAACAAATTTGGGAGTTGGAAAGTTAAAAATAAAACTCCAAAATGCATTAAAACCATGCATGGAGGCAGCCCCGGTGGCGCAGAGATTTAGCGCCGCCTGCAGCCCGAGGTGTGATCCTGGAGACCCGGGATCGAGTCCCACATCGGGTTCCCTGCATGGAGCCTGCTTCTCCCTCTGCCTGTGTCTCTGCCTCTCTCTGTGTGTCTCTATGAATAAATAAAATCTTTAAATAAAAAAAAAAACATGCATGGAGGCATCCATGGTAGTTAACGGAAGTAACTAAGGTCCATATAGCATTTGGAGGGAGGGCTGAATAACGAATAACTCGTTGACGTGTATACACACACTATATATATAGGGTAAACGTCAAACATAGCGAGTACGAGAATCGGAAGGTGTAGCTACCATATGAGGAGACCCAAAATCTTTATTCACCAAACACATTTTTCTCTGTCTGCAAAGAATCAGATCAGCAAAATTGCTATACAAATGTAAGCATGCAAACACCAGTTGTACTTCTGTTTTTACGAATAATAACCAGTTACAAGGTAAAATACAAAGAGAAATTACACTTACAGCGGGGGTTCGAGGAAGTAATCCAGTCGCTGGTGGGCCAGCCTTCCTGTGCTTCTGGGCAGCCACCTTCCCGGGGGTCACTGCAGTTCAGAGATGCTGGCAAGAGTCTCAGGCCCTTCTAGTATGTCAGAGGTCTCTGGTGGGCGTGTCACCTCTCTGTTCAGAACCAAGACTGGTCAATAAGACAAAGCCATCGATGCCCCCTCTGTGGATTTTCTCTTATTCTCTTGTTAAGCTTCAGTCTTTTTTAAAAAATATAAATTCAATCAGCCAACATACAGCACATCATTAATTTCAGGTGGAGAGTCCAATAATTCATCGCTTACATGTAACACCCAGTGCTCATCCCATCACATATCCTCCTGGGTGCCCATCACCCAGGTACCGCATCCCTCCTACCTCCCTTCTGAAGCCCTCACTTGGTCTTTTTTTCTGCTGGCCACTTGGGTAGGGCTATTCTGCTCCCACCTGGCACCTTCTCTGATTTCTGGAAGCTTCCAGAGCTGAAGCTGCAGGGTGTTCTTTAGGGAGGAGGGATTGTGCATCCTCTTTCAGGGCTACCCTCAGCTAGCTGGCTAGAACATCTAAACAGTCATCAGAGAGAGAAGATCTTTCTGTAGAGCTGCACTTCTCCCTGCTGGGACAGAGGAGCATTTACATTTCAAACAGAATTCTGGGTATTAGTACTTGACTTTCCAAAATACAACTTAAGGGTGGATTTGCCCTTGATAATAAAGGAGTCATCATCTTATGAAAGGAGAACAGGGCTCCTTTAAGTGTTTTCTTCTCAAATGTTTTGAGATCATTGACAGAGGGAGAAATTAAAAGCTGAAAGATTCCAGGGAGCACCTGGTTGACTCAGTTGCAAGAACATATGACTCTTGAACTTGAGGTTGTGAACTTAAGCCCCACACTGGGTGTGGAGATTGCTTAAATAAATTTTAAAAAAACTTAAAAAAAAATTTTAAAGCGAAAGTATTCCAAATCGCTGTTGATTACATTTATCAAGAATGATAATGAAACAGGAAAGGAAAGTAATAATAAGAAGGAGCATGTCTCTATCTGAATTTTTTCTTCAGTTTGTTTTACTAGACAAAATCTAAGTTTGCTAACTTGACTTTCTGGCTCAAAGTCAAATGCCTAATGATGCAATCAGACCTTTGCATTTCTCCTTTTACCTTGACCATGTCAGCACAGGCTCAAACAAGGTGCATTGGCTGAGGATGCACCAAGCGATGGACAGTGTGGCATTCTCAGAATGATGGATCCCGATGACTACTGCTGCACCAGGGTAGTTGACCTCCTGCCAAGGCCTTCCCACAAGCTTTTCACTAGAGGACAAGGTATCCTTCCCCAAATCCTTGCTAGCCCTCTTTGCAGCCAGGGCCATCAGAAACTTATAGGCTGGCCATCCATGCCATGATCTAGGTCACAGAGCCCCCTGCGTAGAGCAAGGCATGGTCTGGTTTCACTATATTCCTGCTCGGCTCTTGAGTCTTCTAATTATAATGGATCACGTCAGAGGTTGACAATGGCAGATACTATAACATTTGCTTGTGATGCAGACATGAATAAGACAGCCATGGCCTCATGTTCAGAGCACGTAGGGAAGCACAAGCACATGCCCAGACTGAATACTATGCTGTAAGAGAAGCATGTTCAATGCCAATGGGGCTCAGAAGAGCAAGCCTGGTCTGCTTAGGGGACCAGCAATTCTCTCCAGAAGGACGAGCTGGTGGGTAAAGAAGACACAATGTAGGCAGGGAGTTAACACATGTGTTCACTCATTTATCCATCATCCACTCAAAAGCACTCGTTGAGAGACTACATGAGCCAGGCACTGCTCTAAGTGCTCAGGCTGGGGAAACAGGAGAGACAAACTCTATGTCCTCATAGGCATTTCAACTAGTATATCTACTGTTGAACTACTGGTTCTTCCAAAGCAAGGGGACTGCTCCAGTTAAAAGGGGGGGGTGTTAAGCTGGCCAGTCTAGGGACCATAGTAAGTGTTCACCAGCACGAATACTAGTAGTTACACTGAAGCCCATTGGGTAAAATAGGAATCCATCATCCTACACCTTCTAGACAGAAGAAAGAGTAATGCAAAACCCCAAGACTAGAAGGAATTTGGCATGTTTAAGAAAAACATGAGGGAAAATGTTCACATCTGATGGGAAAAGGAAGTGTTAATACCTATAATTTAAGGCTCCATCCAAGTCTATAGAAAGACATGATCTAAAAGAAAATATGAATATAACTAAGTAGCTCACAGGGGAGAGAATACAATGGGAAAATAAAACATAAAATTATGTTCAGTCAAATTAGTCAGAGGTGATCAAATGAAAATTAGAGTTGTTTTCTTTTTTACCAAAACATTATCAATTTTGGTTATACGTTAATTAAATGTTTATTTTTATTTCACAGGAGATTTTTTTAAATATTATGTTGAACTTCTAGATACTATTCTCTAGATTGTGCTCTGTTTGCAGAGCTATAGAGAGACTGAGAGAGACAGAGTGACGGGAGTCAGGGAGGAAGTGAGAGAGGGAGAGAGAGAATTTACAAATATTGTATTATTATTGACAATAGTTTTAACACATTGAAAGCCAGACTATCAAAAGGCTGAAATTTTTACTTTCAAATACTTTTTTTTGAAATATACATTGTTAAAATATTTTTTTGGTTAATTTGAGATATTCTTTGATGTTTTTTAATTTTGGGGACTTGGGAACCATGAGAATGCATTATTTGCTCATGTAGATTACTAGAAAAATATTTTATATATTATAAAAAAATAAAAACAAACTGTCACAGCAAAAATAAATGTTTCCATAAAGATATATTTTCTTTCCACAATTGCAGTCTAGGATTCTATCTTAAAACAATATTCATGTATTTTCCCAAATATAAATGCACAAAGATTCCATCACACCAATGCGGTAATAGCAAGAGTCTAGAAATAAGCTGCAAATTCACCAGTAATCGGCTATTAAAATATACTAGCACATTAAAATTATAGTAAGATACTACTTCACACCCACCAGGATGCCTATAATTTTAAAAAAAGAAATGAAACATAGTAAATGTTAGCAAGGATGTGGAGAACATAGAACCCTCTCGTACCTTACTGCTGGAAAGGTAGGATGGTATGGCTGCTGTGAAGACACAGTTTGACCATTCCTTAAATGGTTAAACACAGAGTCAGCACGAGTCACCATTCCACACCGAGGTATAGATCCCAAAGAACCAAAAACTGTACATATAGAGTAGAATATTATCCAGCCAAAAAAAGGAATAAAAAAAAAAAAAAGGAATGAAGTTCTTCCTATCTGCTATGGTATGGATGAGCCTCAACAACATGGTGCTCAGTGAAAGAAGCCAGACACAGAAGCTCAGCCACGGTATGACTCCAAATGGACATACAGAATTGGTAAATCCATGGAGATAAAAAACTGGTGGATGCCAACCATGGGCTTTGGAGAGGAGAGAATGGAGAGTCACTACTTAGTGAGTTTGAGGATTTCCATTGGGATGATGAAAATGCTTTGAAACTAGATGGACTAGGGGGTTGTACAATGAGTGAATTACTAAATGCCACTCGATTGTTCACCATAAGATGGCTCATTTTACATTCTGTGGATTGCACCTAGAGCACACACCCACACACTCATCATAATAGGCTCCTGATTGCATTAAAGACTGGCCATTTGGTGCAGTCCCAGTGGCCCAGCGGTTTAATACCGCCTTCAGCCCAAGGCCTGATCCTGGAGACCCAGGATCGAGTCCCCTGTCAGACTCTGTGCATGGAGCCTGCTTCTCCCTCTGCCTGTGTCTCTGCCTCTCTCTCTCTCTCTCTCTCTCTCAGTCTGTGCCTGTCATGAATAAATAAATAAAATCTTAAAAAAAAAAAGACTGGCCATTTGGAAAAGAAAAAATCAGAGGATACTCGATGTACAAATATGTAGAAATGCACAGGCTGTGTTGAAGGGCAAGGTTAAGCCAACTAGACAGTATGATCCCATTGATGAAAAACCTGCCCCATGTGTGGTAGATGTACAGACATTCATACACCCGCTTAAATACATTTATGTGTATGCAAACCAGTCTTGCAAAAACTGGTTACCATGGGAAACAGCAATGAGGAGCTTCAGGGAAGGTGAGAAGGGAAACTTTCCCATTCTACTTTGTTGATATCTGTAATGTTTTGTTTTGTTTTGTTTTCCCTAAGAGAGTGAGACCATGGTTGAGAGGTGGGGAGAGAAGCAGAAGAGGGAGAGAATCCCAAGCAGACTCCCTGCTAAGTGCGGAGTCCAAAGCGGGGCTCGATCTCACAGCCCTGAGATCATGACCTGAGCCGAAACCAAGAGTCAGATGCCCAACCGATTGAGCCACCTGGGTGCCCCTGTAATGTTTTTACACCATGTTTTTTTTTTCTTTTTAATCTAATTTTAAAAATTAAAAATTTAAACAGTAAGCTGAGAAATCATAAATATACCTCACATGCCATATATGTGACATAGATACGTTTTATATAAGTGTTATCTATCATGCTAAGTCAGATTCTTTTGCCGCACCCCACCCCTTAGACTTAGCAATATACAGTCAGTTTCCCCTCCAGACTTCTCCCGCGTCCTGGGAACGAGTGTGTGGGACCGTCTCCCTCCTGGCCTGGATGCGGGAACTTGGCCACAGTATCCATTCCTTATACACTCGTGCCTTTTCAGGATTAGCACACTGCCTGATGCATATCACATACGGAAGCGTACACACAGAAGGAATTACTTAGCATGGAAATGAGTGCATCACGTTTTTAATAAGTCAACAGTACCCTATTAGGGTTTGCCGAGTGTGGCGCTCCCGTGTAATACTCTAAAGATACCCTCTAGCAATTTCTAAATTTCCACCAAACTGAATAAATTTGTACATTGCAGATATTATTTTAAGAGCCACAGCTTTCATCTCAAACACAACTAGAACCCGTAAGTATTGCCACAGTACAGTATTGGCAGCAAAACTTGGTCATTTCTGCGGGAAGGGCTCTCAAATTTAAAATCAGAAGAGTCTTCAGTTAATACCCCATGTTGTCCAAAAGATGCATGGTATCCTTGGCTCGGTAAGCAAATGAACAGGATATAAATAAACCTCTGAGAATTACAGATTAGCATTTATCACTTGTCACCACAGCATCATCTATGAACCCTCGCCTGGGCAGGATCCAAGCCATGGTGCTCACGGTGACATCAGCTTCCCTGTCACACCTCAGGAAGGCCCTGTGAGCTCCGGCTGTGAACCCACGGGACCCCTCACTGGAGAGTGAGTGTCATGCGAGTTCTCCTTCCACCCGGCCACCCCAAAGCCTCATCATTGCCACGAGCCACACTTCGGGATTGGCAAAGGAGCCCCAGTCATGAGACTCTGGTTCCCCATGTGCATTGTCTGGTCAAAATAAAACCCTTCACTTCTATCAAAAGGTGTGGAGTCAGTTTTGAGGGGCGGAAGGCAGCAGGAGCCGCGGCCGGTGACCACACAGGTGAGCCCCCGCCCCAGGCAATCCACAGGGACACGGAGGGCGCCACCCGCGGTGGGCGGACAGAACCTGGGCGTCACGGACAGGACGCGGAGCAGAGTCCTGGCCCCAGGCCCCGGGGTGCCGGTCGCATCTCCACCTGCTGCTCCCGTCCAGGGGGTGCAAGGCCAGCTCCATGAGCTGCCGTTTGCCCGAGCCTCCCGCTCTTTCCAGGCTTCTGGTCTGTGGTCTGCCGACATTACTTTGTGCTTAGAGATAGCGGGTCACTGCTCCCCGATCCCTCGCTGCGCGCGGACCTGCCACTGCCGCGGGGTGGGAAGCATCGAGGAGGGGGTAACGTCCGGCCGGAGGGGAAGCGATGTCGGGGTTAGTGAAGTTAATCCACTGCGGCACCTGCCTACGACAGCAGGGTCCTGAGGAGAGAAACAGAAAGTGGGATGGGGGGACACTGAGCCCAAGGTTGAGAGCACCCAGGAAACCGGGGTGGCTAAGTGGACGTGAAGGTTGGGGCAGAGGTGACGTCAGCCCCCAGAGCCCAGTGGACTCTCCCGGGACCCCGCCCCACACCTGAAAGCACACATGGCCACGGGCGGGATTACTCAGGGTCCCCTGGGCTGAGCCAGGACAGTCAGCAGAGGTCGGGAGCTCTGAGCCAGCGGAACCAGGGATGTCACACAGAGAAGCTTCGAGGCTCCGGTGTGCTGGAGAGGCCCAGCTCCTCCTGCTGGCAAGGCTCTCGGTGTCCGGGCCGGCGTCCTGAGGTGCCCCCTCTGGCCCCACCGCTGTCCACGTTCATCCCCTTTCGATGCCTGGACCTGAAGGGGTGGCTGCCCACAGCCGGGGGCTCGTGTGTGACGGAAGCCCGAGACAGAGGCTACCTGGAGAGCTTGCACTGTCCCTGCCGTCCGGCTCACAGGGCAGCGGGAAAAACAGGCCTCCATGACCACGTCCTCGCAGACTAAAGTCTCGAGCTGCCATCCTACAGAGGACGAGGCACAGAGGGGGTCCCCTGACCACGGTCACCCAGGAAGGACAGAGCAGGGCTGGGAGACGTGCTCTGACAAGCAGGTAATCTAGCGACTGCAGCGATGATAGCAAGCACCCCCAGAGTGCTCCCTGGAAGCCAGGCCCTGTCTGGAGCCCGCACAGATCACTGCATCGCTCACAACAGGCAGGCGACCACGTTCCAGATGCGGGCCTGGACTCACGCAGGAATAAGCCACCTGCCCAGGGGCACACGGCTGGTCAGGGAAGAGCCCTGACACCAAAACACGCAGGCCCCGGCCCTGTCTGTCTGCGTGAATCACCCTGGCACCATCCCCCGAGGGTCCTCCAGGACTCGGTGGTGTCAATAGCCCTGCCACAGCCTTCCTGATCCTTCTATGTAGGGTGATCTCTGGCCTCACCACCCACCCTAGCACAAGGAGTCCTCCACACAAAAAGAACACTTGCAAATCTTCCCTTGCCCTTTCTTAGCCTGGCCCTGCTCACCACCATGTCACGCAGCCTGCAGTGGGGCAGGACAGAGGACGTGCACACCCAGGAGGATGCCCCTGGCCTTCCTGTCCCCTGACCATCAGCAGCACTCCCTGTAGCACTGACAGGTCCCGGGGAGACTCTGCTCCCCCTGCTGCTGGGCCCTATCCCCCATCCACCCCTGAGTGAGGTGTTAGGGCTGTGGGATTTTCAGTGAGGATCCTTTTCCCACAGGGCATCCCAGAGCCCACAGGGAGGCCCTCTGGGCAGGCCCAAGTGATGACTGCACTTGGACATGGGACTTAGACTGGCTATTGTCTGAGCAGGGCATGGGGGTCACCTGGGGACCACTACCTTCTTCTCTTCTAGCTGTGTGCAAGACGGAAAAAACTCTCTAGCCTTTGCCCTCATGTCCCCCTACCTGCAGAAAGCCCTCCTCCAGGACCGGACAGATCATAACTAACATGGCCTGGCTGCCTTGCTCAGCCCTAAGTTGAAGGACTTTTGCATATGAAGTGTTTGCAGGTAAGAACTTGACCGTGGTCCCCTTACTCTGTGGAGCCAAGGAGTCACAATCCCATGACCTCTGCACCTCGTTTTACCTTTTGCCTGGAATGATTTTACAATAATCACGATCTGGTGTAATTTATTTATAAAATAGGAGAAATAAATGACAACATGAAGAGTACATAGACAATGCCTCTTCTGTATCCTTCTCTGAAAGTTTGGTCGTCCAATAAAGGCATTTACATAATCACATTACATTTATTGCTCACAAGGATAAACTAACAGGGGAAGGAAGGCTGTCTAGCAGATGCCCAACGATAGAAGTTGCAGCAGGAGGATAAACATAAATGTTTTCATCGCTATTCCAGGGGCAAGTGCTCTCCCCAAAGTCAAATATTAGAAGAGTTGGCGGTGGTTCTCGATTGACCATTTTTTACTCTAATCACTCACTCTCTATAGATTATCTTCATAGGTAATCTTTGGAAAATCAATCCCCGTGTGGCTGAGAACAGAGTTCATGTTGCCTCTCACTTTGTGCCTGATTTTAAAGGGATAAGGCTGGAAACTTCTCATCCAGAGGTGTAGGTGGCAGGAGAGTGGGAAACAGCACTGAGTGCCGCAGAGAAGCACTGGGCTGTCCTTGGGCACATGAGGCCAAGGCTGTACCCCTAAAAAAGCATTGTGACCTGAGATATAAAACGCACCAGGTGGCTGACATCATGCCTCCCATCTGGAATGGTGGAGATGACAGTAGTTGCCACCCACACTCCTCACGAGGATATGGGAAGAATGAACAAGACGGTGTTTCTGTTAACGGCTCTTTGTGGCTCAGGGCTGTGCTACCTAAAACAGCAGAGCTGGACACTGCTGCCAAACATTTCCCAGGTCAGATTCATGCTGTGCTCCCTCTGTGTTGTGGCCCTAATGGATGCACATTGCACTAATCTCTGGGGACCTAAGGGAGTACTCACCTGTCTTTCTGCATCTTGAGGAGAAGCTATTTGCACGAAATCAGTCAGTTCTGCTGGACAGAATCAGTACCAATATGCACCAAATAAGCCTTCTTCAGACGGGCCTTTCAACAGTCCGAGTTTGTGTTCTGAAAAGTGCTGGTCTGCTTTGGTCTCCCTGCACTGTGCTTGTCCCCTACTGTGCGTCAGAGTAAGGGCATCAGAAAAAGAGACAGAGGGCTTTAGCCCCATTCAATCTGGTTAGTGCAGGCAGGCAATCTGACAAACACAGAACTTGGGTTAAAACAATGCACTCACAATTGTGAAAAGAGTCTTTTATTCCCGGGAGCACCTGTGTGGTGCAGTGGGTTGAGCATCCGACTCTTTGTTCTGGCTCAGGTTGTGATCCCTGGGTCATGAGATCAAGTCCTACATTGGGATCCACGCTTAGTGCAGTGTCAGCTTCAGATTCTCTCCTTCTCCCTCTACCCCTCCCATATGTGTTCTCTCTCTCAATATATAAATCTTAAAAAGAGAGAGAAAGAGAGTCCCCTGTCCCCTCTCCTACCTTTCCACCAGGACAAGTCTCTATTTTACAGAGAATAGGGAGCCACCAATGGGAACAATTATTGACTTTTGCTCTATTGATTTATCAACTATTGGGCTATCCAGATGTTTGGGGGCCGGGAGAAAAATAAATGATGACATTTCTACAAAGCCCTGTCAGTAGGAAAGGAAAAGGAGGTGAAATAGGTCAGAAGCTGGGGAGCATAAAGGAGTCCGGGAGTCCTCCTTGTACAGGAGAGTCCAGAATCAAGCTGGGTCATGCTGCATGTGTGGTGTGTGGGGCCATGTGCCATGTGAATTCTGTTCTCTATGCTCCTAATATCACGAGTTCTCACACCTTTGGGGGAAGGAGAACAAGAAGCTCTAGGAAGAGGCATATATGAACTCCTAGCCCCAAGTTTTCCAAGTAGAGCACATGCTCATACCTCCACCCACAAAAATTCTAATTTACAAGTCAGCAGGTCCCACTGACACAAACCATACAAATCTCTGGGGACAGTGAGTCTGCAGTGATCCCTCTCTGATCATATGCTCTATCTAGTGGTGATGGTACCGAGGACTTTCTGGAGGTCAGGTGCCATGCTAAGTACTCAATGCACACTGTCTCATGCATGCTTCCTGGACACCCTGACCCAAAGACGCATGGCTCACAAGTGCCATAAAATGTGTTTGAATTGGACCCATGTGATTCTAAAAACCAAATAAACTCTTCCAGATTGCCTTTAGACTGACAGGGAGGAGGACTCAGTTGATGTTGTTTGCTCCCTCTGAGATTAGGAACTGCAGCCTTCCTCCTTGATCAGTTTTGTTCTCTGTCCAAGTTTCTCCCTTGACTTTGTTTGTACCTTACGTCTCTGACTTACATCAACCACTTCCTCCTATAATTAGGTCTCAAGACTCACCAACACTCTCCAAGGTTGTATTTTCACTAGATCACTGAGGTTAGGCCTCCTTAGGAGTATGGTGTTCTGTGTTTATTAATATTAATATTTTCCTTGAGAAGAACTTTATACATGCTCATTGTAAAAACATTTTGGAAAATGTACACAAAGTTTAAAGGTAATAAAATTCACACACATTAACATATGTACAGTCTCATATTCACATACACACACTCACACTCCCCACACACACACACACACTCATGCCCACTTAGACACACACCTGTGCACTATCACACGCACAAACATACTCATACATGACACACACATACACATTCACACATATACACACACATACATACTCAGGCATATTTACAAATGAGATCATGTCATAATCTTGTTTATAGTCAATCTTTAGCCTATTCTTATATAATGAAAAATTTCCATTTTATAAATGTGTGTATACATATATACATATATAGTTTTACTATATATTTTATTTTTTTAATGTTATCTCATTTTATGGATATATCACATCTTATTTGTTGAATGTGCCACTTTTGGACAAGAGGTTTTTATTTAGTATTGGCATTTGTAAACAAAGTTTTAACGTACATCCTTGTAATGTGAACTTCGTTTTCTTTTCATTAAGAAAAATTCTAATGAGAATAATTAGACTGATGGGAAGCCACATTTTTAAACTTGAAATATATATACATATAACAAAACATATATATACATTAAATAAAACATACAAATAAAAAAATATATATATATATAAAGTAAAGGGAGCCACGTTATACTCTCCTGAGCATTCTATAAGATTCCCTCTTTTATCACAAGTTCATCAACAAGGGATTATCACCATAGCCACTGCCAAATTGAGATTTAAAAAAATGAGATTTCATTCATTTTAAAACTGTATGGACTTGTTATTGAGGTGAAAATTTTTTTGTTTGCCCTATGGCCATCCAGATTTCAACTTGTCCAAAAAGACCATTTCTAAATGTCACCTATGTTTTTGTCTCTTTTTGTGTGTGTGGCTAAATATGTCTTCATGAGTCTTAAAAACACTTCTAATAAGAAGAAAATTAACCCTATTCCTCTGACCCGTGATACACTGCAAATGCTTCCCCTAGTTTGTTTTTTGTTTTGTTTTGTTTTGTTTTTTGGCATATTTTCTGATTTATTTCTGGTGAGGCTTCTACTTCCAGTCTGGATGGAGTAACACACCCTGGGTTTACTCTTCAGGGTGTGTTACTCCTCTCAGAGGAAGAGGGCCAGTCACATATATTAAAAATTGTTTTCAAACACTGGCCTTGAGGCAGCCCAGGCCAGGGATATCTATGAGACAGAATGCAAATGGGGTGAACCCTGTGATCACTCAGTTTCTGCCCAGAGAAGCACCCAGATGTCAGAGGGACTCAAGGAAGTCAGGACCACTGGAGTTCTTGGGCAAAGCACCACAGAGGAGAGGACGTGGAGGTGTGCAGAGGGTGGGCTCCGTAAATTGAGTGATGATCAGCACATGTGTGTGAGAATACTACCAGAAAGAAAGGGCAAAGGATCTGTAGGGCTGAGGAGAACACCCCTGGGTCTCTCACAGACCAGGTACCAGCCAGAGGGGAAAATCTCATCAACTATGGGAACAGTCCTGCTAAGCACAGGGGAGGGGAAGCTGACCCTAGACTCAGTGTTGTGCTGGTTTTCCTGAAGTCAGCTAACAGGAAGCTCTAAAAAGAACCACACTGTCTTTATTGTCTCCAAGAACACAAATCAACAGTACTTACAAGAATGCAAAAGTATTCAGCACCCAAGGTAAAATTCACATCTGGCATCCAAGCAAAAACCACCAAGCCAGCAAAGAAGTAGGAAAATACAAATTGCAAGGAGGAAAACTCAGTCAGTCAGAAAGGCACAGATAATAGAGTCAGCAGACACAGATAGTGGGAGTGGTTGTGTGACTGTGCACCATATGTCCAGAACTAAGGGAATGATTGAGAATGTTGAGGAGAGACAAGGAAGTTATGGAAGGCAGCCCAATCAAACCTCTAGAGATTAAAAGTGCTAGGTATTATATTCAAAATACAAAGAGTGTTATTAATAAAAGATTAGACATTGAAGAAGAAATAAATAGAGAATCTAAAGATAAAAAAATTCTAACAAATGAAACCCAAGGAGAAAGGAAATTTTTTTTAAAAGATTTTATTTATTTATTCATGAGAGAGAGAGAGAGAGAGGCAGAGACACAGGCAGAGGGAGAAGCAAGCTCCATGCAGGGAGCCTGACATGGGACTCGATCCTGGGTCTCCAGGATCCCGCCCTGGACTGAAGGCGGTGTTAAATCCCTGAGCCACCGGGGCTGCCCAAGAAAGGAGAATTTTTAAACAAATATATGGTGAGACAGCCTTAAATAGCCAAATATACCTCTAACTGGAGTCTCTCCAAAGGATGTGGGAAGTGGGGGTGGAGAGCAGAAAAATGATTTAAAGTATTAGTGGCCAAAAATGTTCCAAATTTGATGAAAACTGCAAACCGACAGATCCAAGGAGCAAATCTTAAAAGCAGCCAGAGGGGAAAAGGCACTTTATATACAGAGGAACAAAGAAAAGGCTGACAGTAGATTTCCTATCAGAAACTGTAAACTATAAAGCAGAAGAGAAGCATCTCTAAAGTACTAAAAGAAAATTGTCAACTTAGAATTCTTTATTTCCTGAAAATACCTTTCAAAAATTGTGGAGAAATAAGGACTTTTTTCAGACATACAAAACCTGAAAGAAATCATCACCAGAAAACTCACACTACAAGAAATGTTGAAAAGATGTCCTTCAAGCAAAGAAAAATGCTATCAGGTGGGAACCTAGGTCTACACTCAGGCATGAAGAGTATCAGGACCCAGCAATTGCACTGTTGGGGATTTACCCCAAAGATACAGATGCAATGAAACGCAGGGACACCTGCACCCCGAGGTTTATAGCAGCAATGTCCACAATAGCCAAACTGTGGAAGGAGCCTCGGTGTCCATCGGAAGATGAATGGATAAAGAAGATGTGGTCTATGTATACAATGGGATATTCCTCAGCCATTAGAAACGACAAATACCCACCATTTGCTTCAACGTGGATGGAACTGGAGGGTATTATGCTGAGTGAAATAAGTCAATTGGAGAAGGACAAACATTATATGGTCTCATTCATTTGGGGAATATAAATAATAGTGAAAGGGAATAAAGAGGAAAGGAGGAAAAATAAGTGGGAAATACCAGAAAGGGAGACAGAACATGGAAGACTCCTAACTCTGGGAAACGAACTAGGGGTGGTGGAAGGGGAGGTGGAAGGGGGGTGGGGGTGACTGGGTGATGGGCACTGAGGTGGGCACTTGACGGGATGAGCACTGGATGTTATTCTGTATGTTGGCAAATTGAACACCAATAAAAAATAAATTTATTATTAAAAAAAAACCCTTTACCTAAAAAAAAAAAAGAAGAGTATCAGGAATGTTAATGACATGACTAAATATAAAGATTATTTTATTTATTAGTTCTATCTCTCAACGAGATAACCAATTACTTAAAGTAGCTACTGTGTATTGTAGGGGTTATAACATTATGTAGAAGTAAAATCTATGCAAAGACAGCTCAAACTCCAGGAGAGATAAAAACGAAAGTATTCTGTGTAAGGCAGCAGAGTGTTTCCTAAAGTTTGACTGTAGGTAAGTTATTTTCCTTTTTCCTTTCTTTTTTTGCCTTATTTTTGATTAAGTAAATACTTTATTATGTTTTCCTCTAGCATTTTCTCTTTTTTTAAAGACTTATTTATTTATTTAAGAGAGAGTGAGAGAAAGAGCATATGAGTAGGGGCAGGGGCAAAAGAAGAAGCAGGCTCCCCACTGAGTAGAGAGAGCCCAATGTGGGGCTTGATCCCAGGACCCTGGGATCATGACCTGAGCCGAAGACAGATGCTTAACTGACTGAGCCACCCAGGCACCATCCTCTATTGTCTTCTTCATTATATATTCTTTTATTACTCTTTTAGCAGTAACCCAAATCAAAATATGCATGCCTGACTTACACAAAAAAATCACTTTTTTTTTTTTTTACTACTTCCCTGATAAGGGAATTCAGAGCTAAGAATTCAATTCTCCATCCACTTTCCTGACATTCAGAGTTATTGTTGTCCAGCATTTCCATTACATATTTGTTTTAAATCCCACCAGATAGCATGATTATTGTTTATACCATCAGTACTCATCTATATATTCATTATTCTCATAATTCACCCATTACTATTCTCCTGCATTTCTTTCTGTCCTGCCAGGCTTCCATCTATGATGAGTTTCCTTCTCTTAGAAGAACTACCTTTAGAATTTCATTTAGTGAAGACCTGCCAGTAATTACTTCTCTTCGTTTTGTTGGACTGAACATATATTTATTTTGCCTCATTTTTAAAAGATTTTACTTATTTATTCATGAGAGACACAGAGGCAGAGATATAGACAGAGAGAGAAGCAGGCTCCTCACAGGGAGCCCGATGTGGGACTCAAGCTCCAGACCCAGGATCATGACCTGAGCCAAAGGCAACCGCTCAATTGCTGAGCCATCCAGGCGTCCCTGTTTTGCCTGATTTTTAAAGGGTGTGATCCCTTGGTAGATGATTTGAGGTTAGCAGTTCTTTTGTTTCAGCATTTCAAGATGCAGATGGATTTCCATGTCTTCTGGCTTCGAGTGTTCCTGTTGAAAGCCTGCCTTCCTTCACCCCCTCTCCTTGGGAGAAGGTGTTGGTATATCTCATGTTTCTGTGCCCCTCTTGTGTTTCTGCACATCCTTGTATCACCTTCTGCTCCCTCTCCTCTCTGGGAGCCATTTTCTGTATTTGCCCACTTGGTTGGGCTTTCTCCCCTATACTTCCTCTCCCCTCATCACTTCCTACAGAGCCTCAGGATAAACTCTAGAGTTCATGTCCTGAATCTGGCTGTTTACTTGAGATTTGTAATATTCCTATATCCTAAGTATATACTATAGGTGTGTGTTATGAGTGGTGTGGTCTGATTTTCTTGTGGAATCGTATTGTTCTATTTGAAAGTGTGTGGACAGTTTGGATTTCAATGACCATCAACATTCTATGGTCTCTCTTCAACCAGACACTCAAATTGGTTGTTGGGAGTTATATCAAATAAAAATATCCAAACTTGTTTATGGGCAAATATTCCTTTTATAATCTGTTGCTGTTTTCATTATTATGATTGCCATTATGTTTTGATCTCAAAAGAATACCCATCCTACTCCCTCAGAACTCTCGGTTCCAGGGCAAGTCAGTGGTCTACAGCCTATGTCTGTGTGCCCTTTCCTCAGATGCCACTTTCTATATATAATCCATAGCTCACACTCTGGTGTGCATTCTAATCTCAATTCACTGAACAGCTCGTTTAAATGCTAATTCTTGGACTGTATCTCTAGAGATTATGATTCAAGGAGGCTGTTGTGGGGGCTGAGAATGTCTGAATTTCTAATAAGCATCCCACACGATTCTGACTCAGGCAGCCCTGGGACCGCCTTTCTAAAAACAGTGATACAGATGTACCTCATAGGCCCATCATCAGGAAAGGAAGATCCCCACTGGATGAGATTCATGCCAAGATAATGTCATTACAGCAGGACCCAGGGCACCAAATAGGCAAGAAGGCTGAGAACATCAAACAGGATCTAACATTCAGGAGCATAACTGTGCAAACAACTGGTTATCAAGGAACACAAGCAGGTGCTTTATCAATCATTTCACAACATATCATCTCTTTCAAAGGTTAGAACAATGGGTCAGAGGCACTCACCCAGAACCCAGGTATGATGCCTGAAACAGGTGGGCAGAGGCACAGTAAACAATAGGAGTCAAATTACTAGATCAGAGACTGCAGATTGGAACAGAGTCAGTATCCGGTCCAGTCAAATTTTCTTGATTAACGAGGTATGTCCTGAAGCCAAGAATGTCCCTGAGACACAGGACACAAGAGATTCCCTCTGCAGCTGCAGAGAGAACACCCAAGGAGGACATGATAGTTGTCTCTTCTTATCAACTCATTTTCTTTGCAAAAGAAGGTCCCTTTCATAACCCTCTGAGACTGTTATTAAGCTTCAAATTAGTAGTGACCAAACATGTTGGTGTGCAGGTAGGAAGTGCCAGAAGAAACAAAATGGATTGGTCATCCTGGGAGGGAAACACCTCATGAGTAAAAAATCCTCTTCCTTGGAGAAGAAATGAATGATTTCGTGCCTTCCTTTCTTATTCCACAGAAGTAAAAACTGTGTTGGTCAACCAGGTGGTTCAGCTTCCCAAGCTCCTTGCTCTTGACCAGAAGCCAATTATTACCAAGGCAGTGTTGCTGTCCCTCAACACATTTCCACTGGTGAGTGTGCTAATTTAACTCATCCGTTGGAGATCACAAAGCATTGTCTAAGACAGGGCCTTTCCCACTAGACAGGAAATGAATAGCTTAGCAATTTGGGGACGACTAATAAAACCAATAGCCCTTTAAATGCACCGCTACTCTCTGGGAAAAAAAAAATTACAAAAGGTATCTTCATTAGCAGTTGATGAAAATCTCTCAAGCTTTTGTGATGTGAAGTGCACTTTGCCAAATCAAGCAAGGTCTTCTAAAGAGAGATCAAGGAATTATGCCCACAGTATTTGAACAAGCTTGTGAAATAGCTTGTGGACCTCTGTTTGTTCATTCTCATACTGGGAAATTAAATTTTACATACCTCTTAGGTTATACAGAAAGTTTTCATTGTAGAACTGAAATTTCCTAAGTTCCAGAGATAATTTTGATTCAACTCAAATTATCTTTGATTACATTATAATGTCACCTTTGGTCTTTCCTTTGTTCCTAGCAAGAAATCATCATTTCTCTTTGGGATTTGATTCAATTTCTTTTTACAAAGTAACTTTAAAAAATAAAAAAAAGGAGGGGGGTCAAAATTCTACATCACTGGGAAAATTTAAACTTGACTTAATTGTATTGCAGCTATTGTTATAGCTTGGTGATAGAATCAAAAAAACAGCAGAGTTAGTTATTTATAGTGCAAAAAGCTCAACATGCTCTGAATATTTTAATGAATTACTCCTCCCAGAAGCATTGTAAGGTGTATTTTCCTCTTGATCCTTCAAATACACATAAGGACAGTGTGTCCCAGGGAGGACAAAAAGCCTGACCCCAAATCCAGGGGACCTGCACTCATAGTCCTCGATCTTTGAATCTTTAGATTAACATACTGGCACATTGGTTCCTGGAGAAGATAATAGCTCTGAACATTGACGCCGTTCAAGACAAATTAGGCCCAACTTAGTCCCAATTTCAGCTATAAAAAGCTGACAGTAAGCACTATTTGTATGTGGTTAACTAGTAATTTTCGTAATGCTGCTTTTTGTTACTATTCAGGGCTCTATAATTAATACCATTCCGGTATATTAGTTTTAACTCATATTTCACTTGAAGCAAAAACTTGGCAGCCATGTTAAGGGTATAAAAATAAGCAAAGGGATAGACTATTTTTAGAATGCCAAGAAGTTTTGAATCAAATTCTGGGATGATTATGTAAAATATGTAGCAGCAGTCAAGACCGCCAGACCCTCACACACCCAGGGAGTCATCGTCAGCATGGCTGAGCTCACCTGGACGCCAACAGCAGTGGAAAGAGCCCAAGAAAACAGTGCAGAGACTAGACTTGTCTACAAGGGATACATTTTCCAGACTGTCAGGATAAGCCTAAGGGAGGTCCCTGAAAGGCACTAGCACCCAGAGACATGGGGTGTGTAGTAGGAGGGATGTGCACATT
This sequence comes from Canis lupus dingo, assembly GCF_003254725.2. Lineage (NCBI taxonomy): Eukaryota > Metazoa > Chordata > Mammalia > Carnivora > Canidae > Canis > Canis lupus. Next base: position 7,919,052 of record NC_064276.1, read on the forward strand.
ACACAATGAGTAATGTCCTGAAATGGAACATGGAGAGGTTCAATGCATTATTGACATGTTAGGTGTGAGTGTGGTCAGCTGGGATGGCACAGTTGGCGCACTGTGGGCATTCAAAAAGTACTGATGGAAGGACTGAGTAGGAATAAATCCAGAGTGGTGCCTCGGTGGCTCCATCAATAACGTGTCTCCTTTCAACTCAGGTCATGATCTTGGGGTTCTGGGATCGAGCCCCCCATTGTGCTCCCTGCTCAGTGGAGGGTCCTTCCTGCTTCTTCCTCTCCCTCTGCCTGCCTCTCCCCCTGCTTGTGCTCGAGCCCTCTCTGTCAAATAAATAATAAAAATCTAAAAAAAAAAAAAAACCAAAAAACTGAAATAAATCCAGAAAGCACTAGAAAGGCTGATTGGGTCTTGGATATTTTCTGTAATGAGCAAAGGGTTAGCCTCTCATGGATTAGGCTGAGATTAAGGTAGGTTCTAAGAACAGACCAGTGCCCAATTATGTCCAAACGCTCTTTGGGTGGGGACATGGATGGAGGCACAGCACAAAATTGCTATCTATTTCCTTGGATTTTTCCCAGCAACCATTGTTATTCCTAAAAATGTGACAGGGGTAAACATGAAAAATAAATAAAAAACAAAAATGTGAGAGGGGGAGTGAGGGCGGGAGAGAGAGAAGGAGGAAAGGGGGGGGGAAGGGAGGGAGGGAGGAAGGGAGAGGCTGGTTCACGTGGGCTTCCGCATTGCTCACATTGCTCTGGGGCTGCACTCAGGGTGCTAGTAGGCCCGGCTACCATTCTTAGCTGACCTCTGTCCTAAGTGTGGTGCCTGCTAAAATGGAGTAAGAATGAAGGAGTAAATGGAGTAAAAATGAGCATTTTCATTTATTGAACCTAAGCACTCTTCAGAAAAAGGAATTTCTTTGTATCCACGGCAGAGCACATCTCACCTAAGCAACAACTAAGCTTTGTGTTTCTTTTGGCCAGATGGATTTTATGTAGCATCTGTGGGTAATTCTGTTAGTAGATACCGACCCCTCCATCTGGATAAAGCTTAATTATTACCAAATCTAGTTACAGAATGATAGAAAGACAAGGAGGACCAGGGGGAGAAAGGGAATAGTTCACATCACATGTTTTTGAATTTCATTTTTCTTTTCCAATAATGATATGGTTCGGTAAGAAAATAAAACTAGATTAAAACCAGGTGGGCTAAGTGGAAGAGTCTTGAAATGGAACACAAAGCGATTTCTTCTTCCAATGAACCACACATTATTTTTGAAGCAGGTGATATATTTGGTTGAGATTTTGGCATCCTCCGTGTGTGTCCAGAATGCACGAGGCTCTTTCTGAACGTGCACTGAAAGACATTTATGTTTTTGATGTGAAAAAGTTTTATCTTCTTGGTTTTCTTTCCTAAATCAGGAATAAGTTCCCAAACTTCTAAGACATGCCTATGCTTGAAATACATCCTCTTCACATGCACACACACACAGACACACACACCTCATTTGCTCATCGGACCAACATTGATGGTACTGACATTTGGGGTTGGAGAACTCTGTCGTGGCAGCTGTTCTGTGCACTGTAGGATGTTAACCAGCACTTTTCCCTGAGCATCATGACAGTTAAGTGGACTTCTCTGCCTCCAGCCCCACAGAGGTGGCCTTGAGTGGCACACCAGGAACACGGACACTCCGGGCCCCTGAGCTGAGGTCCAGCTGGGAGCCTCACTTGGTATTTTTTGTGCTCTTATCTCTGTGTCCCCCTTGGGGCTCAGACTGCTGCTGGGAAAAGGTTGATTTGGTTTCTGAACACCCTTTCTTCCATGACCTATCCTCCTTCAAGGATTTTTGAGCACTTGTCGAGTGTCTGACAGGTAGAGATCCCCAAAGGCATTGGGCTGGCATCCTAGGAAGCCGGGGGGCCTGAGCCACCCGCCCAAACCCCCACCCCAGGCTCTGCAGTGAGAGAGCCACCAGGCCCAGGAGGTCGGGTCAGGACCCCCCACCTCACGGTCACCTGGAAAGCCAGGAGAAAGGAGGGCTTTCCATTCTGCTTCCAGTCTGTGGCCATACACCCTGTCTCTCAATCCTTTCTGCCAGCCACTTAAAAAAAGAAAAAGAAAACTTTGCTGTTTTGTAGCCCTCTCCCGGGAGGCACAGAGCCAAGTCCTATATGCTGCTAAATAAACTCCCACATGAAGCATATGCTGTGCATTCCTGTGGCGGCTGTGGGTCTTTGTTTTGGCAGTGTGAGCCCGTGTGAGCCCGTGTGTGCCTGTGTGTGCTGCACGCCGAGGGAGGGAGCACGGGGCAGGGCAGCAGGGCACCCAGAGGATGGTCGGAACAGCCTGGACCACCAGGATCTGCCTCTTACCTCCCTGAGGGTGCAGGGCCCTGCTGCTGCCCCTGCGGTTGGGGAGGGATGTGTGGGTGTCTCATCACTGCGGGGCTTTCGAGGGATGCTCCAAGGTGCTCTCTCTCACTCTCTCTCACACACACAGTCTGGATACTGTATTACAGTACACATGCCCCGCTCCCTGCCTTACTGTGTGAAACTTTGAATAAATGACTAGCAAGCAAAGCACATACACAGACGGAGCCGCTGGGCCCCGAGACACACAGGCCTAGTAAAAAGGAGCCGGGAACCCATGTGAGGGGAGGCCTTGCAAATCTTCTGCAAAAACAGTAAGACAGACTCAGACTCACGGCCTCTGCCGTCATGGGGGCAGGAGGGAGATCCTCCCGATGCCCTCGCCGTGTGGCTCTGGGCACCCCGTGAGGCCCCGGGTCCCCAAAGATGTGATCCGGGAGGCGGACACTGCTCACTGGGATTCATCTCCAGTGGATCCTTCCAGTAGTCCAACTACAGCTTTCAATCCCGTCATCAAGAGTGAGAAAGCCGTCTTGTCATGTGTCCGTATGGCTAGGCACAGAGAAAGATCCATGGCCAAAGGTGGGTCTGAACAGGTCTGAACAGGTGTCACGGTTCAGAAAAATCCAGACACAAGCCTGAATCTAAGGTTCAGGTGAGACATGTGGGGCGATCTCTTCCATTCCCCTTTGATCCATCCGCTGATGTGTCAAGGTGCACTCCCTTCTTACACGACTGGTTTGCTCATATAAATGACAGAGGCGGGTGGCAGAGGCGGGTGGAGGGAAACAGAATAATGGGAGTTTAAAAATACAGCGTGACAAAATTATAATGTAAGTCGAAAATGTGTCTGGGTTTAATTTAGGAGACGAGTTCCACTTAGACACACATGTCCCAAGTGTCTCTGATTTTCAACTTTCTTCACCGTGAAACAAAGCTCCCTGGTCCCCCCTGCCCCGCCCCCTGAGCATCATGAAACACAAACGTTCCTACAAAACTCAGGACACCTCTATGGCCCGTTACTGGGGAGATGGGAGCTACCCCAGAAGTGTCCTTCACGGCTTCTCAGGGCACAGTGGAACCCACCGAAATCAAAGTAAGTGTCGTGTGCAGCTGAGAGACACGGCTGGCGGGCCCTTGACTCAGGACCAGGTTGAGGAGAAGATGTGTGGGGCACCCCAGTCCCCTCCCTGGGTGGGTCAGGGTCCCGCATCATCCTGTCACTCTGGCTCCCTCCACAGCACATGCACACACACAGCGCCCCCCAGGCCTGGTGCTGCTCACCAACCTTGAATCTACCCCATATGCCCCACGCTGAGTTTCTAGAACACTGTTCCCATGGGTTGCTGCACACATCGCCCAGTCCTCATCCTCCCAACACTATCCGCACGGCCACGTCTCAGAAGTGGCTCCTCTTCACCTGTGAACATCCTCCCTTCTCTTCTCCCATTTGCTCCCCTCTTTGCAGGCCAACTTCATCCTTGAGGACTCCATCCATCCAATCGTCCTCTCCCCTTAGTATTTCATTCCCTCTCTTAATAAAAAATAGGCTACCTCACTTTGCAAACACACTCGAGTCTTCACATCCTTTAAGTCAAAAAACATTCTCTCATCTCCACCATGGTTCGGGGTCTGAGGACCCCAAATGCCAGCCTCAATCTCGACTTCCAGTTGCAGGAACACTTGGGGTGCAGGACTCCAAACCAGCAGAGGAAAGGGTGCAGGGGCAGGAGACGGACATCCTGAGAGCAGCTAACGATGGCCATAGTGAGGGGACTCACTCCCCCAGGTCACCCCTTGATGCCCAGGGCCAGGGCTTCGGCCATGTGTGAGACAGTGCCATGCATGCGTCTCTAATTCGAAGAGCATCCAACGAGGGGGGAGTCCATCCTTGCCAGAACGTGGTATCCCAGATGTCACCATAAGGATGTCCTCCTTCGACCATCCCTACCGGCTGTGGGGCAGCTGTTCTGGGGAGGGTATGTGGCGCTATCAGCACAGGCTCTCCACTGTGTCTCTATTGCTAGGAAATTAGGTTTGGGTCCAGAGAAGTGCTGCCCACATGCCCCGACGGGGAGTAAAGGCAATCTTTGTCTCCTCTGATCCTCATTCCTCCAGTGGCATAAAGCTGGATGGCCCTGTCACCATCGCTTGATTGAAACTTCTCTCTTTAGGGTTTCGGATCACCCAGAATTGCTAAATTGCCTGTATTGGGGGCGGTTTGCACCATGACCCCTCCCTCCCGGCCCTCCCACCACCGTGTCCCACTAGCCCTCCAGCATGCGGGCCACTGCTAGGCATCTCTCCTGGCTCCTTCTCTCCTGCCATCTGTTATGAGCATGGCAGCTAGAGACCAGGTGTTGATGAAGCCATGAGTCTGAAGGGCTGGCCAAGAAAGAAAATACAACTGAAGAGAATATAGAAGTCTGTACTGTTGCCAGTGAAGGCAAGATAGAGGTCAGGGCACCCACATTTGGAGATGAGCTTAAAAGAGAGAGAGAGAGAGAGAGAGGTCAAGAATCCTTTGACCTCAAAGTCCTTGAAAGGGAAAAGAAAGGAAAAAACGTAATCTTCAGTGTTCATAAAATCACAGTGAGCAGATGTCACAAATAAAGACAAAATACAGAAAGTATAACCATCACAACTTAGGACCTGGTTCACCGTATCTTCTTTTGAAGCCTGTGTATTCAGGGTGGCACGGTAGGGCAAGCAGCCGTCAGTCTGGCAGGCACACATGCAGTCCCCGCGGAGAGCTCAGAGGACGTGTCTCTGAGGACAGAGGGGATCTGAAGACAGCCCCACGCGGTCCACCCGGGCCACATTCGCTCAGAGAGAGGACATCGTGAAGCGGGCAGGTCTCAAGCACTGCCCTACACGCGTGTCCTTGTCGAGCGCAGACGCTCAAGGGCACCCAGACTCCTCGGGTCTCCTCTCGTTAGAAACAGCCTGGGACTAATTTAGGAAGAGGGTTGTGCACAAGGATGACGCAGAGATTTCAGTGAAGGGTAGGGATCCTGGGACGGGAACAGCGAGGCCACTGAAACACCTGCCTGGCTAAGCGTGAGGGACCCTCCCCCACAGGCGTTAGAGCCACATCAGAACAAGCACCAGCTGTGCCAGTTTGGCCTCACAGCCGGCATCCTGATGAGCTCTCACGTTCCCTTGCAAGCATGTACCCCAAGTGGAGGTCTGGCCCCAAAATTAACAGATCATGTCAGATTAATTAATAGAGTTTCCTCAATCCTGAGAAGGAACTGAGCACTGGCCTTCTCACACTGGGGTGTAACCCATGGGGCCCGTAGGAGCCAGGGGTGGGCGCGGCAGAGAGCTTTGCAAGGGCAGCAAGTTCTGGTCCTCACCCAAGTGCCTTCCTGCTTTTACAGATGTGAATGAGGGCGCCCCTTCCGCTGAGATCTGCTCCGGACATAAACACCGAATCCATTATGATCTGTTACAGAAGGGAGGCCCAGGAAGATCGATGTGTCCAGGCAGCCTAGGAATCAAGCCAAGGTCTCAATATACTCGTCCCTACACACATGCTTGTGCACAAACACATTACATGTGCATACACAGGCCCACATACGTGTACACACAGATGCATGTATATACACCACGACAGAACCCTACCTGTGAGCTCATAAACATGGACGTACGGACACACACGTGGCTTCATACACACACAGCTGCCCTGCTGCATCACATGTGTAGGGACACACGCCTACTGCACACACTCAGCACGCACACACACAGACACAGAGGCTGCTGAGGGACGTTAGTCAGTCCCAGTGGCTGGAAGTCAGGACATTCCAGATCCCTCCCCTGCACTCTGGGAAGTGCAGGCTTGCCCCCTCCCTGCACCACCCCTGGGCATCATAGACACCTGCCTCCCTGCTGAGCCCCCCTCCACCCCCAAGTGGGGGGGGGAGTGGAGGAGGGCAGGGCCTGCCCTCTCTGCCCCCTGAGCACAAGGCCCAGGCTGGTGGCGGGGGGCACGGGCCATCTCCTGGGCAGGCACAGTCAGCCACCCCTTTCACAACAAAGCAGTGTTAAAAGGCTGCAGGGCCAAAGGCAGCCCAGGGCTCAGGCCGCCCCAACCAGAAGAGCCAGTTGTCCAGAAGGTACGTTTACAGAGCTCAGAGGGTTCACGTGATAGAAGGTCCAGTGTCATTGCTCAGAGTGAGGACACGCAAGGGGTCCTGTTTCTGATGGTCTGGAAAGCTCTTCTCTGGGTTATGGTTACCCTGCGCCTCCCAGAGAGGGTTGAGCTCCATTAGGTAACCCCCCAAAGCTCCACGAACACGTGAGGCATAGAACACGGCTCAGCGGGCAGGTTCCAAGCCCCGGAGCCCGGGTGCTGCTCCCACGGGCCTCGGGTCCCCTTTATTCGGCTCCTCTGGTCTCCCCGATGCCCAGGCTGCCAGATGCTGATGGGGCCTGAGCTGCAACTGCATGGAATACATCATCGCTGCCACCGCGACAAGGCAAAGCCAACCCCCAGCCACCACCCGCACCTAGTGCCAAGGGCAGCCGTGGACACTGCCTGATTTCCCCCTTGCTCCCTCCTTCTCTTCCAGGTCTGAATTCACCGGTGCTTCTGGGGTCTCGGGAAGGTCTGGGACGAGGCCCTAGATCATTCTGACTGGTGTGCTCAAGCAGGGATTCCTGTGGCACCGGCCCTCACCCCAACAACGTGGGTGTCAATGGCTCCTAGGAGGTGTGCAGTGGGCTGGGTGATGCAGACTCATGTTTTCTTTCAGAAAATGTAGGCTCCATCCATCCTTCAGGGGCAGCCTCGGCTGAGTTGTCACTGCTCCCCTGTGGCTAGGTAGGGACCCAGCACCGAATGTGTTCCATGGGAGAGCTGACAATTCACCCGATATAAAACCCCCCAGATACTCGCTTTTCATGACCATCACAAAGATGTATGTGCACAAGATCTAGAATTAAATTTCCCCGTAATCAGGAAACATTAGATTGGCAGCCTGGAATAAATATTCCGGAGAAGACCAAGGTCCCTGGGTGGAGCTCACCGGTACATTTGCATATCTATTCCTGACAGGATGCAGCTTGTTTCCTAACGAAGCAGGGACCTGCAGCCGCCTTGCTGGAGAACAGTGTCTCAGAGTTCAGCGCTGGGGAGCCCCCATGGGTCCTCACACAGGCCTCAGGTCTCCGTGCAAGGCCGTGGGCTCCATAATCCTGGAAGGTTCTGAAGCTCCTGGAGAAATGAATGATGGATGAAGAGTCACAGATTGTCTGTCGTCTGTGGGAGAAGGCCTGAGCTGTGATTCAGCAGAGAGCTGGCTGAGGCTCTCACCCCTTCACCCCAGGAGATATGAGAGCCAAGGTCAAGCTAAACCAGCTCCAGGGTCAGCTCAGGGCAAAGAAGCAGGATCTCGGCTTGCTCCATCCTGAGCCAGCTTCTGGCCCAGTGTGCACCCTGCTCTGGGGCCCTGGCAAGTGTCCAGAACATTTCAGGGGGCAGAATGACCCTCCCATCGCACTGCTGGGGTGGGCACCCCAGCAACTATGCACGCAGCTGCCCTCACGGCAGCTGAAAGGCAGGGACTCGAAGAAGGGGGAGGCCAGAGGAAGGAACAGGAGATAGTAAGAGAAGCAAGCAGCAAAAGGATGCTCAGGTGCGGCATCGGCCTCTGTCCAGGGGCCCTCTGTCCCGACAGTGGAGATCCAGGACGGGGCACAGGGCGCAGGTGGGCCTGATTGTGTCTCTGCACCTTTATGCTCAATGTTCTGATGGGAAAACAGTCCTGAAGGATGATGGATGAAGGATTGCTAGACCTGCAAACACATCATGCAGGGTGTGAGATCACAGGGCACAGGGTGTGTGGGCACAGGGCACTGTTCCTCCCGTCCTCGTGCCAGGTGCAGAGGCAATCCCAAGGGCTGGGCTTTGTGTCTGTCTGTCCCTCCCTCACTTAGTTTAGTCTCTCTGCACATCCATCATCCATCCCTAGGTCCCCTCAGCATCAGCCCTGGGTCATTCCTCACTCCCTTACACCATCTGAGTCTTAGGGGGCTGGGACGTGGGAGCAGTCACAGCAGAGAGACACCTGTGGTGTCCAGGTAGATGCAGGAATGAGGATGAAGGAGCCACTGCACCCTGGCTCTGCACCAGCCTCTGGCCACTAGGGTTCACCGCTGCTCCCTGCCTCACCCCTCCCTGCCTGTCCCCTCCCTCCCTGCCTTTCTTCCTCTCTCTTGCTTTTGCTCTTTCTTTTTCATATGTAAATGTAATTACTTAGAGCAGTTTGGGGAAGTACCGAGAGTTCCCTCACAGCCTCCCTCTCCTGTCCCCACAGGCACAGCCTCCCCCCCCACCCCACCCCCACCCATCCAGGGCAGCAAGTTTGTGACAGTGGATGAAGCCACATTGCACGTCATCACCTCCCCCAGCCCACAGTTTGCATGAGGTTTGCACTTGGAGTTGCACAGCCCTTGGGCTTGGATAAATGTGTAATGACATGAGTCCATCATTATAGTGTTGCCCAGTGTTCTCACTGTTGTAAATTCCTCTGCCCTCTACTGGATATTTACCCCAAAGGTTCAAAGATAGTGACCTGAAAGGGCACCTGCACCCCAATGTTCACAGCACCAATGTCCACAATAGCCAAACTGTGGAAGGAGCCTCGGTGTCCATCCAAAGATGAATGGATGAAGAAGATGTGGTCTATGTATACAATGGAATATTCCTCAGCCATTAGAAACGACAAATATCCACCATTTGCTTCGACGTGGATGGAACTGGAGGGTTTTATGCTGAGTGAAGTAAGTCAATTGGAGAAGGACAAACATTATATGGTCTCATTCATTTGGGGAATATAAGGAACAGCGCAGAGGATCATAGGGGAAGGGAGGGAAAACTGAATGAGAAGTCATCAGAGAGGGAGACAAACCATGAGAGACTCTTAACTCTGGGAAACAAACTGAGGGTCGCTGGAGGGGAGGCGGGTGGAGGGATGGGGTCACTGGCTGATGGGCATGAAGGAGGGCACGCGGTGGGATGAGCACTGGGTGTTATATGCAACTAACGAACACTGAACTCTACCTCTGAAACCAATGACGTACTATATGCTGACTAATGGAATTTTAAAAAGTAAGATAAATAAATAAAATAAAATAAAATAAAATAAAATAAAATAAAATAAAATAAAATAAAATAAAAATAAAAATAAAAATAAAAATAAAAATAAAAAAAAATAAAATCTTCTGTGCTCCCCCTACTCATCCCTCCCTCCCTAAACCCTGGCAACCACTGATCTTTTTTTTTTATCTCCATAGTTCTGTGTTTTCCAGAATGTCATAGAGTTGGGATCACCCAGGATGTGACCTTTTCAGACTGTCTTCCTTCACAGAGTAATATGCATTTATGGTTCCTGCACGTCTTTTCTTAGCTTGACAGGTCATTTCTTTTTAGTGCCACATCTTCCACGGTCCGGATGGACCCCAGTTCGCCTCTCCATTCACCCCCTGAAGACTATCTTGGTGAGTTCAGAACGGCCTGCCACAAACACAGATCTGTTGTCCACCCCACAGCTCTGCCCTCCACGGGATCTCCACACCTGCCTTCCCCGGCAGCTACACATGGGGCTCCCACCCTGCACTCCATCCCTTCCTTCTCCCTGCAGGGCAGAGTCCTGAAGTGGCTTCTTTAGTGAGGCCCTCCCTGACCACCCAGAGGAAAGCTACCCTGGCACAGTTTCTCAGGGTCCCCTCTCGTTTTCTTTGGCAGGACTCATGATCTCACAACTGCCTTCTGCCTGTTGATTTCCTGTCTGTGTCCCCTGCACCCTGGCTCTGTGCCCACGAGGACCTTGACTGTGTCAGGCCTGTAGCACAGGTGCTGTTCGTGTCCAGGCACACAGGAGCTGTCCACAAGTGAGGTGGGGGGAGGGGAGGATGAGGCCTGAGTGCTCACAGCCAGAGGGGCCAGCAGTGGCCAGGGACAGCTTGTCCCATATGGATGGTCGATGAAAAGAATCAGAGAGATTCACCCAGGGAAATTTGATTTTATATAGAGAGAATATGTGCTTGAGTGTATATGTACATTTGTACACTTACATAATGAAATTGTAATATGATGCAGGAAGCACACAAAAATAAAGGAAATGTCTCATTAGATTTGCATGGGAAGTATACTCACTCATTTGTCACCGTATTTCATCGTATCCAAGACATATTCTAACTTCAGAGCTGTTAAAATACTAAAATACTACAATGAAAGGCGCTACTGACTCTCAGACTCAGCTCGATTTCAGAGACCTTGGTCCATTTGTCTAGCACCGTCCAACAAATCACAGACACTCAGTGGCACACGCTGAGCCCCGTTCACTATGCTCCCAAACTTGGCAGCAAAAGTATGTCTTTCCACAATCCGAAGCCCCCACTGAGAAGACTTGAGCTTCTGGAAGTAACTCTATCAGCCAGGGACTAGAATAATCTGGAAGGTTATTTCCTGGCCTGGAGTCTGATCTGCGAAGAGGGAAAGGCTAGACTCAGCTACAACTGCACATGGCCTTGTCAAGTGGCGTGGGCTTCTCAAAGCATGGTGGCTGGGTTCTGAGGTGGGTCATTCTGGAAGGAAGTGTCTTAGTTAGGTCAGGATACTGTAACAAAAATACCACAGCCTGGGCAGCTCAGACAGTATTTCTCATAGCTCTGGAAGCTGGAAATTTAAGATCAAGGTGTCCCCAGACCTGGTGTCTCATGAGATCCTCTTCTGATTTGCAGGTGGCCAACTTCTAGTTGGGTTCTCACAAGGTGGGGAGCAGAGAGAGAGAGAGCTCTATCTCTCCCTCCCTTAACAGGGGGGCTAATCCCACTCCTGAGGGCTCTTCAAACCTACCTCCTGTACCTCCAAATAATACCACGCTGAGAACTTAGGCTTCAAACCCATGAATGTTGAGGGGATACAAACACTCAGCCCATAGCAGAAAGCATCCAGAGTGAACCTTCCAGAGAAATAGGCAGAAGCTGTGGGGTGTTTCTAATATATCCTTGAGAATCACAAAGCATCTCTTCTGTCCCCTCTATTGGTACAAGTGAGTCATGAAGACCGGCTTCCATTGAAGGTGTGGACAAGGAATTAGAGCTAGCTTTTGGGAGGAGGAGGAAAACGACATGGCAAAAGAGCAGGTGGGATGGCAGGAGTTCCTACAACCATCCTTGAAAAACTCAATCTGCCATGAGCATTAAAATGTGAAATGATAGGTATCATAGAATTGACTAGACATAGCCTTTACATAAAGGTTATCTTGAAAGACGAAGAAAGAGACAAAGTGCGCACACTTATAGGTATATTTACTCACTTATAATAATTTTGAAACCTAGTGTGCAGACACATTTACTGTGTACCACATGTCCACTTATTATATGACACCTCTCAGCCCCCAGTTTCTCTGAGCCATGGAGCCATTTCTGGTCAACAGCACATGACCCAAGGGACTGTGTCAATTCCACTCCAAAATGTCCCGTTCTCTCTCCAGCCATGGCCACTCAGGTGCATTCTTTTCACAAGTGCAGCTACCTGCAGGCAGATCCTCTTTCTGTAGACACCTCACAACCATCCCCCTGACCCCATCTCACTGTTTTTGTGTAGTGTCTGTGATGTGGGCAAGATATAAGATTTCATTGCATTCAATTAGTGTAACCTGAGGATTTGTCTGCCACCCCACAGGACATAATGGTATTGCGACAATCTAAGCCCTGGTACAAGCATGGAAACCTGCTAAATAAAGCCCCACAAATGTGACACTGACTTAGTGGCAGAGCGGTGTGAGGCCAGGAGCTGATTCCAGAAGGAACACGATTGGGATCCATCCATACTGTCAAATGGAAAAGTGGTAATGTGCACTGGTTATTGCTTGGGTCCAGAGAGGTATTCCAAGAAACCCAAATGAGCCCAGCAAGAATTGACTAGTTTGCAAGAACAGATGAAAGAGAATCATGGGAGTCCAGAATTTGGGGCCCTTGAAATGTTGGGTGACCTGATTATTTCTAGGTTCTAGAAAAATATGAGGCCTCAAAAAGACTTTAAGAGATGAAAATCTAATACAGCCTCAAGGCAGCCTCCATTAGGGAGAGGGAAGTTTATGGGGATGATGTAGCAAAGAAATATAGCACGGGTGAGATCTATGCTCTAACCAGGACCCACCAAAGCCTCCCTGGCTCTTCTGAGCCTGCTTCTCAGCCAGGTCCTGTCCAAGTCCTGCGGGGCCAGCTCAGGGACAATCTCCCCACCCCTGATACCTACTCAGTTCCTGTTAGTGACTTTCCATCTGTGGACTCTCTCCTTCCAGCCACTGACTTGAAATATCTTAAAATATGGCCCAGATATGCTTGCCATATGCTGAGTTGTGCTTCATCCTCCCTACTGCAATGGTCCAGGGTTCTTTCCTAGCTGCTTCAGCCTGTCTGGTGAGGTCCTCCTATAACAGCCTAGAAAGCAACTATGAGGATGTTTACAGAAAACAGACCAGCAGCTCATTAGGTGTTGGCATGAATGATGTAGCCCCATGAACCCTAATCCTGGCCTCAAAAAACATGTGAATGTTTGAAACTTGGGATCCAATATTTTGAAGGCTGAAAGTGGGCCAACAAGGCTATCATCCTCCCCAAATACATGCATGCCCCAAAGCTTGCATCTGATTTTCTGGGATTTCAGAGTTAATTTATTAACACAGCACATACGAACATCACCTAAAAAAATACATGTTTGTTTATATGTACACATTTATATTTATATGTACTTTGAAAATAGCTTAGGAAGTATAAATCTTTTGAGAATTATGTCTGGAATACCACCATCCTATCAAATGGCCTGAATTACTGTGTATGTGTGTATTGTGTGTACATGTATGTATGTATAGATAAGTGCGTAGATATGTATGTGTGTTGTATGTGTTTATGTGTATATGTGTAGGTGTGTGGATGTATGTGTGTATGTATAGGTCTATGTATGTCTCTATGTATGTCTCTGTGTATAAATGTATGTGTGTGTATCTCTGTGTATGTGTATAGATGTGTCAATGTTTGTGTGTATGTGTGTATATGTGTAGGTGTAGGTGTAGGTGTGTATATAGGTGTGTGTAAATGTGTGCATATGTGTGAATGTATAGATGTGTATATGTGTGTGCAGGTGTGTGCAGGTGCGTATACATATGAGTAGGTGTGTGCATAGGTATGTGTAGGTGTGTATGTGTGTGTAGGTATAGGTGTGTAGATGTGTATATGTGTGCGTGTGTAGATATAGGTGTGTAATATGTGTGTGCTTGCACATAGGTATGTGTGCATGTGTGTGTGCGTGTGTAGGATGTAGGAGATAAGTAGACTACGGATTTCAATTATTCTTGGAGCAAATTTCCCCTAGAACCTGACCTGCTGCCCTCATCACTATTCCAGTATTAGGATCACAAAACAATAAGTGGACACAAAGTAATGAAAACAAACAATTCCTAAAAGGCACAGACATTTTTGTTAGTGTACTGCTTGGTCCCCGGACGGCATCTGCACGTTCCTGCCTCCCGCAAAGTGTATTGCACGCTTCCCCGCCGAAGGGGCGCCCTGTCCCCCGCCAGCGCAGACCCCTGCCTCCGTGGTCTCCCTCTCGGCTGGGGACGGCCCGCCCCTCGGGTGCACTGCAGCACCGCCTCCTGTTGGGATCGCGCGGCCGAGCTGCCGCCTAGAGCTGCGGGCAGGACCCGGTGCGCACTTAGGGGCCCACTCGTGGGTGACAAATGCTCTGTGATGAAGCAGACGATGTCAGCAGGGGCCAGAAGCCGCGAAGCTGTAACCTACCCGTTATCCCGGCTGCGAGGGAAGATCCTGATCGCTGTCTTCCCATTTGACTTGGTGTTTGTCTCTAAGGGGTCGGGTTTGAGGCAAGTACTGTTATTGCTGGTTGTACCAGCACTTTGTACTTTTTCATAGTTCCAGCTACAAGCACGAGCCAGCCTAATGGCACGTGGGAGTCGCATGACCTTCCTTTCAAGGGCAGCAAGCAGGGCACCTGCTGATGAAAATGCTTAGACGCTCGCAGTCACAAGCAGCTAAGTCCCTCTTCCCTCAAGTGCTAATGGGAACATTTTTTAGACCTGCTTCTCCTGCCATCTATTGATTTACTAGCCAATTTCGTCACATGCTTGCTGAAGCCTGTAAGATGCAGCCTGTCACCGGGCTACCATCAGCAAGGGTCGTGGTAAATGTGAGAAATCACAGCTGAGGGTACAGGAAATGGAGGCACAATGGTCCAGCCTAGAACATCCAGATGCTCTTGCTGCTTTCTGATATGTTATAAAAATCTACAATTGCTTATTTATTTTATTTGATTTGTTTTCATTAAACCCATTCGGCAGCAATAACTTAACCATTGAAGGTGCATGTTTGGTGAGAAATCATTCCTGTTTTTTAGGAACCTTGGTGATAAATTTGTAACCTGTATGGCTTATTGGTCAATATTTGCCACACACCCTGCCCAGGGAGGACATGGGGACATCACAGCCCAAGCGTGCATCCATTTCAAAGGCACAAATCCCCTGGGAACTATCAGTGATTTTAACGAGATGACTCTGGAAGGTGCCAATTTCACAGAAGCAACCACAGAAGGTGAAGTCAACTTTCCCTCTGACTCGCTGACCTTTAAATCAGATGATGGCTTTCTAAATTAATTTTATCCATTTTCAATTCCAACTTTTCTTGTTCCTGGACAGAAAGTGAAGAAATATCTATTAATAGTTTGGCTGCAAAGCAGAAACACTTCACAGTTAAATGACGCAGTTTAGTGTCAATGTCATCAGATGCTTCAAATAGAAAGCCAGATAATTACAATAATTGTTAAATATTTTATGCAATTCACTGAGTCAGAGAAAAGCTTTCTGAAATTTACTGATGAAGGTAAAACATTATTGTTAATGTTCTTGTATATTCAACACTGAACATAGAACTATTTGTTTTGCATAATGTGAACACAAATTTCGATGGAGCAAAATATTATGGCAAAAACAAAATTCTTACTGAAATAAAATTCTATGAATCAGAATTTCACTTCAAATTGATTATGGTGCATCCATAATTCATAACTGCATTCAAGCCAGATGAGAGATTCCACTAGTCAAAATAGGAGCTTCATTATTAGATGTACACATTTTTAACATATGCACAGAGTCACCAAAACACATATGCTCTGGTTAAGGATGGTGTCAAATGTAAAAAAGTGTGTAATACAAGAAATGGTACTGGGACAACTAAACTTTCACGGAAATATAAATAAATCTTGGCCTCTACACTATGCTGTATTAAAAAGTTAATTCAAGGTGGCTCACAGATCTGAACGTAAAACTAAAGCTTCTAGCACTATTTATTTCTATTTATTTTCATAATAACTTATGGACATAAAATACTAAGCAGAAAAGGGAAAAAATTATAGGTCAGGCTTTATCAGTACTATGTTAATGCATGCTCCTCAGAAGACACAGAAAAAGTCAAGACATAGGCAGGTGAAAATATTCACAATAAATATATCTGACAAAAGACAGTATCCAGAGTTTAACTCTTTAAACCCCAACAAATCAATAATTAAAACACCCTAACCTTAAAAAGAGACAAAAGATATGAACCCACCACTCACTAAAGAAAAATCTGCTGGTCTGTAAAATCATGAAAAGGAGCTCTACATCCTTATTTTTCAGGGATAGGCATATTCCAATCCCCACTAGAATGTCTACAGTTAAAACAACTCATAATACCAACTGTTATGGTGAATTTGGAGCAACTGAATCTCTCCTACATTACAGAGCATAATTACTTTGAAAGATAGGTTGGCAGTTTCTCATTTAAGTTACACACACATTGACCATGCAACTCAGTGCTCCCAATCCAAAGCATGAATACAAAAGAGATGAACACGTATGAGCAGAAAATGACTTATAGAATAATATCCATAGCAGTTTTATTCATATTAGCCCCAAACTGGAAACCATCCAACATTCACCAGCAGGAGATCAGATGACATATAATGCCAAGGAAAAGAAGCCAGACATAAAAGAATGCCCACTATGACTTACGATTCCATTTATGTGAAGTTCAACAGTAGGCAAGCTAATCCACAGGAACAGATGTCAGAGTGGTGGTAGGCTCTGGGGACTAGAGTGGGGATTACCTGGAAAGCAGCTTGAGGGAACTTTTGAGATAAGGGAAATATTCTCTGTCTGATTGAGATATTGGTTACATAGGCATTTATTCCATTGTCAACTTTTATCAAAAATGGTAGCTTGTAGAGGTGGCTGGCTGGCTGGCTCAGTCAGTAGAGCATGTGACTCTTGGTCTTGGTCATAAGTTTGAACCCCACATTGGAGGTAGAGTTTATTTTTAAAATATTTTAGGGACTCCTGGGTAGCTCAGTCAATTGGGCATCTGCCTTCAGGTCAGGTCATGATCCCAGAGTCCTGAGATCCTCATCAGGATCCCTGCTTGTTTCTCCCTCTTCCACTCCCTTCCTCGTGTTCTCTCTCTCTCTCTGTCAAATAAATAAAATTTTTAAAAATATACTTTTTAAAAATGTACACTTATGATTTGTACCTTTTACTTTAATTTATACCTCGACAAGAAAGCAAAAATACTATCCATTTCATGCATGAGATATGCTTTAAACTAAATATTTGCATCCCCCCCAAATTCATATGTTAAAACCTAATCCCCATTGTGATGTTATTGAGAGTGGGGCCTTTAAGAGGTGATTAGGTCATGAGAGTGGAGCCCCCACAAGGGGATCAGTGCCCTTATGAAAAGATCACAGAGAGCTCCTTCACCACTTCTGCCCTGTGAGGACATTAGAAGTCTGCCAGCTGTGAACCAGGAAGCAGGAGCTCTGCAGGCACAGAATCTTCTGGTGCCTTCCTCCTAGATTCCCAGCCTCCAGAAATGTGAAAAATAAATGTCTGTTGTTGATAAGCCACCCCTTCTAAGGTATTCCATTATAGCAGCCCAAATAGACTAAGACAGGGTATATTAGTTTTCTGTTCTTCCTGCAATAAATTACCACAAATTTAGTGGCTTAAAGCAACACAGATTTGTCATCTCAGTGCTGGAGGTCAGAGTCTGAAATGAGTCTCCCTGGCCTAAAAATCAAGTTGCTGTCAGAGGTGCCCTTCCTCCAGGAGACTCAGGGGAGGATGCATTTTCTTCTGGCTCTTAGAAGCTGCCTGCATTCCTCGGCTCCCAGCCCCTTCCTCCACCTTCCAAGCCAGGGATCACCAGTAGAGTCTTTCACATATGGTATCACTTCCACTGTGCCTCTTCTGCTTCTGTCGTCCACAGATGAGGACCTTGTGATCACACTGGGCCCATCATATAAATCAGGCTAATCTCCCCACATTAAGGTCAATTGATTAGCAACCTTAATTCCATCTGCATTTGAATCCTATTTGCATATCACTTACCATATTCACAAAATTCCAGGGATTAGGACCTAACATCTTTGCAGGCCCTTATTCTGCTCCCTATGTGGGAATAGAGGCCAATTAAGGGACACCATTGCTGACTGGAAGAGACATGGGCTTTGAGGGGAGCTGGTGGAGAGAATATTCTTAATCTGTATCTGGGAGCTATGTATACAAGTATGTTAATTCATAGAAAAATCATCAAGATCAAGCTGTATGTATAAAATGTATCCACTTTAAATATGACATATGTCAAGAAAAGGTTTTCACAAAAATAACTGTGCCTTTGAAGCACTCACTGCAAATCATCAGTGTCCTGCAAAAAGATGGAGTGAAGTCTTTGGAACAAAACTGGAAAATTCTAAATCTGAGTACTCAGTAACGTAGGGCAAAAAAACAAATCTCTGATGTCAAAATTTGGTGCAACTTCAAAAATTCATAAATAGAGATGATTTATTTAAAAGATTTTATCTTTAAAAAATATTTGTCAAAGAAGAGCACTCTGAATGGAGAACGAATGTCAGCATTTATCCTGAAATGTTTATGTGTTTCAAAATAAAAATTAAGAATTCCCTCTTTTGGGACTCCTGGGTGACTCAGGAGTTGAGCACCTGCCTTCAGATAAATAAATAAAAATCTTTAAAAAACATATTCCCTCTTTCGTTGAGTCATTTGTTTTGAGTTCACCATGTATATCTTCATCTGTAGGAAGAATGTTTACTCAATTAAAAATGGTATGAGTCACTTAAGGACATCAACAACTTCGAATTTATTATAATAAAATGCAACTATGTAGACTATTACAGCTAATTTTTTGAAAATATCATAAAAATAAGATCATATTAAAAACACAATTTCCAGAAAAATATTAGTGACTTAATAGTAGCAATAAATATGTTAAATAATGAATACATTTTGTGAATCTATACCAAAAATAATTATTCTGCTAATATTATTTTAATGTAATATTGTCAATAAAAGATTAAATTTCCCCTTAGTGTACATGTTATTTCAATGTTTAGACTATTTTTATGTTTTTTTTCAAAGATTTTATTTATTTATTCATAAGAGACGCAGAGAGAAAGAGGCAGAGGCATAGGCAGAGGGAGAAGCAGGTGCCCTGCAGGGAGCCCGATATGGGACTCAATCCCAGGACCCCCGGTCTCTTATATAAGATAAAGCAGTGAAAGATGGCAAATAAAGGATACCATGCTCAAACTACCATTCTGCAAATATCATTAAAGTACATTTGAGAACCAGATGAGGACCATTTTTTTTTATTTTATTTATTTATTCATGAGAGACAGAGAGAGAGAGAGAGAGGCAGAGACACAGGCAGAGGGAGAAGCAGGCTCCATGCAGGGAGCCCGATGTGGGACTTGATCCTGGGTCTCCACCCAGGCTGCCCCCACATGTGCTGAGGACCACATTTTTG
Source organism: Canis lupus dingo (assembly GCF_003254725.2). NCBI lineage: Eukaryota > Metazoa > Chordata > Mammalia > Carnivora > Canidae > Canis > Canis lupus. Next base: position 7,938,311 of record NC_064276.1, read on the forward strand.
AGGGGCAGACCCCAGGCTTGGAGCCAGGGCGATGCTATAAGGCCCATTCATTCATACAGCTGGGTCCCCAGAAGCCAGCTTTGGGTGAAGATTAGCACACGATCAAGCTTATTAGTGGGGCTCCTATAATCATGACTCATGGGAAGCCCTGGGCTGAGGGAGAAACCAGGATGTGATGCCATCCCTGGCGGGGTGGGGTGGGGTGGGGGTTCCAGTCCACCAGAGGAAAATCCTGAAACTGGCAATAGACGTCAGGTTTCCATCACCACAAGAAGGGGTGCGACCTCAGCCAGGGCACCTCCCTCTGGTGAGGCAGTTCCCAGGTGGGCTGTCTCCACCAGCATGCTTAGCACCTGAGGAGGGAGGTCTTCATTCCAGAAGGTGGCTCTGGGCACCACATCCCAGCATCCACCAGGCTCATCCATACACAAGCGCCTCTCTTCACCCAAGGGCAGCCCTATTTTCACTTATGGAGAAAGTAGTAGAAGCAACTGGCAGCACAGTTCTCCCAGGGGAGGCCATGCTTCCTTGTCCTTGACCTGGAGAACACTGAGATGGGAGAAGCTCGGGTTTGCACTTGTCCTGCCAGGCTAAGCAAGAGCTCCACGCAGCACGAGTAAGAAGACAGGAAAGTCTCCAGCCTGCATACCTCTGAGCTCCATCTCCCTTAGCCCAGGAGCCACTGCAAAAACAGGGGTAGATGGAATGCGGGGGATGCATGCAAATGCACAAGACCTCCTCCTCCCTGGTGGACGTTAGCCCAGAGCCAGGGCAGGACTGCCAAGTGACGCTGGCCACAGTTACATCAATGATTACCTCTGCCCCTTCACCATTCATCTGCCTCTTGCACGGTGAAGGTGTTTGGCTGGTTATAATTCAGAACAATCATTTTCTAATCACATCTGAAGCCAGCAATTTACCAAAATGCCATTTAACAAAATGTTGTGTACCAAAAAAAAAAAAAAAAAAAAAAAGAAAAAAAGAAAAAACAAATGATGAATTATCCTCACAAAGGAAAACAACCAAATTCCCAAAATAGCCTTTGCTGTAAAAGCTTCTCTGCTTTATGTGCTTCATCTGCTGATTCATTCCATTTCAAGGCCTGTTCTTTCTGAACATTTTGGTGTGAAAGAAAATGAAAGCCCAATTTTCCAAAGTAAAAAATGGTAATTTGGTAAATATTGTTTTCCAATACTCAGCATTATAAACCCCATTAATTGATCATAAGCAATCAAAACTTCCACATTTTTAAAGGTTCTGCTCCCAACACTAATAACTATTTTTTTTCTTATGGATCATTTCTTTTTGGCCCAGATCACCAATTTTCATGAAGGATGATTCTGGATCTGAAACTAGGGAAGAGTTTTATAGCAAAGAGAGCAGTAAGGAAAGCATTCGATAGCTTGTAAACTACTTGACTATGAGGCACTGATGTTACTCTCTTCAGTAGTAGTAGAAATGATGCTGAGACCACGACCTGACAAGGTGTGCAGGCAGAAACCAAGGGTGAGGATGTTGAGAAGTATGACACAGCACATGGCACATCTGCTGCATCCCATAAATGTTGGGTTATGCCCATGTAAGGGCACTGACATGACCTACATAGGAAAGCTTTCCTGCACGAACCCTGGGCCCAGAATGGCCAGAGGGAGGGACCCCGCAGGTGTCCTTTTCGGCCCATGACAGTGAGTCCAGGAGGCTGTCCGACTCCTATGAACTGGACCATCAGGGCTGAGGCCCTAGGTTTAAATTTAGAAGAACCTTCCACATCCTGTGCACAACACGAGCCTGACTCTCGCTGCCATGCCAGGCCTGAGTGCCACTGCAGACAGTCCCTGGCACATGGCTTCTGAAACAGCCAGAATGAGTTGCAAGTACCCTGCCAAGGAGTTCCTGTGTGGCCTGGGGCATCTAACCAGATCCTCCTGAGCCTTACATGTAGAGCAACCTGGCCCCTGGGGTCCTTGGGAACTAAAGAATATAATTGTTAAGAGGCACCTACCAGCTATTCGTAACCAGAGGTCTCAGGAACTCTTAATGCCTGTCCCTTCTCCCTCCTTTGTTATAAAGGTGTTGATCTTTCCCACCACCAGGGATGCTTCCCTTGTTTATTTCTGTCTTGAAACACTCCCTCAAGACACCGAGGCTGGTGTCACCCTACTCACAGTCTGAGCACATCTTCCATGGGTCACCCTCCTTCTGTGAGCTCATGTGGGCAAAGGCAGGTTTTTTAGAGCAGTGAGAACCCTGCACCTTTCAAATCTACTCGAGCTCTATCATCAGTCAGCCCATGCTGATATACAACCCGCCAGGAAAGCCAAGTTTGGTGGAGGATAGCTAATATTTTCCTTACTTCAAATAACACCCAACAGAACTAAATTTCAAGATGATTACATAATTAGGATGCCCTTTGAATTAGGCTATGATATTCTCATTCAACCAACTAAGTGAACTAAAGCCAGTCGCTCTCACGGGTCTTTCCTTGGAGTGAAAAGACATCGTGGCCATTCTGTACTGTGAGAACAGAGTGCTGGGCACTTTGCATAGATGGTGATTCCCTCTTACCCAGAACCTGAGGTCGGTGTGCAAATTCACTAAAAGTAGCCCTGAGATGCATCCAAAGGGTGTGATGATATCGGGATGTGTTGATTCTCTTTGCTCTCCAGGCCTAGGAAAACCAGACAGGTCCTGGGGGTCCTGAGGGGGCTGCTACCCAGGGAGCACCGGGAGCCAGCTGGCCCTTTCTGGACCCACCACAGACTGATTAGCAGCAGATTGCACCTGCCCAAGGTGCTACTGGGGTGGGGGGTGAAGACTTGAGTCCACCATGAGGCCCCTGGACCCAGAAATGAGCTGATTTGTTTCAAACGATGACCACAGGTGGAATTGCCTTGTCCAGATTCTCCTAGATAAAGGAAAATATTTTTTATTATTTTTTTTTAATTTTTTATTTATTTATGATAGTCACACAGAGAGAGAGAGAGAGGCAGAGACACAGGCAGAGGGAGAAGCAGGCTCCATGCACTGGGAGCCTGACGTGGGATTCGATCCCGGGTCTCCAGGATCGCGCCCTGGGCCAAAGGCAGGCACCAAACCGCTGCACCACCCAGGGATCCCAGATAAAGGAAAATAAACATTCATCCAATGTGAGTCAAATACTGTGCAGTGCCACCAAACCCCTTCTACCTCAATTCAGTCCAGGCTGGGCGGGACCACCAGTCACATGGTACCCCTAGATGCCATAAACACCTGCAGTAGAAACAAAGGAGCCATTTCATGTGTCCAAGGAGACAATTTGGAGCCTCTGGTACTGAGGGGTGTTGGAAAGCTCTGACTGGCCTGCCTGGGCTTTCACGCGGCAGGAGGAAACTTCTCCCTAAGGCAGAAAGCTGCTACAAAGGACAGCCTTGGCCCAAGGTTTTGGGCCAATGGAACACCTTGCCTGGGGACTAAATGATGGCATAAGGTGGACCAGATGGAATCTAAAGCCTCAGAGGCCCAAAGTGCCAGCCTTGTTTCTTGCACTCGCGTCCATAACAGCAGAAAAACACTACAATTGCAAACTTCAAGACAAGCCTGGCCTCCACCACCACACAGGTGCAAGGTCAAATCTTCCTGCTGTTGAGGTCTTCAGAGGTGGAGAGAAGATGTGGGAAGACAAGACCTGCCTCTGCTGAGCAGAACCCTCCAGAAGACGGGGGGTGTGTGATCCTGGAGCAAGGGGTTTTCTCAAAGTGTAAACACAGTAAACCATCAGACCTATGGAAACAGCACCCGTTCAATATCATTCATAAACACAATCTTGGTCTGTTGGTTTAAGGTTCGTGGCATGCATTATTTATCATTCGAGGTTGCTCCACCATCATGAAGAAAACCTGTAAGGCACTGTAACGTCATGAGTGAACAGAAGCGGTGATGCTGGGAGGCGCATCTAACGACTCCATGGGCCACTGGAATGAGGTCAGGAAACTGTGGTGACACGTGAGTGCAAAGTCCTGGCCCTTCTGGGCAATTGGGGGTTAGCCCAGGGAGGGAGGTTCGATGCCGCCGAGCTCCCGGAGGTTCCAGAGTCTACACTCTTCCTCCCCAGAACGTGTTCAGGCAAGCTAAGGGCTCCTCCTTTTTAATGGAAAACATGCCTTAGCAAAGGGTGCACATCTGGAGGCGAGGAGGCGCCCAGGTTCCCGCAGGCCCGCTCCCCTCCCCAGTCCTGGGACCCACAGCCCCAGAGGGGCTTGGGGATTGCAGGAACGGGCCTGCGTGGATGTCAGGAGATGTTTGGGAATGTCGCACATGTTTGGCAGGATCTGTGAGGACGGTCTCTGCAGCACCTCTAAGAGCTGAGTGTAACACGAATCCCAATCGTCCCTTTCAACATCGACATCACCGCAGCCCAAGAGGAGCTTGCTGCAAGCAAAGGCGAAGAAAGACATTCCCAGTTCCTTTCTTACCACACCCAGCTCCCCTCTTGTTTAAAATATTGCTGTCCATCCTTGGACCTGAATTATAGTGGCTTCTCAAAAACCAAGAGTCCTTTAATAAGGGAGTGATCACATAATTACATGTATGAACGATCACAATTTTAATTTTTAAAAAATGGCAAACTGATCAAATGATAGTAATAGGAAGGTATATACTTTTAAATGTTATTTATTTATTCATGAAAGACACAGAAAGGGAGGCAGAAGAGACACAGGCAGAGGGAGAAGCAGGCTCCTTGTGGGGAGCCTAATGCGGACTCGATCCCAGGACCTTGGGATCACGCCCTGAGATGAAGGCAGATGCTCAACCGCTGAGCCACCTCGGTGTCCCTAGGAAGGTATATTTTTTCAAAAAATAAAACTGGCCTCGAATACTTTTTTTCTCTTTGTTTCTGATTTCTAAAATAAATTTAATTCTTGGTATCACCCTGCAACAAGCGTTTTTGTAAGTGGACACTGGCTATAGGGTCTGGAAGAAAAATCCAAGCCTGGCAGTCAGAGAAACACACCAGGAATGTTCTCTCTGATTCCTTGCAGGGCCAGAAAACCAAAAGTTGAAACACAGTAGCAGGATCCGCAGAGGATGGGAGTGAAGGGCTGTGTTGCAGGCAATTGGGTCTTCCACCCTTAAAACAATGCCTTGGATATTGTCAAGGCTCAGTAGAAGTTGTGTGACCAACACACAAGTAAAATAAAATGAAGTAAATTTAGTGTTTTATTACCAAATGATGCACATGATTGTGTTAAGTTTTCCATAAGCAGACAATAAAGTGGAAGAAAATGATGACAAAGTATAGATACAATGTCTCAGAATATTGTTTTTCTTTCTAATGTTTGTTACATTCATTTTTTCCTTTTTTTTTAACAAACATTAAATTCTATTTTGACTACTGTTTGGTAAGCTTTATTATTTAATATGAAACAAACATTTTTCACATCATTAAGAAGACTAGTAAAAAAACCCAACTGAAATCATCAGATTAAAATGTATTCATAATCAGCCTACGAAAGAGTTCTGCTAATGTCTTCTGGAACAATGAGCATCATTACGAGTGAATCAATGTGGGCACATGAGAAATACGTGATTAATGAGCTGTAGGTGCTTTTCTAATTCTGAGGATGAGTCTGGAGAACATTTGCTATGTACACACACCTCTATTCTACTTTCCAGCACTAACATGCACAGGAATGTAAGGCCCCTGAGGGGTGTTTGCTCAGAGCTACCCAAGGACAGCTCTGGACCATCACAGGTACTTGGTCAACGCTTGCTGGATGCACCTATTCATCACTTCCAGTGAGCAAGGGCACCCCAAGCTTCATTGTCTCATCGGTGACTAGTCAGTTGTTCATCAATGACCAGGCACCTCAGCCATGGAGAATGTGAATGGGATGATAAACAAATCTAATTCTGTGAATTCTTTGAAGGTTCTTTGAACATCCTGGGTTTCTAAAATGCCACTGAATCAGCAGCTGCCTGACTACACGATCCCCTCTGGAGCCCAGCATCCCTGCAGCTGTGTCTGGTTGGTCACTCGAATGCTGTTTAGTACCCTGTGGTGTGCTTCTCTGTGGTGCGGCTATACCCAGGTGCTTATCTGTTATACCGAAGGAGCACTGTTTCCAGGTGTTGACAGATGTACATGGTGTTGAGACTGTGGAGGGTTGGAGTACTAAAGTGGTGCACCTCTGCATTCCTATCCTGGGGGTGCGAGACAGCCAGGTTCCCCACATTTTGCCAAATTTAATTCTGCTTTATCTTCTTCTTTTTTTTAATTCTAGCACCCAATCAGCTCTTCTCTTTTTTATTTTTAAAAAAGAAAAAAGAGAGAGAGAGAAGCAAACCATAAAAGACTCAACTATAGGGAACACACTAGGTTGCTGGAGGGAGGGTGGTGGGTGGTTGGGCTAGATGGATGATGGGCATTCAGGAAGGCACGCGCTGTGATGAGCACTGGGCATTGTATATAAGCGATGAATCCCTGAAATCTACTCCTGAAACTAATATGACACAATATGTTAACTAACAAGAATTTAAATAAAAATTTGAATAAATGGGGAAAAAAACCTAACTGGGATCACGTTGCACTGATCCTGTAGAGCAATTCAGAGACAATTGACATCTTCACATTCCATCCACCCGTGAATATGGAAGACAGCATTTATTTAAGCTCTTCCTCAATTTTACTCAGGAAAGTTGTATGGATTTCAAAGTATAGGCCTTGTACACCTTTTCTACTATTTCTTCAATTCTGATTATTCTCCTTGTGAACAGAATACAGTTCCATTTTATTTGTTATCCAATCTGGCTGTTCAAAGCTTTTCACTGGAGTGTTTAGTCCATATACATTCAAAGGAATGACTGATAGATTTGGTTCTATGTTCCACCATCTTACTTCTTTTTTTAAATTTGAGAAACACATTTTATATTTTATTTGATCTCCTTTATTGTCTACTTTTGGATTAATCAAATACGTCAAATGGTGGTGTTTTCCCATCTACTGGATTAACAATTAAATATTCTTTTAGAGGGGGCAGCCTGGGTGGCTCAGCGGTTTAAGCACCTGCCTTCGGCCCAGGGCATGATCCTAGGGTCCTGGGATTGAGTTCCATATCGGGCTCCCTGCATGGAGCCTGCTTCTCCCTCTGCCTGTGTCTCTGCCTCTCTCTCTCTCATGAATAAATAAATAAATAAATAATCTTTAAAAAAATATTCTTTTAGTGGTTACCGTAGACATTATAACACGCATCCTTTTAACTTTTATTTATTATACTTTTAGCACTATCCCAACAGTGCCAGAATCTTAACATTTTTAACCCCTTCCCACTTTATTATCATCTTGAATTTAATTCAACACATATTAGATTCCAAAAGACAATATTATAGTTACTTTATGCAGTCAAAAATCATTTCCATTTATTCACATATTCGTCTCTTCACATGCTCTTCATCTATTTATGCATTTCTATACTTATAATTGCAACATTTTCCTTTTGCTTAAAAAACTCTTTTAATATTTTTAGCATGTATTGTTGATAACAAATTCCCTTAGTTTTTATTTGTCTAGAAATATCTTTATTTCATGTTCATTTTCTTCAACACCTTATTATGAAAATGTTCAAGCCCACAGCAAACCTGCAATAATTTCACATTAAACACTTATATACACACCCAGCTTCTACTGTGAACATTTTATTCTAATTGATTTATCACATATATAAGCTTTCATCTATCAACTTACCTTATTTCATTACATTTTAGAGTAAATTTTAGGTATCAGTACAATTCCCCCAAAACGCTTTATTACTGATATTATTGTAAGAACTTAGTATTTGTTAAGTTTCTCTCTTTTGATGTAAAATGTATATACCACAAAATACACAAACTTAGCTGTACGTTTCTGAGTTTTGAGGTGTGCATACCTGTGCAATCCAACACCCAGCAAGATAAAGAGCAATATCACCCCCAAAGTTCCCCACATCTTTCTCATCAGTTCTCATACAAAGCCACAAAAGGTAGGCACGTTTCTGCCTTTTCAAATCAAATATTAATTTCCTCTTAAAAACCACAAAATATTGCTAGATGCATTAAAAAACACCTATATGAATGGACAGATAGGCCATATCTGTGGATCAGAAAACTCAACATTAAGATGTCAGTTCTCTCCAATGTGACCCAGAGCATCAATGTGATTCCAATAGTCTGGTAATCTAAAAACTGAAAAGCTGATTCCATAATGTACATGGAAATACAAAGGACCTAGGATGCCCAACCGCCCATGCAAGAAGCTCAAAGCTGAATGACTTGCACAACAAGACTTACCATGAAGCTATAGTAAGTAAGCCAGTGCAGGACATACATGAAGACAGACAGATTGATCTACAGAACAAAATAGTGGATCCCAATTGAGATCCATCTTAAATCGTCACTTGACTTTTCAAAATGTTGCCAAGACAATACAAAGAAGAAAAATCAGTTTCAATAAATGATTCTGGAAAACATGGATACAAAGAGACACATGGCTCCCACCTCATGCCATGCAGAATAGATCTAAATATAGAAGGTAAAGTTGTGAAGCTTTCGGAGAACATAGAGAATAATGTCATCACTGTGATGGGTAAATGTTCATAGGTAGGTCATATGAAGCAATAGCCATAATTTCATCAAATCATCAATCCTGGTGATTAAAAGTCATCTTTAAGGAAATAAGGACAGTAGCCACAGAGTGAGAGAAAATATCCTCAAAATCTTTAGCTGGTAGAGAACTTGCATAAAATATATAAAGAACCTTTATTTTCAATAATAATAATAAAGATAATAAAAGAACAATCCAATCTAAGGGCAATTCTTTAACAGATACTTCACAAAAGAAAACCACAAATGATTAACAGGCACAATACAGACGTTCCAGTATTATCAGCTCTCCCCTCGTGAATTGCAAATGGAAACCATGAATGGATAGCATTTAACACCCCCTAGAATGGCTAAAACAGAAGTGACTACACAAATGCTGGGCAGGATGTGTTCTGGCGGGAATCCTTGGGCATTATTACTGGCAATGCAAGATGATACAAACCCTTCAGGTGAAGACCTGGTGGTGTATTTCATAAAACTAACTGTACTCTTACTGTGTGATCTCATAATTACACGTCGGTGTTTATCCAAAGGAAGTGAGAACAAATCTACACTATGTTTGAAAAGCTCAGTCAACCTATTTTCTAGAGTATAGACTTTATTCGAGTGCATGTTTCCTGAAGACACACAGGTTTATTATGACCACAACTATGGATTCCCCCACTTCACACAAAGCAAAACGTACTTGCATCTAGTAGCCACCCAACGCATATGGTATTATATATGCGAGTGAATAAATGGTAAAGTAGAAATCATCTAAATGATAAAAAGTCTTAATGACTTGGTCTTCGCTTAACTGCTCCTTTCACAGACAGTGTGTGTGTGACAAGGCGTGGGATAACCCACGTAGTTCCCAGAGCAGTACATGTGGGCGTGCTCTCCTTTCACTGTCCAGACGACAATTGTCAAGCAGCCAGTGAGGACATCTGTGGTTTGTTCTGGTGCTAAGTCCTAGCATTGGTGCTTGGCCAATAGCTCTACACTCAGCCAACGCCAGCAACTTCCACCTGCCCGAAATGTGATCTGGTGCCATTTAGAAAAAGTCTACTAGGAGGAGGATGTGAGGATTTATTCGGTCAAGACAACTGCTCATATGCACCTTCAGTTTTCCAAAAGGTTTCAGAGTTGAGTTGAAAGTGGAACAGCATCCTTTTTTTTTTTTTAAAGAGTTTATTTATTCATGAGAGTGACACAGAGAGAGAGAGGGGGGGGGGCGGGCAGAGACACAGGCAGAGACAGGCTCCATGCAGGGAGCATGACATGGGACTTGATCCCGGGTCTCCAGGATTAGGCCCTGGGCCAAAGGCAGACGCTCAACCGTTGAGCCACCCAGGGTCCCTGGACCAGCATCCGTATGGCAGAAGTCCTCGATGCTAAGACGAAGGGTGGCATCATCCGCTCTGGGCTCACTGGGTTCACAGCTCCCATCACTCAGTGAGAAAGGTGGCAACTTCAAGAAAAGAGGCCTCTATTCGCATCCCCAACTTGGAGAATGATTTGGGAAGTAGAATTTTTCTTTAAGCCAGCAAGATAGCTTTATCCCATTTAGATTATTCTCTATAGTGCTAATAATTAAAAGAAGAAAAACCTTAATCTCTAAACTTAAAAAATAACTCTACAAGTAGAGAAATTCCTTGAAAGAGCAGTCATTTTCCCACCTAACGTATTATTAGCAAACACTTCAGCACGCTAATTATTTTCACAGGAACTCATGGAACACAAGTGAAAATGTCACTGTTAATGTCTTTCTGAGAGAATTCAACAATGAAGACAGTTTAATTGGCTATTACATTCCTGAAATAAGATGCAAATTATGTAAATAGTTACAATCCTCAAAGTATATGCAAACACACTTTAAGTGAATTGCTCACAGTGAAAAGGTCCGGTTCCCCAGTGGGGTCCCACTGCAGCCTCAGACACTCACACGAGGCCGGGGAGCAAGGGGCCTGGACCAGCGGCATCTGGCCCACCATCCCTCTCTGAAAATGGGGCTGTTCGTTCCTGCCCCAAAGTCCAAAGTCTTCTTTGAGTTTTCAAATCTCTTTTTTTGACTGCAATGGAGCAGATTATAAGTCCACTTGGGAACTAGATGGAGGGAACCAAATAAAATTAACATCATATCCTTTCTCTTAAGCTAGTTTCAGTGGGTTTCTATTTCTTACTCCACCCAGTCCCAGGCGGAGCTACTACTCAACGACGTTGGTTTCCTCTCTGTCCCCATCTACTCAGGGAGCCACAGGGGAACGGAGGTGCCTGTCATCTTCCCCATGGTATCCTAGGGAGTCAGGAATGGATCTGGGCGTGGGACCAAACTCTCCTGACCTATTAACCAGACCCATTGGAGTACCTCACATTTATTTCCTATGTTTTGATAATGAGAGAATACATTCATTCAACAGGCTATTAATTATTTTACTCAGCATGAGCATGAAGTAACTGTATCACCTTATAAGAACAAATGAGTATGGGGAATTTCAGAATTGACCTTGTAGCTACTAATTGTGCCTCTAAATATTCAACAGTACAGAGTGAATACTCATCCATTTTTTAATCTCGAATTTTAAAAAAAATGTTTGATCTCCAGTGAACCAAAAAGCTCATACTCAGCATTTTGGAAAACAATGACGTTATATGAATAATGAATAGCCACGGTACCAATACAAGCTCACGTTGGGAGCTTACTGTGTGGCATTTTATAGACTGGGCACAGAAATGAACTAACTTGCCCTGTGCACCCAGCCGGTAGTAGCAGAATTGGGATCTGTACCCACATGCCTCGGGCATGGTAGCCTCTCTGGTGTCTGACGCAGGTCCTCTTCACTCGACTGGTGCCCACCTACCAATGCTGTGAGGGTTGGCTGCTAGTGGCACCTCACCCAGAAGCTATGTCCCCCAAACTCTGCGGCCACAGCCAATGGTTTACTGGTTTAAGTTACAAAAGACTGCCCCCAGCCTCAAAAGGGTCACACTTCATGGTGTGATTTTGGATCCAAAGGCTCCCCCCATCCCTGGATCTTTCTCTGAGACCATAGCCTGCTCAGCCTTCTCCTTTTCTGTCCTGAATTGCTTTGTCTTTCACGGCCTTCCTTCCTGAGGAGCATGGCTGCTACGCCCATGTGCATCTGAGCCTCTGTCTCAAGACTACTTCTTGGAAACGTGAGCTCACACGATTGGTGCTGTGTCATCAAAGTCATCTGGAAGTCAAGGGGGAAGAAGTGGGGAAGTCCCAGCCACCACCCACCCCCCAGGCACCCACTTAGAGGATTTGTATTACCTGCTCAACAAATTCTGGCTCCGTGGTCAGTCTTCACACAGGGTGCAAAGGGCCTGTCACCAAGAGAGGTGATGCCACCCATAGGACACAGGGCGAGTCCTCCTAAATGTGAAGCAAGGTCTGATACCTGGGGCTCCTCGGGCCAACAGCCAGCAGGCACAGAAGAGAGTCACCTGGTCCCAGGGGTTATCTCCCTTTACAACCATGAGGTCAATACAATACTGGTCCCCAGGTAATCCAGGTCTCGTTGGCGTCCCACGCACAGTGTAAACAGTAGTCGGTAAGTGCAGCAACCGAAGCCTGATACTGGTGGGTCACCTGGCTCCGAGATCTGGATGAAGGTCAGGTCAGCACACCAGGCATCCACATGAACCAACCTTGCTAGTCAGTGGTGAGAAGGATTCCGGGTCAGCAGGAGAGGAGGGAGCGTTTTCAGCCCAGGCTGTCTGTGGCAGTGCTGAGTACGGGTTAGTCTCAGGCCTCCTTTTGGTAGTTTTCCCAGACTTGCAACCACAGAAGCAGGAGCAGAGTGAGGTTAATGTGGGAAACAAATGGGTTTGAGCACTGCATGGAGTGGACCGCCACAGGCAGTGTGGACCCTACCCAGACCCCCGCCACTAGGCTGCCACCTTGCCACCTATGTCCCCAGCTGCCAAGAGCATTAACCGGCAGCTCACAGCCACTCTGTCCCTGAAGAAGAGGCCTCTGCTGACCAGAACTGTTCACCCAGGAGGTTACCCAAGCCCCTCCCAGGTGTGGCCTGTCACCAGCAAGTCACTGATATGAGGAAACAAAATCTGGCCCCCTTGGCTTAAGGGGGTGCGACTCCACAGTTGACTTATGCTCCTGGGCGTCCCTCCCGCTGGGACCACACCAAAGCTAGATTTTTATCCTGTGAGCCCATCCATGGGTCTCTCCCCATCCTCATTCTACCTAACTCCCTTCCTTCTATATTTTCCTAGGGGGCCATTCCTCAACAAATTATGAGCACACAAACCCCTGTGTTTGAACTCTGCTTTTGAAGAATTTAACCCAGGTCTCCAGGTGGTAGGTTAGTCCACATTCAGTTACCATCAACCCTGTAAGGAGAAAAACACAGCTCCTGGTTTGCAGTTAGTTTTTAGAAAGCCACCTTAAATAGTTTTCCTGGGTCTAATACAATGGCACACTATGGCCACACACAGTCTACAAGGGCTTAGGACATAATGTTTGGAACAACTGGGATGGTAAAATTAAAGTTACCAGCATGATATAATCGCTTCATAAAAAAAAATGAGTATCTGCCTACACACAGCCCCAATTCATCAATAAATGGCTGCCTAATTACCCGAGAGTCTAAATGGATTGCTTTAATTCGTTCTTGTTGTCATTTGCTAAAATTCTACCCTATTTGAGGGATGGAATATACTCCAGTCCATCTTCTCAAGAGAAGACTCCTATTTCCAATTGACAAGATTATTTTCTTCATGGTCTCCAGGAACTTGCCATCAAAACTTGAAGAGAAACATTTTCGTTATATTTCTGAAATAATTTACCTTGTGTCAACCATAATTGTGACACCTTGTCAATGTACATCATTTTGCTCAGGATTTAACAACATGCCACCTCTGCAGAGAGCCTTCCAGAGAACCAGGACATGAAGTATTGGTGCAGGTATAAATCTGTTCCGAGCCATGCAGATCAAAGTCCAGAGGGCTGTGTTGGGTACCCGCGACCTTATCAATGGGACAGAACCAATGTCACAACACTGAAGTTTCATTTCAGAGGGGATCTTAAAAAGGCCTCTGCAGCCTGAAGTCTCCAAGCTGACCTCTCCATCCCACCGTGTCCTTCATCATTTCATGTATGTGCCTTTCAGGTATTTTTTAGTTTGTAATTTTCTTATGTTGTGGCAAGCACACTGCACATGAGAGCTGCCCTCTTAAGTTGTTGAGTGTATGACACTGTGTTGTTGGCCGTAGGCACAGTGTCATACTGGGCACTGGAGCTTGCTCAGCTTGTGCAACTGGAACCTTAAACCCATTGATTAGGAACTCTCAGCTCCCCCTCCCCGGCCCCTGGCAACCACCATCCCATTCCTTGATTCTATGAATCTACTTTAGATATGTCATTTACGTGAAATTGTGTGGGATTTGTCTTCTCGTAACTGGTTCATCAATGTTGTCTCCTGGTGCAAAACCTTCTTGTCTAAGGCTGAGCGAGTATTCCATTGTATGAGTAGATCATACTTATGTCCCCCCTTTCTCTGCGGATGGCCATTCCGGCTATTTCCATATCTTGACTTCAGTGAATAATATGTAATAAACATGGGAGTGCTGACATCTGCTTGGGATCCTGATTTCAATGCTGTTGGAAAATAACCAGTGGAAATTCAGGATCATATGCTGGTTTTATTTTTAGCTTTTTGAGGAACCTCCATACCATTCTCCACAGTGGCTGCTGCAGTTCCCATTCCCACCAACGGTGCATAAGGGCACCAATTTCAAGGATAATACTACAGTGCCTGGGGGTTGACAGGGGATCATAAGACAAGGCAAGACCTGAAATCTCTGACCTTCTCCTGAGGTCAGCATTTGAAGGTGGAGAAAGAAAGCTAAGAGTACTGGACACACAGAATATATAATGTACATTCAAAATAAATTCATTTTTCTAGCTAAAGCCATCAGTGCCATGAAATCAGTCATCCCATGGGCCTGTGTGGTGCCTGTCCCCTCACCAAGGCCTGGGAAGAAGAACACACAGCTGTGTTGCTGTATCTGGTTGAAATCACTGCTGAGTCATTTTCAGCCATTTTGTGGATCCGAAGAACAACCACCAAAATGACCAAGGATTTGCAAAGAGCCTAACTTATGTCTAATTCTAAGAAGAGAAAGAAGCGAACCCAAGTATGTTGGAACTTTTAATATTCCTCTCTCTTTGCATATTTTGGAACAGTTTAAATATGCAAAAAAGAGGAGAAAAAGACAGCCAACACCCACTTACATGTTCTTTTTTTTCTTTTTTTTTTTTTTACAAATCATTCTTTTAAGAAATATTGAAATGTTGACAAATTACCAGAATTATATCAGATTTTGTTTAAAATATTTATATATTTTGGTCTCATTCATTTGGGGGATATAAAAAATAGTGAAAAGGAATAAAGGGGAAAGGAGAAAAAAAATAGTGGGAAATATCAGAAAGGGACACAGAATATGAGAGACTCCTAACTCTGGGAAACAAACAAGGGGTGGTAGAAAAGGAGGTGGGTGGGGGTTGGGGGTGACTGGGTGATGGGCACTGAGGGGAACACTTCATAGGATGAGCACTGGGTGTTATTCTATATGTTGGCAAATTGAACACCAATAAAAAACAAATTAAAAAATAAATAAAATATTTATATATTTGCCACCAGCTTTTTTTTTTTTTTTTTTTTTTTTTTTTTTTATGATAGTCACAGAGAGAGAGAGAGAGGCAGAGACATAGGCAGAGGGAGAAGCAGGCTCCAAGCACCAGGAACCTGATGTGGGATTCGATCCCGGGTCTCCAGGATCGCGCCCTGGGCCAAAGGCAGGCGCCAAACCGCTGCGCCACCCAGGGATCCCTGCCACCAGCTTTTTATAAGTGCTCTCTGATCCCATTTTTTTTAAAGATTTTATTTATCCATTCATGAGAGACACACAGAGAGAGAGAGAGAGAGAGAGAGAGGCACAGAGACACAGGCAGAGGGAGAAGCAGGCTCCATGCAGGGAGCCCGACGTGGGACTCGATCCCGGGACTCCAAGATCACACCCTGGGCTGAAGGCGGCGCTAAACCACTGAGCCACCAGGGCTGCCTCTGATCCCATTTTCAAAAGTCACCACTTTTCTGAAATTTATATGTATCACCCATGACATGTAAGGTTTTTATTTTATATGTTCACGTACACAAATAATAGTGATCTTGTGTGATGTTAAATTTACATGAACAGCAAATTATTCTGAATGTGTTCTTCTGCAACGTGTTGTTTCCATTCCAATAGAATAGAAAATTACTTTTTTCTTTTTTCATTAATTAAAAATTTTGCCCACCCTCCACCCCCTGCCTCAGGCAACCACCAATCTGTTCTCTATGTTTATGAATTTGATTTTTTTTCAGATTCCACATATAAGGAGATCATATGGTATTTGTCTTTCTGTGTCTGGCTTATTTCGTTAAGCATAACGCCCTTGAGATCCATCCATGCTGTTGCAAATGGCAGGGTTTCCTTCTTTTTATGGCTGAGTAATATTTCATTATATGTACATATAGCTATAGAGAGAGAGCACATTTTCTTCATTCATTCAACCATCCATGAACACTAAGGTTGTTTTCATTCATGCCTGTTGGAGATCAAGCTACAATAAATATGGGGATGCAGATATCTTTTTGAGTTAGCGATTTTATTTCTTTCAGATAAATACCCAGAAGTGGTATTGCTGGGTCATATGGTAGTTTTGTGTTTAATTTTTTTGAGGAACCTCCACACCATTTTCCATATACGTGTGTGTGTGTATCTCTGTATACACATACATACATATATACATTCTAATTTATTTTATATCGATTTTTATTTATCATTTTACATTTATGTATTACTGACCTGGGTTTGCTAATGTATTATTGAGGGTGTTTGATTCTGTGATCCTGGGTGATACTGGCCTTTCCTTTTTACCTATATTCTCTGTGTTTCACTTAGTAGGGGGGTTATACTAGCCTCATAGAAGGAGTTGAGACATTTCCCTGCTCTTCCAGAGTTCCGGAACAGCTTGCATATGGCGGGAGTCATCTACCTCACGAAGGTTTGGCAAATCACTAGGAATGCCATCCATCCCTGACACATATTTGCCAGGAAGTTTCACGAATAATTCAGAGCTTAAATAGATGTTTACCTAATTGGGTGTGTCTATGGTGGTATCTTTTTTTTTTTCCAAAAAATTGTTATTGGCATAGCATTTTCTCTTGATATTGGTTTATAATTTTTAAGCTCTGTTCTATCTTTAGCTATTTCCTTATTTTTACTCTTAATATTAATTTATGTACATCTTGTCTTGATTGGCTTTGCCTGAGTTTGGTCAAAGTTCAAACCTTCTTTGTGAAGCACAGGTTTTTATGATTGTTACTGACTTTCTGTAATATATATTTATTTAATTTCTTGTCTTGTTTTTATTATTTCTTTTATTTAATTTATTCCACTATTGTTTTCTCTAATGTGATTTCAATACTTGGGTCATTCATCTTCCAACTTTCTTCTTTAATGACGTATACATTTAAGACAATAAAGTCTCCTACAGGAATTTCCTAAATTAAAAGTTTTAGTACATAGCATTTCCATTATAACTGAGTTCCAATTTCTTAAGTTTTATTATGATTTCTTGTCTGACCAATGAAATATATAAAAATGTTTTTAATAGTTGCCTCTAAAGCAATGTCATTTTTATCCGTGTATTATTTATTGATTTTGAATTTTCTTATTAGCAAGAGTCAGAGAATGTGTTTTCTACACTATCCAAAAGGCTGCATGCAGTATTCAGGCAATGACAGGATTATTGATAATCACCATATTAATCTTCAAAGACCTTGAAAAATACAGAGCAACCTCAGAATTTTCTAAAGGCTCAGTGGAACTTCAATAGAATAAGTCACATCAGACAGCACTTAGAGCCTGTAGCAGGCAGAACCAGTGGATAAAAGTCATTATTAGGAGCACAAGAATGAGGCCATACTGTAGGCAAACCATTTTAAATAATTATTTTCAGTGCTGTCCTTTTAAAAAAGCCTTGGGCCTGAGAAATGCTTGAATAAAATTACTTCATTGTAATGCATCTCCAGCCAGGATAACATTTATCTTGGAGTTAAAATATTAGAGATTATGTCCAGTGAAACTACTCACCAGTGAATAGGATACCACCCGTCTCGACCACAGTCCAAGCAGTGGGCATGAACAGGGCAGCTGAGTCTCCAGGCTCCTTGTGTTCTTCGATGGTCACCAGTGAGCTGCTTGAACTGCAGGCAGACCAGCTGCTCCAGACGGCCACAGCCCATGGCCACATGAGGAAAAATCTGTACAACTGGTCATTTAAGGACAAACTAGTGCAAGAACCATCCATGAAAATGGGGCTGTCTCCTCCCAGGAACTTTGGGGTCTTCCTCTCCCACTTTTAGTGTAAATCAGCTGCCTTTACAAAGACAATGAACTTTTCTGGACTCTCCCCCAGAATAGATACAAGAGACAGGATCGACATTCTCATAAGGGAAGAAAATGAGACTTAAACATTTGTTAAGGGCAGAGCCATCCATCTTGCAGGAGAGTGAGGATGAGTGAGCCTACACACTCCACCAGCGCAGACATCACCGTGTTGGTCCTGGGGGCACAGTAGTGCGCCTCCTCATGGGGTCTACCCTGAGTATCTGGGGCTGCTCAGCCCACTATGGTGATCTACTCTCTCTGGTATTCATCAAAACATGGTTCAGAAATTAGTTCATGGGATGAGGTAAAACTATAAAATTTGGTTGCATAGAGTAGATTGTATCTAAGAGGAGACATTCTGGAAATATCTGCATTTAAAATTTTAAATTTACATTATACTTTATTATAAGTATTAAACTTTATTATAAGGTGCTGCCTAAGTAAGCACATGAGAGTAGATAAGAGGAGGGTTGGAAATGACTTGAAGGAGCCTGTTCCAGGAAATAACCTTTTCTTCCTGATGTCATGAAATCCTCCAAGCCTCCTGTCTTTCCAAGGACCCCCTACTCATGCAGGAGGATTTCCTGGCAATTACCCTATTAACAGGCTCCATATGAACTTGTTTCTCTGCCTCCAAAAGCCACCATTCCAGACTGATCCCCCAAATCCAGAAAAGTCCTTGCCCAATCTAACACCTGGATATAGAAAACAAGACTTCCCAAGGTCTCCCTGGCGCTAAGACTCCCCGAAGTGGTGTGCTATAGAGAGACAAGTTGTTTTAATGGGACTTCCCTTCACTTCCTTCTCCTCTCCCTGCTCCTGGCCTCTGCTCTCTCTGTGTGCCTTGCTCACAGCACCCTGCTCACTCTCCTCTCTAATCTCCATCAACCCCCTGGGGACTTTCAGCTCAGCTGAGAAACCAGCATCTTCTCGGGGCCTCCAGTACACCCCAGAAGATATGTCCACCTGGAACCTCAGAAAGTGACCCTAATAAAATAGCCTTTGCAAATGTAACTAAGGTAAGGATTTTGAGATGAGATCATCCTGAATGAAGGTGGGCACTATGCCAGGTGTCCTGACATGCAACAGGAAGGGAAAAGAAGCAGAGAGGCAGAGGCCATGTGACAGTAGAGGCAAAGACTGGCATCTGCCAGCCATGGGCTGCAAGTGGGGACATTTTTCCTTACAGCCCTCAAAAGGAACCTACGCTACCCACACCTGGGTCCTGGAGTTCTGGCCTCCAGAGCTAGGAGAACAAACATCCATGATTTCAAACAAGCCATATGTGGTCCTTTGTTATGACATCAGTAGGACGCTATGCACTGTGCTTCCCCTAGGGTACCTCTTGCCACCTGTTTACACACGGCTCCCTCACATTAGCACCTGTGCCTTCTTCACGGTCATCTTCCCAGAGTTGATGCATGGTGCATCCTGGGTGCTCAGAAGATGCCCATGAATAACTGCCTTCACCGCCTCAGGCTCCGTTACATTAAAACCACCCTCTCCTCTAACCTGCAGAGCACAGAGGCGGCCCTTCTCATTTATGGTAAACTAACCTTGTGTCTGGCATTTTGCAGAAAGTTCAGTACCCCCTTCATCCCTTTCAACAACTCACATCAGTTATTGCTCTCCTCCTTTTGCAGATGCAGAAACAGAGAAGCCCTGAGATCAGATCAGCCAGAGTCTCCTAGCGCTGGACCAGGGCTGGGTTTGAGTCACATTAGCTCAGTTCCTGACTACGTGGCTCCCAGTGCTAGCTGGAACTGATGACAGGATTAATGAGTCCTGTTCACCACCCAGCACTCAAAACACTTTCACCTGCCACTTTGTCTTACATGGACTTGGCTACGGTGGGCATGATAGGAGGAAGATGGAGGGAAAGTCTATGCACTGCACTAGCAGGAGCCAAGGAGGGGTGACCAGAATGGGAGTGACACAGAGCCCTCTTGACACTAGATTGCTGACATCACTACAGGTGCATCAATTTCTGGAAAGCCATCACAAAATCTAGAGATCTGCCCCATATACAAGCACACCTGGGCATACCCTCCCTTAGTACTTCATACCTGGGAGCTGCTGTTCACCTTCCTGTCTGTCTTTCTGTTGGAATCCTGCACCTCTTGGAAGTTTTCTTTTCTTCATTATTATGTATGTGTCAGACTCTATCTTATGTGTAGAAATCTCAAAGTGACTAATGGGATCCAACACAGAGAAATCAATGCCTTATGCATTGTTTGCACATCGCTTGTAGAGAGGCAGGCACTAAAACAAAGCATTAGCCAATATTCTCTATTAGATGATAGCCAGAGTGGTAGGAAAGTGTATTTTAATTTCCCTTCTTTATGAGTTTGCAACCAGATAAGGAAGGGCTTGATCTATCAAGCGTGTGCGCCTCCACCTCTTAAATCCCCACTCGCACATTGCTCCCTCTCTGTCTCTGTTGGGTGCAACGTGCCTCGATGGTACAGCTTCCACTCCCGTCCTGTCTGGATACCCTGGGCTCCCAGCAGTGGCTCTGGAAGCAACAGCCACAGTGCTCCCCAAATCAAAGAAAAGGATCCAAAAAGAAAGGTCAGATGGCAGCTCTTGTGGAGGGTCTGAGTTCCATGTGGCCATTATTTTCCCTATTCTTATCACAGCAATGCAAATGCCACTAATTTTTATTAATGCTTCCACACAAAGCCTATTCCATTCTAGCCACAGGTTACAAAGCCTCTTTTCATCTCAAACAGACCAAGAGGATCCATGTTGACTTTGCTCTGCAGGAACTAGCAAACAGCTCTTGTGCCAGATTGCCAACCCCAAAAACACCACCCCAGGGGAGCCGACACTTCAGGAAGCTACACAGGCCAACAGATGGAGTCATCCCTGAAGCTGCTCCACACCTGAACATCAGTTTTGAGTTCCAAACACCCAGGGCCCCTTTGGGTCTGACCCATGCTCCCTTCAATCCCACTGTCCCCAATGCACATTGCAGTGCATGACCTCTAGTACTACCCAAAACTTGAAGGGGCTACACGGGCATGGACACTAGATTGTGACCCAGTGGTTCGAATGGGGTAGTTCGAGTACACCGGCTCCGCATGCACACTACCCAACAAGCATTGTCACCTAAACTATCCAAGTAAGGAGAACTGCTTTGATTTTTAGTCCAATTCATCCCACCCATTGTCCAGTTCTTCACTTTACTGAAAACAGTCTTTAATTACCAGAAGTCTTTCAGAGCAGGATGCAGCAAGGTGAGGACATGATTGCTGTGCTAATGGGTACTAGATATCTTTGTTCAGGAATTTCCCATTTCTTACTTAATCTACTCTCACTAAAAGAATCAAATTATTTTTTGGAAAGATAATGAAGTGTGGGGAACCAGCTGCAGAGCCTATCTGAGAAGGGAATCTCATAGTCCTCTGCACACTGGGGACACGGGAAATCCTGAGTCAGCACACTGACTCTTGACCACATTGCTCTCCAGATACAGCTCCTCTGCTCCCCGCTCCTGGAGTCGATAGCCTATTCGTTTACCTTTTGAAGTAAACAAGTTTTTCTCTGCTTCCCAGAGTTAATCATTCCTATACCTAACCTGCTAGCTCTCTTAATAAAAACTGGAGGAGACAAAGCTTCACAGTCCGAGTCCGAGTCTCGGCCCTCCTGCCCCCCAGATTAAAATTCAGTGAGACTCTGAGTCTTTCTTCATATAGTCGCCTCCAACTCTCCTGGATCTGTGGCAATGAAGATGAAGCTTCTGACTTCGACTGTTGAATGTTTAAGATGCCCCACGGTTGGACAAACCAGTGACTGCTTATTCACATGAGCTTCTCCCAACCACCCCCCTTCTGACCTCCTCCAGGGCCCGATGAGCCCTCCGCTCCTCGCTGTGCTTTGGTCCTTGGACAGTGGCCTTACGGTGTCTCCTGCTTACGGTGTCTCTTGCTCCTTGAGAAAATCATTCTCTGGAGCTCTATTGTTGTCCTCGGCCTTATCACCTTACACCATCATGAGGCCAACACCCTGCTCTACCCCACCCTGGTCTGCTCTTCTTTCTCACCTAGGAAGCATTAATGTTTTGAATCATTAGCTTCTTCAGACTTCAGGCCAGGAACCCCAATGAATAAGCCAAAAGAAGTGTGCCCTGGTTGTGGAACATCAAACACTCGCTGGCCATGGCCATTCCAGTTCTCTGCATCTCCTCCGTCCCCTCCACTCCAAGTCACAACCTGCAGACTCCTGCCCATAGTCAGCCTAAACAGAAGACATCTATCTGCCTCTCCTATAAGGGTGGGTGGTGGTCACAGTAGGAGTTTTGATAGTGCAGTTGTTGACTTTTTCCACTCAGGCCCAATTAGTAAGGAGAGAAAATGTTCTCATAACCAAGAGAGCAATGTTGATATGTGTCAGCAGGCTGCCTCCCCTCTCCATACATGGCAGTTTTGTCTTCCTTCTGGCTCCATTTCCCAGCTTTTGTGTCTCTAACTGCAACTTTGTAGGCACGACCATCCCCAACTTTCTTCTCTCTGGACAATGCTTAGGCCTTCCCGTGCTGGGGTTCCTCCAAGGGCTGCCCAACCCTGCAGAACTCAAGGTTATAAACAATGACCTTCAGGGGCTGTGCATTTCTTCCCACCCGGTGCTCCAAATCTTGAAATAATTTCCTTATGTTTAATACCAACAGTGTAAAAATGCACATTTCCAGCTTTACTTTGTAAATAGAACATTAGGCAACCCTCAGTCTCAGTGTCCACGTGGCACTAATTGGCTGGAGCTGGTCACTTGGTATGTCTCACCCAGTGCAGACTGCAACCCTCCCCTGCCATAAGTGGCCACTGTGGCTTAACTGTGGAATGCTTGGATTGTCCCAAAATCCATGTGGTAAATTCAAATCCTCAGTGTTGTGGCATATGGAGGTAGGGCCTTTGGGAGGTGATTGCATCATGGGCATAGAGTCCTGAAGAATGGGATTAGTCTTTTTACAGGAAGAAGACAGAGACTAAGTAGCTCTCCTTTTGCCATGTGAGGACATGGCGAGAAGGGTCTACTCCACCCTGGAAGAAAATTCTTACCAGAACCTGATCATGCTAACACCCTCTTCTCTGACTTCCAGCTTCCAGAAATGTGAGAAATAAATTTCTGTTGTTTATAAGCCACCCTGTCTATGGTGCTTTATTATAGCAGCCCAAACTAAGACAATAATCAAGTCACCAACCAGCTCACACGTGATGACCCTTTGGGATCATCTGAGTCTTATAAAACACTATTGCTCTGATTTAATGGGTCTGGGATGCAGTCTGGGCATTGGGATTTTAAGTGGTCCCCAGGTGATTTTAAAATGCAGAGAGGAACATGACTCATGGCCTTGAGGATTACTTCTTTTCCTGGACAGGAGTCATGTGGCCTCTTGAACCCATTCTACTCTAAGGCTCCACTATTGTCTGATTTTTACCCCTAGTCTGTTGGGCAACTTAAAAGAAAAGCAAGTTACCCTACATAGTTTAATACATACTTTGCTTTTTAATCAGTTCGAAGAAGCCAAGTATACTTTTTTCACTAAATTTATACAGATGTAATCAACATATAACGTAGTATATGATTCAGGTGCACAATGTGTTGACTTGATACACTTACATATTGCAAAATGATCACCACCACAGGTAACAGCTCCATCACCTCATATAATTACCATTTCTTTTTTGACATGAAAACATATTTCTTTCTGAACTTCTCTGGTTAAAAAGAAAACAAAATCATTGGTGAGACTAAAACTCCAAGCAAGTAGAAGTAGCATTTTTATTGCAATGGTAGCACTGAATTGACAGTTTGGGATTAATGATTTGAAGGGAGGAAGAAGAATTTCTTGCATCTTGATGTAGCTACCGTCAATGATGACTAGAATTTGTGACATTAAACAACCAGGTAGAGCTTTCTTTATATGGGGGGAAAAAACACCTCAATTTGACAGTGACAATAGGACAGCAAATGATATATGGAGGAGACAGTTAAAAAACACATTTATTTATTGTTAAATGATGGATGAGTGTTTTTCTGGGGGTCATCTCACTTATTTGCACACCACCACCAAGATAAGCGTACTGGAATTACTCCCAAATGGCAGATGAGAAAACAGAGAACTTAAGAGGTTCAGTAATTTATCCAAGGTTACACAGCCAGGAAGGGACAGAACTAAAACTGACCCTCCCAAACGATGAGCTTTGGACAACTGTGATTCTCCATCTGCCTGGGGAGCACAAGGAGAGATCTGGATAGAAGTCCCTGTGCCCAACAAGCCACCCAGCTGGCATCACTCAGTTCCACCTGCTAGCCAGGGCCATGACCAGGAAGAAGCATGCCAAAGCAGATTCCAGGGACACATGAAGGGCAGAGGCCACCGGGAGAGAAGCCAGCCATGTTCACAGGATCTGTTTGTCTCCCTACCGTGTAAAGATGGCTTATTTATAGTTCATCCCCTGCTCTTAGCAGGATGAGAACTTCATGGAGAAAGATTCATCCCAATCACACTTAGCTGCCCCTGTCTTGCAGGCTTCTGAAAGCTGACTTCACACAGATGGCTCTGCCTCCCTGCTCTCAGTATCGCTCTGTGCTCAGTACCAGAAGTCTGAGAGGCGGCCAATGGCCATCACGTACCACCTGGACATCCCCTGGCTCATCTTGAAATCCAGCCATCTGCATGCCTCCCCTCCCCCATGCATCCAAAAGCACTCAGCAATGAGTGTGGGGATGAAACATGGTGGCCTTGCCTTAGATGAAGCAGCTACACAGCCACTGTGTCTTGAGAGACAAGGCGAAATATGTCACACTGGATAATGTCACTTGTGATAGAAGGTGTTGCTTCTCAGCATATGGCTGGCAAGCATAACACAAGGAACTTTAGAGGACACAGCAAGCTGCCCGCAGACACTGTCTGGGTCTCTGCACAGCAATCACATTAGAAGGATGCACAGAGTACACGACGAAAATATAATGAATGTAGGCACAGCTTGGCGACCTATTTATCTCTTGTGGTGGCAATTCAGTAGAGCAGATGGGAAATTTCCATATAACTAGTAAACTCTGTCCATGTTAGGGAACCTTGTTTGGGCTTGGAACCCAGGATGTCTCTGAGTGACCAGTAGGAGATGAAGCAAAAAGGTGGGCAGAGCCCAAAGCATGAAACTCTATGTGCACATGGCATCCCACTCACTCACTCCTCAGTCTTTTCTTCTGTTTGTTCATGAATGCTTTCTGTGATCTGACCATCACATTTGTCATGGGTGTTGTCTCCAGTTCCTCCTTCTCTTGAATATCTTAGGTCAAGTAGAGAATTGTCACTGATTATCTGGTATGTGAACAAGACCTCCACAAGACCACATATTTGGTTGAGGTTTTTCAAAAAAACCCTCTATTAATCTCAGCAAACCAGATACACCCCTTCTGTGGGAGGTCAGATGGGAAGCTCATGACTGTGCTTCAGAGAAGGAGCACTTTACAGAAAACTTCGCTCTCCCAACCACCCCACACTTCCAACCCCTGGGCTCCAACCCTCTTAATCCCCCTCCCAGATCCACATGGACTTTGAGGTGTGAATGTGCATCACTATTATGTGATCAAAGATTTTATTTATTTATCTGAGGGAGTGGGGGAGCAAGAGGGAAAAGCAGACTCCACACTGAGCAAAGAGCCTAATTCAGGGCCCCATCCCATGACCCCAAGATCATGACCTAAGCTGAAACCAAGAGTTGGGCGGGGGGCGGGGGGGGGCGGTGGTTACTGGAGATGGGAGGGGAAAGTGCCATCTCTGGGGACACAGATGTGATTGCCATATGAGAAAGAAAGAGACTAAGTCTCTAGCACACTCATTCATCTCTTGACTGAAACCAAATTCTAAAAGGACATCATTTGCTTCCATGGGCTCACTGTTTACCCACATGCACAAAAGATCACATCTCCTATCTAGTAACTATCCTTTTTATAGTCCAATTGTAAAGCTTTATCCAAGGATAGCACGGGTAGGAAAACTAGCTCTGAGAACTTTATCAGAGTTCAGTTTTCCCAAATGGGTAATGGAGTTCAACTGATCTCTTTACTTAGGAAATTATTAGAGTGTTGGGAACCTTCCTATAGGCGTGTCAAAAAAAGAGTTGACAGCTTGGTATCCCACCCATTCAAGGCAAAGGCAAAGCTCAGCCTTAGGGAAGAACACAACCACCATAACCACAACAAAAACGTGCCCATTTCCAGAAAGAGCTGACAGCCAGAGACCAAAGCAGCACCTAGGGCAGCTCCTCACCTCTCATTCTCTCCCCTCACCATGGCACCACCTGACTTTCCATCTTCTCAACCATCATTTATGGGACTGCACTGAGAATGTCACTGCAGCTCACAGTCCTTCCTCTGACCAACCCAGTGGCCTTTCCTCAGTCTTCATTCCCCAGCTTTAACACTGTCAGCAATGCCTCCTCCTCCACAGAGAGCAATTCTCTCCCATCCACTGGGTCCTTCTGTCACCACTGTGATGGGATCCCTAACATCTACTCTTCCCTTTACTCTGCTCCTGCACTTCCCATCCTTCAAATCTGAAGGTCCTACCATGGAATCTCTCTCATAATTAGTCTACGTCCCCAGCTTTCCACTGTTTACTCCGCCAATGTTGCACAAGCATGTCTAAATTCAACAGGCTGGATGTTGAACTTAGCATTTCCCAAGTTACTCCAAATAGTCCTATTTTCCACTCCTTTTCAGTTTCACAATTGAAAGGGTTTCCTTAAAAATTCTCTCTCACATTTTTACCAGTTGATTTTGGGATCTCTTCTTTTAAAGTCTCTTCTATCTGCATTTTGTTTCCATTTGCACTGCCATATTCATTACTCATGCATGGACTTTTGCAATTATATTCTGTCTGTATCCCCTTCCCCATCCAATTCACTTTTCATACTACTGCAGAACTAATCATTATAAAACCCTGCTTTGAGCAAGTCATCCTCTGCTGAACAACCACCAACGACTGTTCTTTGCCTGTCAGATAATGTGTAACTCCCTACCATGAACTCATAAGATGTCACTGAGGACTCTCCCGTTATGTTATTTTCTTTTCATTACATCCCATGGGTGTGGTCTTAACCACCACACATGCCATCATCCATGCCATCAATAGCTTCTTCCTGACGTCTAAACATATGGCTCTACGTATGTGGCTAAAGAAGAGCTCAATGGATTTAATATATTCAAATTAGTTGCAAACTTCCACTCCAGTTCACATTGTCTTTGCAAAGATGCTCAGAGCTATAAGTTCACTATGCTCATTAAACCAAATGTCAAAATTTTCTTCTTTTAAATGCTAATTAAGTCCCTGCAATTCCCCAACTTCCTATAATTAAGGGGACTATTTGGTAACAGACAATAATGAAAACTGTAGCCACAGAGTTCCAGAAAAGATGTGGATGGGAAATAAGCCTGAGGAGGTACAGTCAAGATGGGAAGGAAAAATCTGAAGAGTCCATGGTGTGGAAACCAACAATGAGATAATTGTATCAAGAAGGGGGCACTGACTTCTCAAATGCTGCACAGAGATTGAAGCCGGTGATAGCTGAGAGGAGGTTCACAGCGGCCATTTCTCTTAAGTCAGACCAAGCCCACAGTGAATTTTGGAACATTTATTGTTTCTATAGTTAAGTCATAACAAATATATGGGAACAATAAACAAATATAAAAATTTGACCTATGGGGTATACTTTCCTACCTGTGAGAGGCTAGAAAAGTAAAAGCGTGATCCATTGACTATTCCTTTGTCAAGAAATTCCTTTGGCCAGAGCAACGTCTCTTATTTAGCCAAGGGGACCTGTTGCGTGAAAAACAAACAAAAAACAACCCAAAAACCAAAAAACAAGTGAGTGCTTTGGGATTCTATACATGTCAGTTCTTTCCCCTTAGAGTGAAATCCCCTGGAGGATCACAAAGGTGACTGGGGTTTTTGCAGAGAACGTTTTACAAGATGATTCTTACAAACTCATTGATTATCTTGCCTGTGCCGACATGTTGCCTCTTGTTCATGTGACCACAAATTAAGGATGTGATTATTTAGCACAAGTGGAAAGAAGGGAAAATCTATTTTCACTTTACTATCTTCGTTTAAAAGCTGTACCTCGGGGATCCCTGGGTGGCGCAGTGGTTTGGCGCCTGCCTTTGGCCCAGGGCGCGATCCTGGAGACCCAGGATCGAATCCCACGTCGGGCTCCCGGTGCATGGAGCCTGCTTCTCCCTCTGCCGGTGTCTCTGCCTCTCTCTCTCTGTGTGACTATCATAAATAAATAAAAATTAAAAATAAATAAATAAATAAAATAAAACTGTACCTAATGAGGCTTAAACCAACAGGGAAATGGATTTTGTCAGATTTCTATTTGCAGCCCTATTTCTTAATCTCCTACTTGCTGCCATCCCCACCCACCATATTAAGGCTATCCTCTGGGGTCAGCTTCACCAACAACCATTAGTATTTCCAAACTTTCGGTGCCATTCAGATGTTGTTTTGTTTTTGCTTAATGAAAGAAATAGCCTCACCTTGCACATAGTAGACTGAATTCCATTTTAAGAAAAGAGAAAAAGCATGGGATATAATGAACACTGGGTATTACATAAGACTGATGAGAGATGCCTGGGTGGCTCAGTGGTTGAGCATCTGCCTTCGGCTCAGGTCATGATACTGGGATCCTAGGATCAAGTCCCACATCGGGTTCCCCGCAGGGAGCCTGCTTCTCCCTCTCCCTGTACCTCTGCCTCTCTCTGTGTGTCTTTCATGAATAAATAAATAAAATCTTTTTTTTAATGTGCAAAAAGCTAGGAATGTAAGGACCAACTCCTATCCAGCTCTCTGGGTGGCTGGCGCCTGTGCTGTCCAACCTGCTCCTCCCACCTTCAGTCTGGTGACAACACTCAACACAAATAACCTTAAAACTGGGGCTATATATTTATATATAAAAATGTGAACAGTAATCTCTCTCAATAAAGTTCCAATCCTCAACTGCCGGTTTTGGAATCTGATGTTGAGTTAATGTTAATATATGTTTTAAACAATTTTTTCTAATGGGAAAATTAATACGTATTTTCATCGTAGAAAAATTGGAAACTGGGGATCCCTGGGTGGCGCCTGCCTTTGGCCCAGGGCGTGATCCTGGAGACCCGGGATCGAATCCCACGTCGGGCTCCCAGTGCATGGAGCCTGCTTCTCCCTCTGCCTGTGTCTCTGCCTCTCTCTCTCTCTCTGTGTGACTATCATAAATAAAGAAAAAAATATATTTAAAAAAATTGGAAACTATAGCAAATAGAAAGATGAAATTTAAAATCACTTTTATTTTTAATATCTAAAATGAACCACTGCTAACAGTGTATATATATATATATATATATGCACACACATAGCATATATGTGTACATATACATATGTACATGTATACACATGTAGATATATACATATAATACACAAAATATGTAATAATACATACTTTACATATGTACATGTATATACATAAATATGTGCAATAAAATATGCAATACATACATATATACACTATAAATATATGTATGGAAATAAAACAATAAATGTTAGCAGGAAGTCTCTTTATATACATAATACATATAGTAGATATCTACAGATATCCATTATTAAATATTATCGCATGCATATGTGCACACCCATACATTTGTCTGAAAATAAAATCGTGTGTTACTTACCAAACTAAAATAACCTCTTTCCCCATGACTGTGAACATGTTGC
This sequence comes from Canis lupus dingo, assembly GCF_003254725.2. Taxonomy (NCBI): domain Eukaryota; kingdom Metazoa; phylum Chordata; class Mammalia; order Carnivora; family Canidae; genus Canis; species Canis lupus. The sequence goes on from NC_064276.1 coordinate 7,968,141, forward strand.
CATTCCACAAAGCCCCCACATCGCCTCAATGACAATTCTACTTTGCTGAGCCCACCTCCCTCCAAACAATTGTATCATAGCAATAATAACACCTAGCTGCACTAGAGCTTCTGTGGGCTGACATTGTTCTCAGCAATTCACATGCATCGGTTCATTTAAAGCTCAAAGCAACCCTGCGAAAATGTAAGTGGGGAAACCAAGGCACAAAGCCCAAAGGTACACAGATAAAATGTGTTAGGCCGTTGAGACGTTGTGATAAAATCTGACGCATATACTGGTCTTCTTCTCCAGTCTCCTGCACAGAGCTCCTACAACCCTTGCATTTCATGGATGGTAAGAGCATCTCTTGTTCTAACGTGGTGACTCTTGACGGCCTCCAGGTAGCTTCCAGGTGGAGACGGTCATCAGAAAGACCAAACTGATTAGACGCTGGGAACGTTCAGCCCCACCCACCTTTTTCAGGGGGAAGGAAGAAGGACTGGATTTTGGATTAATAATCATTCATCATTCATGTGATGAAATCAAAACATCCCTGAAAGGGAGACAGAACATGAGAGACTCCTAACTCTGGGAAACGAACTAGGGGTGGTAGAAAGGGAGGTGGGCAGGGGGTGGGGGTGACTGGGTGACGGGCACTGAGGGGGGCATTTGATGGGATGAGCACTGCGTGTTATTCTATATGTTGGCAAATTGAACACCAATAAAAAATAAATTTATATAAAAAAAAATCCCTGAAAGACAGGGTTCAGAGGGCTTCTGGGTGGGTGAGCCCATCCCTGTGCCTGGAGGGGGCCGCACTGCAGCTCCACAGAGACAGACCCTCCTGGACCTCGCCTTGCATACCTCTTCATCTAGCTGTTCATGCGAATCCTCAATGACATCCTTCCTAATAAACCCATGAAAATAAAGTATTTCCCTGAGTTCTGTGAGCCTTCACAGCAAATTGTCAATCTTGAGGCAAGGGGAGTGGGGGCCTCTTCCTTAGAGCCAGTTGATCAGAGCCTGGGTGAGAAAGTGAGATCTACAGTTGGCTCCTGAAGTGGGGACAGTCTCATGGGACCGAGCCCTCCACCTGTGGGCTCTGCGCTAACTCTGAGCAGTCTTGTGCCGGAATTGAATTAAATTGTAGGTTGCCATCCACAGAGAATTTCAGAATTGCTTGGTGTGGGAAACCTGTACATTTGGTAGGTTTTCCTATCAAAAGTCATAAACTCATAGCTGTCTCCAATTTTATTATGAAAAATGATACAATGAACATCTTTATGGCCAAATATTCACATATATCTGTGAGTCTTTCTCTAGGGTAACATTTTTTTATAAGCACAATTGCTGAGCTTAAGTATATATTTATTTTAAAGACTTACCGTGTGCATCTCCCTGAATTGGGCTCCATTGTGTTTCTTAATTTGTGGGCTGGTGAGGGGGACAGGTTACATATTATTATGTGCCACAGTGAACTCCTCTCCAAACAAGTGCTCCCTGCCAGGGATGTGAGGTTCCTTCTCTTCCTGAGCTTCTCAGGGTAGGTCAAGCTGAGTCAGCAATGTTGCTCATCAACAGCACAGGGCACTGTGCCCTCTGCAGCCCGGGACTGGCCCTTGACCAGCATCGTGTGCAAATGCACCAGCCTAGAAGCTCCGCCAGCTTGTTGGGAGGACCCGCCATCGAGGTCTATCAAGGGCTTTATTGGAAGAGAGCCCCTTGCTCGGAGCGCCTGTGGATGGCGGCTATGAATGCAGATCGATATGTGAACGGACACCAAGTCTATTTTCATCCAAGCTCCAGCATTCAGGCACCTGTTCAATTTATGGTCCTGCTCAGCAACCCTTTTCTTTCATTTCCCATTTACCAGAAGCTTCCAAGTATAATGTGCTCTGCACTGAATTCAATCAATATCCACATTAACATCCTTTCAAAAGCAACAGCCCATCAGACAAAGTTCTCACTTCCTGTGACCTTGGTCTGCATGCGGGCTGGGCACGTGCTCAGAGCCGTCCTTATGACTCCCCCTGCCAGCATGGAGTGGGCATCATCTCGCAGATAACACCCAGGTTAATTAACCTTTAGGTGAAAATGCCGAGGATCCCTGTGATACTTACTTCCTTCTCGCTCATTACATTCAGCCCGAAAAGCAGCAAGGAGCTGCAATAAATGCATTAATTAGGAAAATGATTAAATGCAGTTGCCTCTATTACCTTGGCAGTTACTCTTCTCTGCAAGGTGCTTGAAAAGTCACCCTCATTGGGGGGGCGTCCATGCAGGGGAGAGGCAGCTGTGAGAAGCCCGGGGTCCTTCACTCTCTCACTAAAAGATGAGCTCAAGATCCTACCAGTCTCGCAAAAGCCCAGCCCAACACCCAAAGAGCATATTCATCTGCTCTTCTCCCAAGCCGCCCTGTTGAGAACGTCTCAGAAGAGGGCATGGACCTTCATCACTTTGCACAAAGTACGGACCATGTCACCCACAGGTGAGAACGCTCACTGGCTGTCTAGCACCCCAGGAGGATGGATAGAGACTTCCGTGTGTGGCTTGAGTGGAAGTTAATAACAATTGGTAATTTAGGGCAACGTTTCCAAGCTGACAGATCTCCTTACCAGGAAGACACGGTCAAAGCTCAACAGCATTCTTCCAGAATGATCCTGCCTTGTGGCCCCAGATGGTGTGTTGGAAGCCAGTCTACGTTGCCCAATCAGGAACCCTCGCCAGGATCCAGCTCATTGCACCCAGCGGACAAACCGTCCAGGGTACCACTTTCCCTCTCTGGGTGATCCTAGGGGGCCCCTGGGATGGTCTTCCTCCCCTTGTTCCCCTTCCAAACCAAGCCTGGCACCTCCCACCTTTCCTGACACCACCGAACTCCCTCCTCTCAACACAGACATCCTTCACCTTCCCACCCACCACCTGCTGAACTTCCTACAAATCGCACTGCGACGCTCTGCCCCTGAGCCAACATTCACCTGCATGCATGCCCACATCATCCCCCAGAAGGTGTCTACTGCATAGTAGGTGCTCAGCAAATGTTCATAGAACCTGAATTAGGGACGCCCAGGTGGCTCAGTGGTGGAGCATCTGCCTTTAGCTCAGGTCGTGATCCTGGGGTCCTGGGATTGAGTCCAGCATCGGGCTCCCTGCAAGGAGCCTGCTTCTCCCTCTGCCTGTGTCTGCCTCTCTGTCTGTGTCTCTCATGAATAGATAAATAAAATCTTAAAATCTTAAAAAGAAAAAAAAAAAAGAACCTGAATCAGAAGCATCATGTATAGCATCTTCTATAAAGATTTAAGGACAAAGAATCGCTGTGCTTCGGATTCCAGGTGAAGATCCTAACTAATGTGTGTAAGCAGAGCTGATTGTGTCAACGAGCTGACATAGGTCAGAGGTGGGGGGGGCAGAGAAGCAGCCGCTGCCGCACCTCCAGGACGATGCTCCTCGGGGAGGGCCAGCAAACCCCCTCACAACACCCCCCTCTGCCTTTGCCTCCCTCCCGGGGACCCCTGGCTTCCTGCCACTCCACCCTGTCCTCCCGGGGCCTTATTGAAAAATACAACTGAATCTAATTAAAGGTAAAGTCTGAGACTCAAGGATTTTGACTTTTACCACTTTCTATGGGGAAAAACAATACAAAATTGTTAAAAATTAAAATCATTACCAGCAGTGACTGAACATCTCTCCCCCTGACTTCAGTTCTAGGCATTTGCTGTTGACAGAAGCGCCGCAAGCCCGTCTGCATCCTGCTCCCTCCTGCCCCTCATCCTGCACCCACGCCTTGGCTGGGGGGACCGGGCAGTGTCCAGCCACATACTCGCACCTGTATCTCTCCAGGACCCCTGTGAGGGAGCTCCAGCTCCAGAAGACTGGCCTTCTCCTCTGTCTGAGTGGGGAAGGCACCGACTCACTTACCTAGCTCCAGAGTGGTTTGCTACTGTATTTGGGGAACAGCACCAAGGGCCCCAAATCCTTGGAACAGCTCTGAGAAAGCCGCAGTTACTTCACAGCCAGAAAGCTCACTGGCTTCGGGCCTCACGTTCACAGAAATTACAAGGGAAGCCAGTTCTCCGCCACGAGGCCAGTCCACCCAGGACAGAGCAGCCCTGGTGCTGGCAGCGTGGGGAGCACCGAGGCCTCAAAGCCAACCTTGGCCCTGTCGGGGTTGAAGGGGTGCGGGCACATTGCACTGCCTTGTCCCAGAAATTCACTGCCGTCCCAGGCGCCAGGACCTCAGAATGTGACCTTGTTTAGAAACAAAGTCCTTGTGGATACAGTAAAACTGAGATGAGGCCACAGTGTGCCAGGGTGGGCCCTGATGCGAGATGGCTTGCGTCCCCTGAAAAGGGTAATTTTGGACACAGACACACACACACACAGTGAGAACGCCATGTGAACATGAAGGCAGAGATTGGGGTGATGCTTCTACAGGCCAAAGGACACCACAGCTGGCCAGCAAAGCAGGGAACCCTGGGGTGAGGTCTGGACGCCCCCTGCTCACAGCTGCCCAAGGACCCCCCTGCCCACACCTTGGCCATGGACTCCAGCCTCTAGAAGCAGGTGATGAAGAGCTGCTGCTTCTGCTGACCCATCTGTGTGTATGGTCACTGCGGCCCCAGTGAGCTAACCCGGGGCTCTGCGTGAGGCTCCTACCCCGGCTTCTCCCGCACTCCGGCCCCGAGCTCCCAGAACAGGCTGGAGGCTGTTGCTGCCACTCGGCTGCGTCTCTGGAGCACAGCCGTCCTGTGAACCTGGCCTGAGGGGTCCCTGCAGCTCAAACTGCCATCCTGGGGGCTTGGACAGAAAGGGCAGTGGGGGCCCCGAGAAGGGAGATAGCATGACCCCAGGAGTGCTGAGAAGCCAGCCCGTCCCTGCCACCTCTCCGGGACAGGGGGATCGTCCTGTTCCAGGTCGCAGAGCGGCTGCAGGCGGCAGACTCCTTGGTCTCGTCTCCATCCCCCCCCTGCAGCTCAGCCCCGCCTGCCCCGACTGCACCCCCAGTGCTCCCGCCTTGTCCTAGCTGCACCTAGTGGACATCTCCTCCAGGAGTTGGGGCACCAGGCCAGGCAGCTGCTCAGATCCGGGCACTGCCCACAACCAGGAGCCTCCATGCGGCCAGGGGGATGCTGGGTCTGAAAGGCAGGAGGTGAGGACGGCCCTCTGGCCCTGCCTTGGAGCCCCGGGGCCCTGAGGAGGAGGTTCAGCGGGTCTGTGGTGGGGGGTGCAACAGCCTCCCACCCCGTCAGAGCAGCCAGGGGCTGCAGCTGGACCCCAGGCCAGGCTAGCGGGCCTGCTCCCTCTCAACAGGGCCCACTGCAACCTCAGAGGCCCTTCTCTCCCCCAGGGCCAGCTCTTCAGCGACAGGAGGCCCTCAGGACTGTGGCCTCCGGGAGTTCCACTTGGACAGCGAGTGCAGGCTGAAGCAGCAGGAGCATGGCACCGTGGGCGTGTGGGAGGAAAAGGGGCAAAGCTGGCAGGGACCCCGGGGATGTCCCCACAGAGCCCCCTGCAGGCCCTGGGGCCCCCTGGATCCTGCTCTCCAGCCCAGCTGTGGCTCAGAGCCAGTCGAGGACACGCTTCTGCTTGGGACCTTCACTTACCAGGTCCCTAAATTCATTGCCTGGGCATCCTCTTGGGAAATATTTCCACCCCAGGACTCACCCCAGCAGGAACATCCCAGGCTCCACCTCACCTGGCGCTGGGTCGACAGAGCTATTTCCCAAAAGTGTTAATTTTTTTAATGTGTACACACATTCAAAGTGCACTCCTGCAGCCGCTGAGTGGCGGTGTGGCCACCACCAGGCCCTGGCAGGAGTCCCCACTGGGCCATGGAGCAGGTATGCGCTGAGTCTGCTGAAAGGGGTGCAGACCTTTAGCCCCCAGCCCAGGGAGCTGGAGTCGCCCCTTTCTGCCTCCTCAACCCCAGGGGGCCCCCAGCCCGGCGGTGAGGTCTAGCTGGGCTCACTGAGCTGGGGAGACAGCTAGACGGGGTGCGTGGCTGCGTGGCTGCGGACTTCTGGGGCCCTGCACCCCATCTCTGTGTCCTGGAAGGGGTGTGCTCCCAGTGAGCACCTGTCTTAAGACGACCTGGGCTCGGAAATGAGCTCTTTATCACTCATGTGAGCCAGTGTCACTGCGCCGCGGCTCTGACCTTCCCAAGGCGCTGACCTTGACACTGCGCCATCTGGGCATCAGTCACCCCCCACGTCCCTGTGCCTTCCACACTGGGGGAGGCTGTTTGCAGCAGACCCGCCTGAAGGCAGCCTTACTTCTTCCTGGGAGTCACACCTATGTATTTTTGACATTCTAATGACTCTTAAATATGCATAATCATTTTCAAGAAAGGCATTCCACACTTTATAGTCACTTGCATAAACCAACCAATTTTGAGAGCTCGCCCCTGAAAAGGGGGCACAAGTGAGCTGGAAATTTAATTTGCTCTCACATCTGCTGTCATTACGCCGGGGCCTCCTGGGCTCGATGACTGTCCAGGACTCATATGTTCTAACGCCTCGTTTTTGTTGTGACTGTTTTTAATTATCAGCGCTTCCACCAGAATGAATCACCGCTCAAAATTCCAGCGGGGGAATCATTTCTTTCCGCTGAGCTGAACGGAACCGAAGCACATCGGGCAAGAAACGCAGATGCTCAGACCGAATCCATGACACGAGCGGTCCCTGCCTGCTGCCGGGTGTCTGGTCCCGCACGGGGACGCCGGCCCAGCTCTGGGACTCCGACCGGCCCGTGCTGCCCAAGTCTTCCGAGAGCGGCTGTCAAAGCTCGAGGAGCAGGGCGGTTCCAGGGATCCAAACGTCCCCTAGGTTTACACGGGCCACCTCTCTGCTTGGAGGCCACGCCTTTCCCTGTCTTTGCTCTGCAATGAGTTGCAATCGACAAGTCAGTGTCCTTAAGACAGGTGCCCACTGGGAGCACACCCCCTTCCAGGACACAGAGACGGGGTGCAGGGCCCCAGAAGTCCACAGCCACGCAGCCACGCGCCCCATCTAGCTCTCTCCCCAGCTCAGTGAGCCCAGCTAGACCTCACCGCCGGGCTGGGGTCCCAGCCAGAGGATCAGGTACGGGAGCACAGCCCCATGGACTAGGTAGGGAGCACCCACCCCTGGGGCGGTGGGGCGGGGCTGAGGTGGGCTTGCAGCCTGGAGCCCCTCTCCCCATCCTGGGGGGTCTGAGAACCCAGACTCCTACTGGCCTTCCCCAGGTCCTTAGAAAGCACAGTGGCCGAGGCTGAGGGAGAGGGTGTGTTTTGCTCAGCAGCTGTAACCCCACCTGCCCTGGATTATAACCTGCTCTGACTGTGAACCTCTGCAGGGGGCCTTGCCAGGTGCCCAGAGCCCCATGGCTGCCCCGCCCTGGCTCCTCCCAGCAAGGCCTTCTCACAGGGCTTGTGTTAAGTCTGCAAAGAAACAAGAGCTCCGGGGGATGCCTGGGTGGCTCCGTGGTTGAGCATCTGCCTCTGGCTCAGGGTGAGATCCCGGGGTCCTGGGATTGAGTCCCATATCAGGCTCCGCACAGGAACCCGGTTCTCCCTCTGCCTGTGTCTCTACCTCTCTCTCTGTGTCTCTCATGAATAAATAAATAAAATCTTTAAAAAAAACAAACAAACAAACAAACAAAAGAGCCCTGGATCGTAAAAAAATAGACTGAAAATAAATTCTTGTTTAAGAAAAAAATTTTAAAAATAAAAAGCACCAGAGTGACCCCAGTGTGTTTTATATGACTGAGGGGGGTGTCACTGTTTTCTTTGACAATACAACGTCGAGGGTTAGTAAGGATAAAAGGTGCTGTTTGGCTTTTGAGGGATAGTTTGAGGCTCCCACAGAGCCGGAGTCCTGAGAGGAGATGGCAACCCTGCTCTGCTTCGGCCCCTTTGACATTTATATCGTTCATTCCTTATTCCTGCACACGGTCTGGCAGCCCTCCTGGGCTCACTGGGTGCTGAGGGCATGCAGACAGCAGCAGGTTCCCTGGGAGCTCCTGGAGAGGAAACAAGGTGTGGCCGCAGGAGCAGCAGCAGCAGCAGCAGCCATGGGCTGGAAGGGCCATGAGGCCGGTGGCAGAGAACAGAGTTGAAATGGAGTTATGGTGGAGGGTTTGGTCGTGTGGCTCGGTGGAAGATGAGAAGCTTCCAGAGGCAGCTCCTGGTAACAAGAGCTGAGAAGAAGGGACAGGCCACAGGTGAGCACAGACACAGCATCTAATCCAGGATGTCGTGGATAGAAGAGGTACAGCTGGAAGTCAGGATGGAGACAAATTGCGATGGCTGTGGCTAGCTCACGGAGGATTTTGGAGCCTCTGAGGCTGCAGGCAAGGGCACGGTGTGAGGGAGGTGGTGGTCTCTGTGATCAGTTCTACAGGCCGTGGCCGATGAGGAGCTGGAGCAAGGAAGGGAGGCCGTGGCCACCAGGAGGGCCCAGCATGGGCCAAGCCACTGCCCAGCAGCCCAGCACGCCCTCACGTGAGGTGGCCACCATGTCCTCACACTTCCGAAAGTGTGCGATGCCCATGTTAGAGACAAGCACGCAGCACACCAGCATTTACCCTTGGGACGTTCTTCCCCAAAGACCATTTCCACCAGTTACTTCACAGTGAGGTGTTAGAAATTAAGAATACTTGGGATCCCTGGGTAACTTAGCGGTTGAGCGCCTGCCTTCAGCCCAGGGCCTGATCCTGGAGACCAAGGATTGAGTCCTGCGTTGGGCTCCCTGCATGGAGCCTGCTTCTCCCTCTGCCTGTGTCTCTCTCTCTCTCTCTCTCTCTCTGTGTCTCTCATAAATAAATAAATAATTTTTTTAAAAAAAGAAATTAAAAATACAGGTGTATTCCTTCCTGTAGGACTAGGTGATGTGTTAATCTGGCAGGTAGGAGAAAGAAAGAAAATAAAACATAACTGAAGCTTGAATGTCACTCGTTGCATGACACATGGAGGTTCAGGGCAGGGATTTATTTGGGGAAAAAAAACGAAAGCTCAGTTATTAGGCTTATGAGCTTTATGATTCAAAATTTAAAAAGAGCATCCAGGATGCTCAGGAAATAAATTATGTGGCACAAGGGGCCAAGGCTTGGAGATGAGGGCATAGAGGTTATGGGTGTAGGTCTGTGCAGAAAAGTGCTGCCAAGGTCAAAAACCTCAGGAATCAGTTTCCAGAAAGAGGGAGCAGTTCATTTTATCAAATGCCTTAGAGATCTGGAACGTTAAAAAATAAAAATAAAAAATAAAAAATATTTACTTTGGTGATTTTGCTTTAACCCAAGTAGAAAGAATCCATGCCTCCCCCCCCCCACCCCCACAGGTTTATTAGGACCCTGTTGGATACCATGGAGGAAACCAAGCAAGCAAAGGGCTGCCGGTCAGAGTTCTCTCCTTCCAGGAGTCAGTGCAGCCTGGCCCCCTCCTGGGCCTGGGCTGGATTCAGTGACTCACCTCCGAAGAGTCGGGAGGGGACCCAGGTGTGAAGGGCCCTGCGCACCACCCCCCGCCCCCAATCCCCAGGGCATCTCCCATCAGCAGGGGACAGGAGTGGCCAGCTTGCTGTGTGAGCAAGGCCGAGGGGCGCATGGCCTGGGATCCCCTGCAGGGTCTCCCCTCCCTGCCCGCCCCCTGCTGCACCCATGCCAGGGGTCCCTGGAGAGCGGCGCCGGGGGACAGCAGTCTCCTCTGGTTCCCTGAGCCAGCACCACCACACACACGCTCCTGTGCAGACACAGGTGACCAGAAAGTGGGGCCCACCCAGCTGCAGGCGACATTCTGCAACCAGGTAGGACCTGGGCCACTCAGGGCACTTCCTCCGCCTCAGTCCCTGCAGGAAGCTAGAGGGCGGCGATGCCTGGCGCGTCTCCTCCCTCGCCCCTCGCTGTCATCCCCAGCTGTTCACTGACGGTGCTGGGTTCAGCGAACCTTCTATAGAGGGCTCCAAAGACCCCGCCCACAGGGGCACCCAATCCTGCGCTTCTGTGCCCATGTCACCTGAGCGTCCTGGATGTTGTCACCGCCTGCTTTTCTCAGGCCGTTTCTCTTGGCCCAGGGAAAACCTGGGCGCTGAGGCTTCGGGCGAGCCCATCACGCGGAGGGCTTGGGTGCGCAGCTTTGCTGGGCCTGCACCCCTGAGCCGCCCCCCTCCGATGACATGGCCTCCCCACGCGTGTGCATCTCACTGAAAGCTGACAGTGACTTGCCTGGTCACAAAGCCGAGAAGTGACCAGGCCACTGCGGACCCCTGTGGACCAGGCCCAAGCTGTGACTTCCCGCCTGTCCCCCCGGAACCCCGCCTCCCGGAGGTAACCACTGTCCGCACTTTTATAAACGAGTCGTGGCCCAGACTCTCTCCCCTATGACTATGTGCACACACTTTCAATGAAAATACCATACTGCACAGATTGTGTTTAAAAAAATAATTTATTGAGGTGAAATTCACATAACACAATTAGCCATTTTCACGTGAAGGATTTGGTGGCCGGTTCGAAGATTCATTGTTGTGCGGCCACCACCTCTGTGTGGTTCCAGAACATCTTCATCCTCCACAGGAAAAGCCACTGGTCATTAAGCATTCTTCTCCTGCTTTCTGACAACTAGGCTACCTTCTGTCTCCGCAGATCATCTGTATCTTCTGGACACGTCATACAAGCAGAGTCATGTCACATGCGACCTTTTATAGCTTTCTGCCTTCAGCTGGCACTACACTTGAGAGCCTTCGTCCACTTTACAGCATGGACCAGCACCTCATCCCCTTCTATAGCAGAATAAGATACCATCATGCGAGTCTACTGCCTTTTATTCAGTCGTCTGTCGGTGGACATTTGGGCTATTTCTATCTTTTGGCTTTGTACATGTCCTGATGGCCACAAACACGCACTTGTCATTTTCAATCTTTTTGAGTCTATCTCCAGGCAGGGAGAGGAGGGGTCACGGGATAGCTCTATGTTTGACTTTTTGAGGAACTGCCAAACTGTTTTCGACAGAGGCCGACTTATTTTCTCCCCCCGGCAATGTGCAAAGGCTTTAATTTCTCTACACCTTCACCAAAGCATGTTATTTGCTTTTTCTTTTCTTCTTTTCTTTTCTTTTTTTTTTTTTTATAATTACTACAGGCATACTGGAGGGTGTGACATGGTATCTCATGGTTTTCATTTTCATTTGGTAACTACTGATGTGTTTCTTCACATGCTCAGCCATTTGTATGTCTTCTTTGGATAAATATGTTTTCACATTCTTATGTTTTCACTTTCCTAATTAGGTTCTTTGTCTTTTTTGTTGAATTCTAAATGCTCTTTACATATTTTGATGTATATATCAATGATCAATGTGTAATTTATAACCATTTTTTCCAGCCTGTATATTGCCTTTCCTCTTCTCCATGTTGTTCTTTCATGCACGGAGTTTTTATTTTGATGAACTTCAAATCTTCTGGGATTTTTTGTTGTTCAATTCTTTTGGTGTCATACCTAAGAATCAATCCATTGCTAACCCCAAGGTCCTTAAGATGTACCCTGATGTTTTCTTCTAATAATTTTATGATTTTAGCTCTTACATTTAGATGATTGGTCCATTTTGTGTTAGTACCTGTATGTGGTGTAGGTAGAGGTCCAACTGTTTCTGCATGTGGAAATCTAGTCATCCCAACATCACTTCTTCAAGAGCTGATCCTCTCCCCGCAAAGAGGTGACTATTGAACGGTCTTGGCAACCTTGCTGAAAATCAGTTGACCGCAGGTGTATGTATGGGTTTATTGTACACTCAGTTTCATTCCATTGGTCTGTCTACCTCTATGCCATTTTTATTACGGTAGCTGCATATGCTGCTTTTTAAACTTTTTTGGCTTTACTTAATAAATAGAATAAGTTCTGCAAGGAGATAACTGTAAATATTCTCCTATAATGTCATCAACCAACCTTTTATGTGTAAGTTGTCCCCATGTCTTTATTATCAAGATCAACATCATAAACATGCCTGCAGTTGCAGAAATGAGATAATCCGCAATTATTCCTCCGGATAACTTTCTCCTAGTGGGATCCCTGGGGCCAAGAGTTTGCAAGGCTCCCAGAGCTTGAGTAGCTGTTGCTGCATTCCCTTCCCAAGAAGCTCTGCTAACTTGTCCTCTGTCTCTGGACTGAAGCCACCAGCTTGAGCCCTGTGTCTTGCTTTCTCTTTGCCCCAGCCAGACTCCAAGGATAATTGTCCCCTCTTTCCTTTTATTTCCAAATCTGTTCCATATCATCTCTTCTTTTCATTTTTAAAACTAATCACATGTTGGAAACTGTAGCACTTTCTTCATACTTCTTTAACCCAGAGATTGAAAAAGTCAGCTCTCTGGAAAAATCCCGAAAGCCCCATTCCAAATGCAATGGCTCAGCAAGGATGGTGCTTCGTCACGAGTGCCAATTGGCTGTTGTGAAGCCACTGGGCGCAACAGGAATGATGGGTCCTCGCCTCCCTATCAAGCAATATCAGCTCCCAGTAATTGCCTTTAGAATGGAGACGATGGATTAGGGACCAATGGTGGAAACCATCTGGCATGAATAGTTACTAGTCTCAACTGAATTACGCCTGCTAATAAGCCCTCGGGAGCCCACTGGGCAGGGATGACTCAACAGAGAGAAAGAACGCCTCCTTCAACACCAGAGATTCTCCTTCCTCTGTGTCCCTGGAAAAAAAAACCACAATTCTGAAAACTGTTGTTCTGTGGCTGACACCTTGTCCAAGCCACATGGGCTGTGAAGTTTCGCCAGAAGGGACATGTTCTTTGTGACAAAGTCTGAGCAGGGGTTGCTGGATGGCAGGGGATAGAGAGATTACGAGAGACATTCGAGTGCCTCTGCTCTCAATGCTCGGTGTGCTCGGCGGCTACATCACCAGTGTCCTTTACTGACCACAAACACCAAAATACTCCTCTGTTCAGCATCGACGTGCAGAAGGGGTCACCATGCCAGGAGGCTCCTCACACAGCTGAGTCATGAACAACCACAAAGAAGAGAGTAACCCCAGCTGGACCACCTCTGCCTGGCCGGACACCTGTACAGACCTCACCAGCAGATCGGCCGACCCCTTGCTCACCGTGTCCTCCCCACGGCACTGCAGGACGCCACCATGGCCACAGCCGGCCCACACACCGAGGAGTGCAGGTGGCATGTGCTGGCTAGATGCTGCCCCTCTGGGCTGTACAGGATCACATCTCTCCTCCCCCTGTCTCTCTCCTCTTATCCCTTTCCCCAAAGGGACACGTGAGGAGAGAGGGGACAGCAAGGGGAGAGCGGTAGATCTTAGTACGTTTTCTTGGCCTGATTGTCCACAGGAGACAGAGACGAGGATGGGCTCGTAGGCAGCTCTGAAGGGAAGCTTTCCTGTCTGGAAGGAGACCATCCGCTTGGATCAAGCGGGCACTTTTGCCCAAGACCAGGCTCTTTAAAGGCTATTACACAGAATAAATAAGAAATTGGAAGTAAGGGGAAATGGGAAAGCAGCTAGGAGTAAGTAGGGTAAGGAGAATGTGCTAGACGGCAGGATAGAGGCGTGGGCTGCGATGAACTCAGGAAACGAGTAAATATAGACACAGTTTCCGTTTATAGGTTCACCTCACAACACACTCTAAAAACTATCATCTCATCATCTGCTAACTACAGCTCCGAGGCAGAAGGCATCGGGCCTCTCCTCCAGAAGAGCCAGTGAGGGGAGCCCCCCGTGGCCCGAGCAAGGTCACCCAGCTCATTAGCGGCAGGCGGTAGCTGCCACAGGCCTCCCGACTCTTGTTGGCATAGCAGTTAATGCCAAAAAGACAAAAGCAGAAGGAAGAACACCTTTAAGAGCTGGGATATAAAGTAGAAGGGATTTAGCAGAATGATGTGGAGCAGGGGCCCCGTTTATGCACACCGAGGAGAAGCGCTCTGAGCAGAGGAAGAGAAGCGTGGGGTGGGCCACGCACGAACAGGGCCGGAGGACGCAGCCATCCATCCGCACGGCCTCTGCAGTTGAAAGCACGGAAGCCAAGTCCAGAGAGCAGCACACAGCAGGCAAAGAGAAACCTCCAGATGGAGCAAAGAAAGGACAGAGCTCCACAGACGACCGTGCCAGGGTCCTGGGCGGGCTCAACGTGGGAAACTTCGTGGGGCTGGGGGGCCACTGAGGCAGAGGTGACCCACCTCTGAGACTCTGATCACAACTTTATGACCCTTTGGGCCAAAGGAGTCTGCTGGTGTGCCCTGTTTAAAAGTCCCTTGAGAGAAGAATGTGAAAGTCCACCCGAGGATTTCCACAGGAACCCTCTGATGGGGGAGCACCTGCCACGGCCAGTGTTTTCATTTTAGGGCCTTGCATTCAGAAAACATGGTGATTTGTTTCCCTTGGAGAAAGATCAGAACAGAGTGGCTTTTAGGAGCCATTAATCTCCGAAACCTCATTCACTATTCTGTTCAAAGAGGGCAAAAACCAGAAACAGATTTCAAAGGAAGGCTCTTCTAATGAGCGGAGACAGAGAGGCAGCCAGGGAGCAATAAGCCCTGAGCCCGTCATCAGCCACAGTGTTAAAAAGTGTCCCCAGATAAGTAAACGCTCTGAGTCTAAGCATGCACGCACCTTCCCTGGTGCGGCTCCCTCTCTCCAGAGAACCCCCGTCCCACCTGTAATTTCTTGTTGTTTTCTGTCCCTCCCTCCCACTAAGACCCAAACAAGAGGTTCTGGGAATACGAGGTCTGTTTATTTTATCTCACCCCGTGTTTCTCAAGCAGAGATGGCCCCACACACATACCACTCAGGGGACATTTGGAGTGTCCAGAGATGTTTTTGATGGTTGTGCCTGGGCAGAGGTGGAGTGGTTCTATGAGGTCCGGTGGCGGGAGGCCGGGAATGCAGCTCACCATCCTACAATGTCCAGGACGGCCCCTAGGACAATAACCCAGGCCAAAATGTCCACAGAGCAGAGATGGTGCCAACTGAAAAAACACGAATACACCGGAGCTAACCACTGCCACCTCTGATGTCAGAACTGGTCACACTCAAGCCCTGGGGTCTGTCTTCTTTCTGCCAAGTACAGGATTCCAATATTCACACGTCCAAACAGGGACGCGTGTAGGTGTTCGTCTACAGCTGAAGCATCATCTTCCTGCTCAAGGTGTCCCTGGTGGATAAGGTAGGCCTTCATCACGCTGTGATCTGGGTGGGGACAGTTCCAGAACATGTGAATGCCTGGGGGAGGGATGTGCTGTAGAGAACTAACTTCGGCAGAGCCCACACATCAGCTTTTTGGACAAGAGTCCCGGAGGCCTACATTCCTCCCTGCCTCGTGCGCTGCCCTGCTTTACCAAAGTCAGCTATCTTCTGGAAGCCTTATCCTGTCCTGATTGGCAACAGGATCCCAAGAAAACAAAGGCTTTTCTTTAACTCCAGGCAAGAAGCTACAGGGAAGTTGGAGTCCAGGATGTGTCTACAAGAAGAATGAGTTGTGTATTTTTTAAAAAATCACGGTGAAAACAACAAAATAAAGAGCTGCTAAAAATAAATAGGAATGTAACAAAAGGCTAAAGGTAGAAAGCACCCAAATATTCATCAGGAATGGATGAGTGAGCAAAAGCAGCCTGTCCACATCACTTCCTGACAGAGAGGAACAAACCCCTGAGGTAGGCTGCAGCATAGACAAACCTTGAAAATCGGACACTAAGTGAAAGAAACCAGACACAGAGGCCACGTGTCATAGGATTCAACTTATATGAAATGTCCAGAGTAGGCAAAGCAGTTGAGACAGAAATGGATTAGTGATTGCCAGGGCCTGGGTGAGCAGGGGTTGGGGAGTGAGCATGAACTGGTAAGGGTTTCCCTTTGGGGCAATGAAAATATTCCCCAACCGGGTAGAGGTGATGATGGCACAGCATCGTCAGCATACTCAAAACCACTAAAATATAGACCTTCAAGTTGTTAAATGGTGGATTTTATATTTTATTCACTTACCTCAATTTTTAAAAATGAAACATGTTTTGGGACCCTTCATTTGGGAAAATCTGATGCAATGAGTTCTCCTGAATGGGAGGCAAGGTAAGTATGAAAAACCATTCAGAAGCTGTTGACTTGTGAAAAATAAAGCCAAATAAATAGCAAAAATGATCACAATGCCAGGTGTTTGTGGATGGTAAATTCCATCGTCCAGTCTTGGCACTGGTTTTCCCAGTCCTGGGACAGTATAAATGAATACATGTCAATGAACATAAGTCAGTCCCTGATGACTGGCCCGGTGTATTGTTCTGTCATTTTCATCTTTAATTGCTCCATGCAGCTTTATTTCACTGTGACTCAGAATTGAGTGTAATGACGGTCTATGTCAACCCTCGGCACAGGTTGCAGGCCTATCCACTGGGACCCGGAGACCTCCCTCCCCAGCCCTGTCTCCATCACTGGCATCAATGAGTGTCCAACCCTGGAGTCGAAACCTTGTCTGCAGATGGTCCCGGAGAGGATACACAGTGCGGTGAGATGTCCCCTGTTAAGCCACCGTGACCCTCAGCAAAGTGAATAGCATATGGGGCAGGTAGCCAGCAGCTGAGGTACCTAATCCATACTGTGCTTCCTACAAAAGCCTGGGTCAAGCTGGAGACCTCAAGAGCCTGCATAGAAAGAAAACAAGAAGGAAAGTCATAGCCATTCTGAAAACTAGGTGGTTTTCAACAAAAGAAAGTAGGAATGGGCTAGGAGGCATTCCGAGTGGGAGGTGATGAAGCCCTGAAAGCCCGACCTGGAACTCAGTCTCCTGTCATCCTGTGGTTAGACCTGAACTTTGTCTACACACCCTAGCACCTCCCATTTTTGCTAATGCTGCCAGGAACATTCAGAGTTCCAGAATGTTCTAGCAAATTGTCAATCCCACAATCAAATTCACAGGGTCAGTCATGGCAGAAATGTGGAAACTATTTCAGCCAAGATGTTCTCTGCAAAGGAGGACAGGTGTGTCCAGACAGTCAGACTTTAGGCAGAGTCCTTGCTCATTTTTATATCTCAGTTGTATGTGAATGTGTTTTTGGCATTTGGCAATGTTAGAAGATTAACTGAGGCCTATTAAAATGTTTAAGAGTTTATTAGAGCAAAAATCCATTCAAATCGGCAGCATCCAATCTAGCAGCTAGAAAGGAGTTCCAAGGTCCTATATAAAATATTTTTATAAGCAGAGGGGAGCAGAAACAAGAAAGTTATACTGACAGGAAAAAAAAAAACGGGTTGGTTATTGCAGCGTTGCTTTCCTTTAGGGGATGGAAGGGGTTGTAGAAAAGGGAAAAAAAATCTCTTCTGCCCTCCAAAATTCTTCTAGCTGGTCTAATAATGAGATTGACATGACACAGATTAACAAGAGAAAAAAGCCCCAAAGTTTTATTACATGCACTCAGACACCCAATAATGAAACTGAGACACAAAGAACTGACCAAGGCAGATAGTTTCTAAACTTTGTAGACGGACAATAAATCTGTGAAGAATTGAGAAGGCAAAAATAACAACTTTGGGAGCTTCAATTAGTAAGGAATTCTAAACAGAATCTCAGCTTTTACTTTTAGCCAAATGTAACAAAGGGTGTTTTATACAGTCTTCGGGGATCAGAGTTCCAATATCTCTGGAACTGGTTAAGGGTGTCTCTTTATTCCTTCTACCTTGCACACGGGAAGTTTATTTCCTGCTTTCTGAGGGCAAAGTGAGGGTTAGAGTATTCTTTTTATACTAGCTGTTCTTAAGTATCTTAATTCAAAACAAATAATCAGTATGTCAAAGTGGTGCAGCTTGGGGCAGGGTCTTGGACCCTACAGGGTGTATTGCGCCCATCGCCTACCGAATGCCAAGGCACTGACTTCTGATTGACTCACTTAAGCTTCCTCTTCTGGGAGAGCCCAAACTAAGTAAGTTAGTTCTTGGTTTAGGGATGTGGGGCTTAGCATCAGCAACTCCATTTTGCGCTATTGTCTTGTTTTCAACAACAGGCTAGGTTATTTTTTCTGGTCTGGAGCAGGGTTTAAAAATTACCATAGCCAACTGGAAGTTATCCAACCATAAGAAAAAAGTTTCTATCTTATGATTGTCTTAAATGCTAAAATAGGTTTTGTTTTAAATGTTCAAACCACAGCAGAAGGCTCTAATGAAACGGAAAAGGGAAGCAAACTAATATATAAGAGTTCAAAAATCAGAAACTGTTCTAGGCTCCTCAGGTGTGGGCCCCCATGCTTGTCTGAAAAAACACCTGGGGGGGAAACAGAGGGCCGGCCACATGCTGCATCCAGCTGCTTCAGTGATTCGCTGTCTCATAAACACAGGCAAACACCTTGCTTTGGGAAATGCCCAGACCCGTGTGCTGAGAGAACACAGCAGGGGGCATTCACACTGCATTCACCCTCCTGCCTGTGTTCACACTGACCTGAAACCCCTCACTGTCTCCTTAACTTCCTCCTTAAGAAGGAAGACTGGGATCAAACATTCAGTTGTGCACTGGAGCCAGGGTCAGAAGACTTCCTCCAGGTACAGAGGACAGGACAGTGTCAGTGTCCAAGCCCAGGCCCTTTGCTAAGGGGTGAGGTCACCTGCCACAGGGCCCCGCTCTGTGATGGGAGGACCTTGGCCTCTAGAGCCGAGACCGGAAGGGAAGGGGGTAGGCTAGTGTGTAAGCTGCAGTTGACAGGTTGACGTGGATCCCAGGCTGCTCCCTGCCCCCTGAGGAAGGGGAGAGGAAGGCCAACCTAGACTTTGGGGTGTAGGTGGGAGCATGTAGGGACTCCTTTATATATCTGGAAGATGTGCGTGTGCACGGTGCCCCTGTGTGCACATGTTTACATACATATATAAGCACATAACTAAGGTGGATATACTACTTAGAATCAGCAAGAGCTGTTGTGCAAAGTACCACGGACCAGATGGCATAAACAAGAGAATTGGATTTTCTCCCCATTCTGGAGGCCAGAAGTGCAAGATCAAAGTGCTGGCAGGTTGGCTCCTCCTGAGGCCTCAAGGAGACTCTGTCTCGTACTTTTCCCCTGACTTTTGGTCTGCAGGCCATCTTTGGCCTTTCTTGGCTTGTGAGCACATCACCCCAACCTCTGCCTTCATCCCCCCTGTGGGCATGCCTCCCTTCCTTTTTCAACATCTGTCACCATACAAGGGTACAAAGTTTATTCTGTGATGAGAATTTTAAGATCCACCCAACAGTAACTTTCAAATATGCAATACAGGATTGTTAATTATAGTGACCTTACTGAAAATTACATCCCTATCACTAATTTATGCTGTAACTGACCCTCTTCAGACAGTCTGTGCACTCCCCACCTTCCCATAGGTATTTAATGCTTCAAAATATACTCTGACAGTAGCTTTACCTAGATTCGGAGATGTTGTATTTTCATTATCACAATCCTCATCAAAATCGACAATTTTAATCTATATTTCCATTTGGACCCAAGATTTCTTTAACAGCCTCAGATAGAACAATTTTCCAAAGCCCCCCCTCCCATTTTTACAAGGAGGGGTCAGGAGCCCATCTACTCCAGGACGACCTCATCTTAACTAAATATACCTGCAAGGACTCTATTCTTCAATAAGATCACATTTTGAGGTGCTAGGGGTTACTATGTAGAGAGATGAATTTGGGGGAGGGGCACAATCAACCCATAACACCTCCCAACACAAACCCATTCATTCACAAGCACAAACACACATAGTCAGCCATATACTCTCCTCATGCTGTCTGGTTTTATTCTAAGAAACATGTATTCCCACCATGGGCACGTATCTTTTCTTGACCCTTCGGAGATCCCTGTGCTCTGGGGCTACAAGCTGCAAATGTCTCCGAGAAGGACAAACTTGGATTAATCCAGAAGACCACAACTCACTTCTGGCTTTCTTTTCCATTGCCATATGTCAGTGTATAACTGTCCCCACGCCATCCAAGCACCAGTCCCTGGGGTTTCTTCAAACCCAACAATCCTGGGTCCCCTGGAGATGGGGGTGAGGAGATGGATGGTCCGGCCTCTGAGGTCCTGGATGCACACCCTTACTCTACTATGAATTAATGGAAAGAGAGTCATGGTCTAACTGTGTGCTGTGATTTCTTCTAAAACTTTACTTGTGCCTTGAATGGAATCCATCACTCCTGCATGCATTTGAAATGCTCTAATATGCGCCTTGTGGGCCAGTTACCACACAGAGAACAGGGCTCGCAGAGACCCACAGGAAGCAGCCCTGGGTCCTCAGTCTTCCATGTTCCTTCTGCCTCTGGGACTCAGTTATTCTAAACCGGCTGACAACACAGCTCATCGTGTTTCTGACAATCCTGCCACGTGGAGGACACGGCCATAGGCATGCATGCTTTAAGGCCTGCAGAGATGTCTCTCCATGCAGAGACAGACACATACATACCAGCCCACACCCACAGCCCGTGCAGAGGTTGGACTCGTTGGGGTGCACAGAGGCAGGACAAAGGCCGAGGGTGCTACACCTCCAGCCCACTGGGCACTTACTACGCAGGCCTTCAGTTGCCTGCTGTCCGTCGGCCTCCCCACCACACCTTGTGGGCTGTAGCCACAGGGCCCCCTGGTAAGCAGCTTCCCTCTGGTCTCAGCACCAGGAAGCACTGGCGGGAGACGAGATGCAGGAAAGAGGGGTTGTGTTTTCTCCATTTCCTGTGTTAGACCGTGTTTCTGCAGGGACTGGGGTCCCTTCTTCACAGCTCCCACTCCTGCTCAGCTCAGATAAAACCCTTTTCTCCTTTTTTATTGATGGGGAAAATGATTCATGATACTTGTGAAGATGGTAAGGTGGGCTTCACTCGGAGGGACTCTTGTAATAGCCTCCAGGAACCCCCACAGTGGGTTTTTGTAGTAGGAGAGGGAGTTTGGGCTCAACTCCGAATACGAGAAGGAAACGTGGGAGTCTACAGCCGAGGAGGGATTCCAGCTCACCTAGACTGACAGGACTTTTTCTGGAGGCAGGCCAGGGGGTCTGACGTCACTGGGACAGTGCAAGTAAGGAACCAGAGCAGATATTGGGGGTGACCAGACATGCACAGTGGACATCTGACTAAACCAACTAACAGGACTTTTGCTAAAATTATGTGATGCAGACGGACACGGAGGTCCGCAAATTGGGGTCCAGTTGGGAAGAGGGCTCAGAGAGCCCTGACTGGAGTGTAGTCAAGGAGGGACACTTCACCACCTTGGGCCTCCGGGCCTGGGGAGTAGCGGTGATCTTCCCTCATTGTTTCCTTCAAAGAAGCCCACACATCTGAGAACAGATCTCTCCTCAAGGTTTTCCGAACCATCTGACTTGGATTTTTTCCTCTGCCAGGACCTCAACTGATCCATGTCTGGGAGCCAGTCCTGTTGGCATCCACCATGGGCATCGTCACTGGCACCCAACATGAGTCACTGTTTTGTGTCTTGTGTTACCCTTCAACAGAAATCTGAAGCTGTCCCAACAGCAGACAGATCTCTCCTTCAGAATGGAGGCCCGTGAAACGTAGATGCTCCCCCTCAACCACGGGGTTGCCCGTGTGCACTCAAGGCCTCCAAAATCAGTGGCTTGTGGATAGGAAAGATTCATCACTGTCATCCCTGCTTTTGAAAACAAGTCTGCACATCATATCCGAGCATTCCAGCTGTGGAGAGCAAAGTCAGACGAAATCAGACCCTGAAGACAGCTGGGAAGAGGCTGCCCGGCCTTCAGAGCCAGGCTCGCGCTCATTCTTTCCCTCATGAACACAGATGGTCTTCAAAGGCGATCGCTCCGCTCTGGCCGGGGGTGCCCACACTTCCATCCTGAGCCTCCTTTTGTCACTGACAACAGCACAAGCACATGGGCCCAGTGCGCAGAGTGACCCATCTGGTCTTGCTGAGAAAAACCGCCGTGACACACAGGTTAAGTAAATCAGAACTGGGTAAAACATGGAGGTGGATGCTTGCTGCTCTTCTCACAGTCAAGGAGTAAAATGATATCTTTCTTCTGCTAATCTTTCTTCATTGACTCCAGAGATCAACAATAGCCAAACTAAGTTAAGTACTTTATACCCTGGTTGTTCTACAGCCAGAGACATAATCCATAGCCAAGAGCTCGGTAGGGCCCTTCCTTCTCCACCCAACCTTAAAAGATACTTTTCCAAAGGATGTGACAAGGACCGAGGGCTTTCTCCGTCCCCCCGGTCATTCCAGCCCCATCAGTCTTGTCCCCTGGGTGGCCTGTCTAGTTTTGCTGCACTTCCTGTAACTCAAGAGCCCAGCATCTCCCTGCTCCGTGATGACAGCCACCCTGGTTGCCAGTTGAAAAAGCACTTAGCCCCCCACCCTCTGTCCTTGTGCAACACGGAATGAGAAGTTGGCCTGCAGAATTCATGCTGAGCATCTGAAAGACAAACCACCTTGAAAATGAAGACACTTGGAACCTCCCGAGGTTCCTCTGTGATCTAGAAATCCAACACAAAGCTGAAAGATGCCTGCTCTAGAGGAAGAAAAAAATGTGTTTAGTGGAAGGCTTACATGAATAAAAGCCTCAGGTTCTCAGCTGGAGCAGAGTGCTGGCAAGACACAAAATAATATCCTCACCCACGCGCTGGAGCTGATCCAGCACCCACGTGTCCACGGCACATCTGCACACCAGACAGTGTGACCAGGTGACAGACCAGAACCGTAGCAAACCATGGCCCGTGAGCCAAACCCATGCTGCCTCCTATCGTTGCTGGTTGTCCATTGAGTATTTTCAACCATTTAAGATAATATCAGGCTTTGGTCTTTTGGAAAACTGGTCTAGCGTTCAATAGGGGTCATGAGAACACTGTTTCTAGATGAAACCAAGTTCCACTTACAAAACTTTTCCCCTCTATTAAATGTGAGGATGTCTGTGGAGGCTTGGGATTAACTCAGTGATCTATTTACAAATAAAATGTTTTTTCATATATACTATATTAGGCAGGTTCTCCAGAGAAACAGAACTGTAGGAGATATGTATAGACAGAGAAAGAGAGAGAGATTTATTTAAGTAATTGGCTCATGTAATTGTAAGGCCTAGCCAGCCTGAAATCCTCAGAGAAGGCTGGAAGGCTGGAGACCCAGGGAAGAGTTCACACTGCAGCTCAAGCCTGAAGGCCATCTGCATTCCTTCTTCAATCTTTCCTCCTACAGCATTCACCTGATTAGATGAGGCCCACCCACATTAAGTAAGAAAATATACTTTAACCAAAGTCTAATGATTTAAGTGTTAATTACTTCTGAAAAGTACCTTAATAGGGACATCTAGACTGGTATTTAAGCAAACATTGGGTATCATGGCACAGCCAAGCTGACACATTAAATTACCAATTACAGGACGCCTGGATGGCTCAGTGGTTGAGCGTCTGCCTTCGGCTCAGGGTGTGATCCTGGAGTCCTGGGATGGAGTCCTGCATCAGGTTCCCCTTGGGGAGCCTGCTTCTCCTTCTGCCTATGTCTCTACTTCTCTCTCTCTGTCTCTCATGAATAAATAAAATAAATCTTTAAAATAAATAAACAGGGGGGAGGAGCAAGATGGCGGAAGAGTAGGGTCTCCAAATCACCTGTCTCCACCAAACTACCTAGAAAACCTTCAAATTATCCTGAAAATCTATGAATTCGGCCTGAGATTTAAAGAGAGACCAGCTGGAATGCAACAGTGAGAAGAGTTCGCGCTTCTATCGAGGTAGGAAGACGGGGAAAAAGAAATAAAGGAACAAAGGCCTCCAAGGGGGAGGGGCCCCGCGAGGAGCCGGGCTGAGGCCGGGGCGAGTGTCCCCAGGACAGGAGAGCCCCGTCCCGGAGGAGCAGGAGCTGCACCGACCTTCCCAGGCGGAAAGGGGCTCGCGGGGAGTTGGAGCAGGACCCAGGAGGGCGGGGATGCCCTCGGGCTCCCGGGGACACTAACAGACACCTGCGCCCCAGGAGAGTGCGCCGAGCTCCCTAAGGGCTGCAGCGCGCACGGCGGGACCCGGCGGGACCCGGAGCAGCTGAAGGGGCTCGGGCGGCGGCTCCGCGGAGGGGGCTGCGGGGCCCCGGGAGCAGCTCGGAGGGGCTCGGGCAGAGGAAGAGGCTCCGTGCGGAGGGGGCTGCGCGGTTCCAGGAGCAGCTCGGAGGGGCTCGGGCGGCGGCTCCGCGGAGGGGGCTGCGCGGCCCGGGAGCGCGAATCCACCAGCGCAGGCTCCGGAGCACAGGGCGCCGGGACACAGCCCAGGATCCCGCCTCCCCCGGGACAGGCAGAGGCCGGGAGGGCCCAGGACAGCGAGGACGCTCCTGCCCCAGCTGAGCAGATCAGCGGCCCCGCCCGGAGCCTCCAGGCCCTGCAGACGGAGTTCCTGCCGGAGCTGAATCCAGGTCTCCAGAGCTGCCCCGCCACTGGGGCTGTTCCTCCTGCGGCCTCACGGGGTAAACAACCCCCACTGAGCCCTGCACCAGGCAGGGGCACAGCAGCTCCCCCAAGTGCTCACACCTGAAAATCAGCACAACAGGCCCCTCCCCCAGAACACCAGCTAGACGGACAACTTCCAGGAGAAGCCAAGGGACTTAAAGTACACAGAATCAGAAGATACTCCCCGGTGGTTCTTTTTTTGTTTGTTTGTTTTTGTTTTTGTTTTTGTTTTTGTTTTGTTTTGCTTTTTGATTTGTTTCCTTCCCCCACCCCCTTTTTTTTCTCCTTTCTTTTTCTTTCTCTTTTTCTTCTTTTTTTTTTTTTTTTTTCGTTTTTTTTTTTTCTTTTTCTTCCCTTTTTTTTTCTCTTTCTCTTTTCTTTCCTTCTTTCTCTCCTCTCTTTTTCTCTTTTTCCCAATACAACTTGCTTTTGGCCACTCTGCACTGAGCAAAATGACTAGAAGGAAAACCTCACCTCAAAAGAAAGAATCAGAAACAGTCCTCTCTCCCACAGAGTTACAAAATCTGGATTACAATTCAATGTCAGAAAGCCAATTCAGAAGCACTATTATACAGCTACTGGTGGCTCTAGAAAAAAGTATAAAGGACTCAAGAGACTTCATGACTGCAGAATTTAGAGCTAATCAGGCAGAAATTAAAAATCAATTGAATGAGATGCAATCCAAACTAGAAGTCCTAACGACGAGGGTTAACGAGGTGGAAGAACGAGTGAGTGACATAGAAGACAAGTTGATAGCAAAGAGGGAAACTGAGGAAAAAAGAGACAAACAATTAAAAGACCATGAAGATAGATTAAGGGAAATAAACGACAGCCTGAGGAAGAAAAACCTACGTTTAATTGGGGTTCCCGAGGGCGCCGAAAGGGACAGAGGGCCAGAATATGTATTTGAACAAATTCTAGCTGAAAACTTTCCTAATCTGGGAAGGGAAACAGGCATTCAGATCCAGGAAATAGAGAGATCCCCCCCTAAAATCAATGAAAACCGTTCAACACCTCGACATTTAATTGTGAAGCTTGCAAATTCCAAAGATAAGGAGAAGATCCTTAAAGCAGCAAGAGACAAGAAATCCCTGACTTTTATGGGGAGGAGTATTAGGGTAACAGCAGACCTCTCCACAGAGACCTGGCAGGCCAGAAAGGGCTGGCAGGATATATTCAGGGTCCTAAATGAGAAGAATATGCAACCAAGAATACTTTATCCAGCAAGGCTCTCATTCAAAATGGAAGGAGAGATAAAGAGCTTCCAAGACAGGCAGCAACTAAAAGAATATGTGACCTCCAAACCAGCTCTGCAAGAAATTTTAAGGGGGCCTCTTAAAATTCCCCTTTAAGAAGAAGTTCAAGGAACAGTCCACAAAAACAAAGACTGAATAGATATCATGATGACACTAAACTCATATCTCTCAATAGTAACTCTGAATGTGAACGGGCTTAATGACCCCATCAAAAGGCGCAGGGTTTCAGACTGGATAAAAAAGCAGGACCCATCTATTTGCTGTCTACAAGAGACTCATTTTAGACAGAAGGACACCTACAGCCTGAAAAATAAAAGGTTGGAGAACCATTTACCATTCGAATGGTCCTCAAAAGAAAGCAGGGGTAGCCATCCTTATATCAGATAAACTAAAATTTACCCCAAAGACTGTAGTGAGAGATGAAGAGGGACACTATATCATACTTAAAGGATCTATTCAACAAGAGGACTTAACAATCCTCAATATATATGCTCCGAATGTGGGAGCTGCCAAATATATAAATCAATTATTAACCAAAGTGAAGAAATACTTAGATAATAATACACTTATACTTGGTGACTTCAATCTAGCTCTTTCTATACTCGATAGGTCTTCTAAGCAAAACATCTCCAAAGAAACGAGAGCTTTAAATGATACACTGGACCAGATGGATTTCACAGATATCTACAGAACTTTACATCCAAACTCAACTGAATACACATTCTTCTCAAGCGCACATGGAACTTTCTCCAGAATAGACCACATATTGGGTCACAAATCGGGTCTGAACCGATACCAAAAGATTGGGATTGTCCCCTGCATATTCTCGGACCATAATGCCTTGAAATTAGAACTAAATCACAACAAGAAGTTTGGAAGGACCTCAAACACATGGAGGTTAAGGACCATCCTGCTAAAAGATAAAAGGGTCAACCAGGAAATTAAGGAAGAATTAAAAAGATTCATGGAAACTAATGAGAATGAAGATACAACCGTTCAAAATCTGTGGGATGCAGCAAAAGCAGTCCTAAGGGGGAAATACATCGCAATACAAGCATCCATTCAAAAACTGGAAAGAACTCAAATACAAAAGCTAACCTTACACATAAAGGAGCTAGAGAAAAAACAGCAAATAGATCCTACACCCAAGAGAAGAAGGGAGTTAATAAAGATTCGAGCAGAACTCAACGAAATCGAGACCAGAAGAACTGTGGAACAGATCAACAAAACCAGGAGTTGGTTCTTTGAAAGAATTAACAAGATAGATAAACCATTAGCCAGCCTTATTAAAAAGAAGAGAGAGAAGACTCAAACTAATAAAATCATGAATGAGAAAGGAGAGATCACTACCAACACCAAGGAAATACAAACGATTTTAAAAACATATTATGAACAGCTATACGCCGATAAATTAGGCAATCTAGAAGAAATGGACGCATTCCTGGAAAGCCACAAACTACCAAAACTGGAACAGGAAGAAATAGAAAACCTGAACAGGCCAATAACCACGGAGGAAATTGAAGCAGTCATCAAAAACCTCCCAAGACACAAGAGTCCAGGGCCAGATGGCTTCCCAGGAGAATTTTATCAAACGTTTAAAGAAGAAATCATACCTATTCTCCTAAACCTGTTTGGAAAGATAGAAAGAGATGGAGTACTTCCAAATTCGTTCTATGAAGCCAGCATCACCTTAATTCCAAAGCCAGACAAAGACCCCGCCAAAAAGGAGAATTACAGACCAATATCCCTGATGAACATGGATGCAAAAATTCTCAACAAGATACTGGCCAATAGGATCCAACAGTACATTAAGAAAATTATTCACCATGACCAAGTAGGATTTATCCCTGGGACACAAGGCTGGTTCAACACCCGTAAAACAATCAATGTGATTCATCATATCAGCAAGAGAAAAACCAAGAACCATATGATCCTCTCATTGGATGCAGAGAAAGCATTTGACAAAATACAGCATCCATTCCTGATGAAAACTCTTCAGAGTGTAGGGATAGAGGGAACATTCCTCGACATCTTAAAAGCCATCTATGAAAAGCCCACAGCAAATATCATTCTCAATGGGGAAGCACTGGGAGCCTTTCCCCTAAGATCAGGAACAAGACAGGGATGTCCACTCTCACCACTGCTATTCAACATAGTACTGGAAGTCCTAGCCTCAGCAATCAAACAACAAAAAGACATTAAAGGCATTCAAATTGGCAAAGAAGAAGTCAAACTCTCTCTCTTCGCCGATGACATGATACTCTACATAGAAAACCCAAAAGTCTCCACCCCAAGATTACTAGAACTCATACAGCAATTCGGTAGCGTGGCAGGATACAAAATCAATGCCCAGAAGTCAGTGGCATTTCTATACACTAACAATGAGACTGAAGAAAGAGAAATTAAGGAGTCAATCCCATTTACAATTGCACCCAAAAGCATAAGATACCTAGGAATAAACCTCACCAAAGATGTAAAGGATCTATACCCTCAAAACTATAGAACACTTCTGAAAGAAATTGAGGAAGACACAAAGAGATGGAAAAATATTCCATGCTCATGGATTGGCAGAATTAATATTGTGAAAATGTCAATGTTACCCAGGGCAATATACACGTTTAATGCAATCCCTATCAAAATACCATGGACTTTCTTCAGAGAGTTAGAACAAATTATTTTAAGATTTGTGTGGAATCAGAAAAGACCCCGAATAGCCAGGGGAATTTTAAAAAAGAAAACCATATCTGGGGGCATCACAATGCCAGATTTCAGGTTGTACTACAAAGCTGTGGTCATCAAGACAGTGTGGTACTGGCACAAAAACAGACACATAGATCAGTGGAACAGAATAGAGAATCCAGAAGTGGACCCTGAACTTTATGGGCAACTAATATTCGATAAAGGAGGAAAGACTATCCATTGGAAGAAAGACAGTCTCTTCAATAAATGGTGCTGGGAAAATTGACATCCACATGCAGAAGAATGAAACTAGACCACTCTCTTTCACCATACACAAAGATAAACTCAAAATGGATGAAAGATCTAAATGTGAGACAAGATTCCATCAAAATCCTAGAGAAGAACACAGGCAACACCCTTTTTGAACTCGGCCATAGTAACTTCTTGCAAGATACATCCACAAAGGCAAAAGAAACAAAAGCAAAAATGAACTATTGGGACTTCATCAAGATAAGAAGCTTTTGCACAGCAAAGGATACAGTCAACAAAACTCAAAGACAACCTACAGAATGGGAGAAGATATTTGCAAATGACATATCAGATAAAGGGCTAGTTTCCAAGATCTATAAAGAACTTATTAAACTCAACACCAAAGAAACAAACAATCCAATCATGAAATGGGCAAAAGACATGAACAGAAATCTCACAGAGGAAGACATAGACATGGCCAACATGCATATGAGAAAATGCTCTGCATCACTTGCCATCAGGGAAATACAAATCAAAACTACAATGAGATACCACCTCACACCAGTGAGAATGGGGAAAATTAACAAGGCAGGAAACAACAAATGTTGGAGAGGATGCGGAGAAAAGGGAACCCTCTTACACTGTTGGTGGGAATGTGAACTGGTGCAGCCACTCTGGAAAACTGTGTGGAGGTTCCTCAAACAGTTAAAAATATACCTGCCCTACGACCCAGCAATTGCACTGTTGGGGATTTACCCCAAAGATACAAATGCAATGAAACGCCGGGACACATGCACCCCGATGTTTCTAGCAGCAATGGCCACGATAGCCAAACTGTGGAAGGAGCCTCGGTGTCCAACGAAAGATGAATGGATAAAGAAGATGTGGTTTATGTATACAATGGAATATTACTCAGCTATTAGAAATGACAAATACCCACCATTTGCTTCAACGTGGATGGAACTGGAGGGTATTATGCTGAGTGAAGTAAGTCAGTCGGAGAAGGACAAACATTATATGTTCTCATTCATTTGGGGAATATAAATAATAGTGAAAGGGAAAATAAGGGAAGGGAGAAGAAATGTGTGGGAAATATCAGAAAGGGAGACAGAACGTAAAGACTGCTAACTCTGGGAAATGAACTAGGGGTGGTAGAAGGGGAGGAGGGCGGGGGGTGGGAGTGAATGGGTGACGGGCACTGGGTATTATTCTGTATGTTAGTAAATTGAACACCAATAAAAAAAATAAAAAATA
Source organism: Canis lupus dingo (assembly GCF_003254725.2). NCBI lineage: Eukaryota > Metazoa > Chordata > Mammalia > Carnivora > Canidae > Canis > Canis lupus. The sequence goes on from NC_064276.1 coordinate 7,997,928, forward strand.
AAAAAATAAAAAAATAAAAAATAAAAAAGAAAAGTAAAACATGGAAATTACCACATTAAAAAAAAAAAAAAAAAAAAAAAAAATAAAATAAATAAACAAATAACCAATTACACATACACACATGTACGTAGGTAAAATCTAAGTAGTAAAAAATGTCCATAGACTGTGACACTTGTCTACTTGCAGCTGGTAACATATTTGAGTTTTCTGGGCTAAAGTCCTATTAAATAAAATCAAAGTCAATAACATTAGACATTCTTCATTCATAAGAATAAATACTTCTATGTACCCAAGTTGTCCTTTCTGGAAATTGAGGTGATTCAGTTTGCACAAGATGCTTTAACCAAGTAGTGTAGTGCAAACGGAGGGCACAGGCTTTAGAGCCAGCCTAATCTGAGTTCACACCTTGGGTCCTTTATAGACTCCCTATATGATCTTATACAACCAACTTAATCTCTTTGGACTAGTTTCCTAATCTGTCATGTAAGCACAGAAGCATATAACTCCCAGAGCAATGTGAAGAGGAATGCCTGATATCCACAAGGGAGCACAAGGGAGCCCATGACTGTGGCTCAGCAAACAGTAGCTCTAAAAGTGAGCCGGAAAGGGTTTCAAACCTTTGTCTACTGTGTGCAGTGTAACAAAGGTAGACTCAGGTGAAGGATATAAGGATATCTGAGCAGTAAAAGTATCTGAGCTTCAAGGAGGAAGGATGGAGCAGTGGTGGCCAAGACTCTGCAGTGTTTCTAGGCAGGTGGAGACATGAAAAATGCAGCCAGATGGTCCAGTGCCAAGTTTAAGGGGATGACCATCCCCATGCTGATTTCATAGGCAGTTAATAGCAGAAAACACAATCAAGTTGGCACAGTATCTGAGTGTCATGAACATTCTAGAGCAAAAATACTGCAATGCTGTCATGAGAGCTGTCTTTTTTAGCATGATCATAGCTGCACAGAAGGCAATTGGCAGGTAGGTTCAATTGCTTTCCCATGTATTATATGCAAAATTTCTATGAAATAGATTTATCTCATAAATGATTAAGATACTGCTATACAGGTGAGTTCCAGCTCTAATAATACCAGACTAATCCTTCTCAATGAGAACAACCATAAAATCTGAGAAAATATTGTTGAAATGTATTTAAAGTTGTCATAAAACTAATACAGCAATAAAAAATTACAGAATTGAAGCATCTGGGTGGCTCAGTGGTTGAGCATGATGCCTTTGACTCAGGGCGTGATCCCAGGGTCCTGGATCAAGTCCTGCATAAGGCTCCCCATGGGGAGCCTCCTTCTCCCTCTGCCTGTGTCTCTGATTCTCTCTCTGTGTCTCTCATGAATAAATGAATAAAACCCTTTTTAAAAATCATAAAACCAATGTTTGAGAGAAAAATTAAACAGATGAGTCTAGCATTTGGGGACATTTACCCTAGAAGCTTCTATGAGCAGCAGAACACGTAGTGATGACCAGAGCCTTTGACAGATTCTCAGGGATCAAGACAGAAATTGGAATTCAAGGCACTCCAGGCACAGAAGATGGCTCTGTAAACACCTAGGTATCATGTTGAAACATCGAAGACTTAATACCTAGGAATATAAGTGGGGCTCCTGTGTGGCTCAGTCAGTTAAACATCCAACTCTTGGTTTTGGCTCATGTCATGATCTCAGGGTCCTGGGATTGAGCCCAGTGTTGGGCTTTGCACTCAGGGGGTGAGTCTGCTTTAAGGATTCTCTCCCTTTCCCTCTGCCTCTCCCCCTGCTCACATGCTCTGTCTCTTTTTTCTCTCTAAAATAAAAATAAATTTAAAAAATACTAGGAGTAAGGGTAAATTAGAAGTAGACTGACCCTCAAAAAAAGACAGTAGTCAAGCCTTTATCTATTCATGCCTCTGAGAGTCAAGGTAACCCTAGCTTTGAATCCCCTTCCCTAGTTATGGTCCTCTGTGTAGGAAGAAAGCATCATACAGAGACTCAAATTATCTCTACTACTTTTCAAATACAATGCCTACACCCAGTCAAAAATTACTACGCATGAGGAGATAAGGAAACATTATTTAAAACACAGAGAAATTCAACCCACAAGGGATCCAGACAATGGTATTGTCAGACACAGGCTGGAAAGTAACAAGACTTAATGTGCTTAAGGAATGAAAGAACAGGCTGAGAATTTTTGCACGGACCTAGAAACTATTTTTTAGAGAATTTTGTAAAGAGACACAAACCATTTTAAAAGCCCAAGTGGATCTTCAAGGACCAAAAAATTACAACGACACCATGTTGATGAGTTTAATAGAAAATTATGAAGAGCTGAAAATGGAATTAGCAAACTGACAAGTTGGTCAGAAGAAATCACTCAGGCAGCATGATGAAGATGATGGAAAGAACATAAGAGGGGCAGGGATATGACAAGAAAGTCTCCATTACCTGCAATTGAAGATCCATACACAAAGAGAAAAATAAAGAGGCAGAGGAAATTATTATAGTTTTCCAAAACTAATGAAAGACCTAAAGCCACATATTCAATCAGCTCTACAAACCCAAACAGGGTAATTGCAAATACCCCTCACCTAACCACAACGTAGGAAAAGGTAGAAAACTGAGAGAGAAATCAGGTGGAGAAAAAAGACAAATGACTTTTAGAATGGTGGCAGTAAGAGCTACAGCTGACTGGTTTCTAGAAATGATGGAAGCCAGGAGAAAATCAAGTTCTCAACAACAACAAAACCAAAAATTTATTTATTTATTTATTTATTTATTTATTTATTTATTTATTTATTTATTTATTCATTCATTCATTCATTCATTTATTTATGATAGAGAGAGAGAGAGGGAGAGAGAGGCAGAGACACAGGAGGAGGGAGAAGCAGGCTCCATGCTGGGAGCCCGATGCGGAACTCGATCCCGGGACTCCAGGATCGTGCCCTGGGCCAAAGGCAGGCGCTAAACCGCTGAGCCACCCAGGGATCCCCCCTCACTGATATTTTCACTCATTTTCTCTTCCTTCTCTTTATTCGCTTTCATTAATTTTTATATTCCCCAAATGAATGAGACCATATAATGTTTGTCCTTCTCCGATGGACTTATGTCACCCTCCAGTTCCATCCACGTCAAAGCAAATGGTGGGTATTTGTCGTTTCTAATGGCTGAGTAATATTCCATTGTGTACATAGACCACATCTTCCATACCCATTCATCTTTCGATGGACACTGAGGCTCCTTCCACAGTTTGGCTATTGTGGATATTGCTGCTATGAACATTGGGGTGCAGGTGTTCCGGCGCAAAAACAAAAATTTAAATTAAAGTTCTAGGAAAAATATATCCCAAGAATGAAAGTAAAATTAAAACGTGTTGGGACAAAAATGGACAGAATCTATCAGCATGAGAACCACCCTGATGGCAAGGCTGAAGGAAGTCCTCCCAGTGGGAGAGAATGACTCCAAGTAAGACCTGAGATAAGCAAGAGGAGGGTAAACTTCAAACAAGTGAACAAATCTAAACAGAAGTGTCCATGCCAAGTGTGAATAATATACAAAGTAAGTGACAACAATAAGACAGGTGGGGCAAGGCTACATGCTGTCAGGGCTTCCTACCTTTTCTGCTGTGGCTGGAAACAAGTAAAAGCACTAATTTATATTAGACGTGGTAAGTCACGGTGACTGTTGCATTCTCAAGGGTAATCACTGGTTTAAAAAGAGTACATAATGATGAAGGTAATGAGGACAGGGGAAGGAACAACTTAAAAAATACTTAACCAGTTTAATAACAAAAAAAGAGGCAATCTTAGAAAGAAAAACATCTCTTCCAGATATCCAGGAAATCATTCACCAATGAACTGCCAAACATTGATTATAGAGCAGGCGTGTCATTGGCCCAGAAACCAGTACCTGGTAAGAGGACACCAGGTTCCCTCAACAGTTGGACTCTGTCTCTTGACCAGTACCAGAGAAAGGTCACATAGAACTGATAATGATATGAGATAATGATATGTATATCTCTGCCATACTATAAATGCGGGTGTCAGGAAGTAGACAAAAGAACATGGAACTTGAAATCACAATGATCATTTAGACCCAGTGCAACCATTAAATTACATTGTTTTAGAAGGCATTTTAACAAGAAAGATCAGGAAGAGATAATATGAAAATGATATATTCGTCATTTTTAAAAGATTCTATTTATTTATTTATTCATGGGATAGAGAGAGAGAGAGGCAGAGACACAAGCAGAGGGAGAAGCAGGCTCCATGCAAGGAGACCGACGTGGGTCCCCAGGATCAGGCGCTGGGCTGAGGAGGCGCTAAACTGCTGAGTCACCCAGGCTGCCCCAGTATTTATCATTTTTTAAAGTCGCAGGAAACATTACAATTTGGTCTTATAAACATTACAATATGGTCTTATTCATATAGATTTTAAATGAAATGTAGATGGTTGTATAGTCAGAAATCCCATCAGGGGTGGGAGTGGATGAACCACAGAAAAACAAAAATCTGGTAAGAAATCGGGTGGGTCAAATTCTCCCCGAGAACCTGTCCTAGCTTTGGAATTTCTGAGATTTTGAGGGACTGAGAGTGTCCTCAGAGAGACAACATAAGGATTCCCAAAATATCCCGTGGCTTTAGGCTTAGAGAGTAAGTATGTAAAGTTGGCCCTACTGGTGTCTACTCAGGAATCACTGCCCTGGGCTCTTTCGCTCTGGTCCGTCAGAAGAAGCTCTGTTCAGTTCAGGAAAGAGCAAAGCCATGATCACCAATATTTTTGCCTCAACCCACTCTTTCCTCAGGAACTCTTAGAGAGTCCATCTAACCTCAGGTAGTGTAAAGCACTGGGATACTCCTGGTGGAGACTTGCCTGTTAAGCTCCCTTCATCTTCTCTCATCCTCCTCTGTGCATTTTGTCTCTCAGTCTCAACCTCTCATCTCAAGAGGCCATCAGACAGGGATGGATGGCATCCTGACTTCTACCCCACACATGTGAAGATAGTCCATGAGAGGGCCCTTCCAAGAGTCCGTGTTATAGCTTTTCTGAAAGAACTATCTCAAACAGGAATAAGACTGCATTAAGGGATTTCCAAGTCTACTAACCAGGCTCATAATAGTGACTAAATCCTAGGGCTTGAGGCTTAAATTTGAGTAAGTTCTACAAACAATGACGATCACCATCATTATCTGTCCTTATCCTCATCACCATTGACACCATCATCACTACCATCACATCATCATCAATACCATCATTACCATCATCGTCACCATCAGCACTATCACCATCACCATCATCATAACCACCATCATCACGTCACCATCAACACCATCATCGCCATCACCACCATCATCATCATGTCACCATCAATACTGTCATCATCATTCTGGAGCCGGTACACTATTTCTTCCTTCTTTGTTTTTTCAACCTCCCACATTCCTGAGTGCTCCCCCTCAGACCTCCGGAATCCAGTGTGCCCGACCATGCCCATCCCAGAGGCACTGGCAAAGTGGTATGCTTCCCATCCCTGGCCACATGAAAATGGCAGGGATGCACGTCAACAGCCACTGTGTGAGCCAGACACACCATGGACAAGCCTGAATACATGGCTTTGAGCTCGGTGGACACCGAGCAGGAGGACCCCAGTCCCAGGAAGCAGTGTGACCAGATGGCTAAGAATAAAGATATTAAGAAACTGGCTGCCTGTGATCTTGAAAGTGCAACTGACTCATGGCCATGGGGAGCCTTTTTCCAGACTTTCGCCTTGATGTTTTGAATGGAGCTCATTGTGATGCATGGCTGCTCTGCTTATTTATAGTGATGAGATAAAACCCAGGTGAGTTATTTGGCAGCAGGGAATGCTGCTGTTTTTAATCAAAGCAAATAAAAAGACAATCTCTTTATTGGAAAGATGTAACCTCAAGGCCTTTTACAGACTGCAGATGTGTGCACCTTAATCTTACATTCCTTTGAAAAGAGAATGCTCTTGAAAAGCAATCTATATATTCCTAATTTCACAAGGAAATACTTGAATAGTTCTGTCTTTCTGAATCAGAAAAGAGAAGAAAGGGGAAAAAATAAGCTGGCTGTGACATAGGAACCGTCTCATGTCACCAGCTGGAAAGCCACATGCTGGGGGAAAACCAAGTTCAAGGCCACCAAGCCTCAGGCTGCTAAGAGGCAAATTCGATTTTGCAATATAAACATGACAAGTCAAGACAATGACTGAAATGTGGCGATGCAAAGGATGGCGATGCAAAGGATGCAAAGAACCCAGAGTGTCTGGGGCGATTGCTGCAGAGATGCATACTGTCCGGAGACCTCACTCCCACGATGAAAGGTGAGGTTGCACACCACCCGGTATCTGCTGCGCATCGTCAGTGGGTGATGGAGGCATGTGGGTAATCATGCTGGAAAGCAATAAAAAGCACATCAACTTCCGTGTGCGCTCCCAGGGAGATATGTGAAAGGACAAGTGCCCCGGCTGAGCAGACAGGAGCAGCACATCTCCTGCCAAGCAGGGCAGAGGGATGAGCTGTCTGGTGGTGTTGCTAAGGAAAAGCTTTTACTCTAAATTGCTCACTTCTCATGGCTTTCTCGATGACAGTGTAGAGAAAGCATATCTTGTCGCTGGGTTTCTAGTGTGATTTCTTCATCCAACCAGGCTAGAAAAAAAAAATAGTATTTCTAAATTTCTCTTTATTTTTTAAGAAACTGGTATCTGTGAGTGTAGATATAATTTTCCCATTCTTCTTTGGTCTTTTTACTATTCTTGCATGACTCTTACCACCAAACCCAGCGATACCTCAAGGAAGTTTTAATTATGGAAAGAATGTCAGCCCAGCAAGATGAGCATAGCTGAGGGGCACCAGGACTCAGAGTCTGAGCTTGAGAAGATAGGTGGGCATGTACTTATAAAGTATGTACTGGGCAGAAGAGTGTCTCCCCAAAATCCACATCTACGCTGAACCTCACAATGTGACTTCATTTGAAAATAAGGTCTTTGCAGAGGTGCCATTATTCAGAATGAAATCATTCTGGATTGGGCTGGGTTCTACCCCAATGACTGGTATCCTGACCAAAAGACAACAGCCACAGAGACACATGGGGAAGAAGCCATGTGACGACAGGCAGAGAATGAAGTAACATGTCTACCAGCCCAGGAACACGGAGGATGGATGGCCACCACCAGAAGGTGGAAGAGGCCAGAAAGATCCTCCCCTTGAGCCTTCAGAGGGAACAGGGCCCACCAAACACCTGGGTTTCAGCCTTGTGGCCTCCAGCAATGAACAGGATACATCTGTGTGGTTTGAAGCCATCCAGTCAGTGGTACTTTGTTACCGCAGCCGTAGGAAGCTCATACCTGGGCCCTCAGCCATCTGGAAAATGGAGTCCACACAACAGCAACTTCCAAGGACTCCTACACACTGAGCATTCAGGTGCTCTCTCAATCTGTGAAGGGAAGAAACTGCTGGAGTCGACTAGGAATCACCATCTTGAGTGACTCCGCCAGCGCCTGGAGTCCTGACAGATGCCCTGACCTCTACTTCGTGCCACCATCTGCCGGGCCTCTGCGGGGGCCGCATCCCGTCCAGTCTTGCGCAGGCTGGTGGAAAACGATTCTCTAATCATTTAACCTGCAATTCCAAAAGCCTGGAATGGCTTTTGTTCCACAGTCAATGGCCTTGAGCTCGGATTCTGGAATTTTCAGCTAGTGTTTCAGGCAGCCTCTGCATCTACTGTTACTTCCATGCTGTCCCTCCTTCCCTCTCTCTTCTCCCACCCCGGCCCCTTCTGCTCCACTCAAACCTAGCCAGGCCCCTCGCTCTGTCCGCAAGGCTTCCTCCATCCCCCTTCTCCCCTCACACCTGCTCTGTCCCATCACAGCCTGGAGCAGAGTTCGTTTCCTAGGGCTGCTGCAACACAGCGCCCAAAACTGGGACCTTAAACCAACACAGTTCTACTCCCCCACAGCTCTGGAGGCCACACGTGTGCAGTTGGGGTGTCGCAGGTCCCTGAAGGCCCCAGGGAAGGATCGCAGGCCTTTTCCTGGTTTCTGGCATTGCCAGCCATCCTCGGGGTTCCTTGGCTTGCGGTTGCACCACACTGGTCTCTGCCTCTGTCATCAAGTACCATCGTCCCTGGTGTCTCTCTTTGTGTCCCCCTACAAAAGAACATCTGTCCAAGGAGTAGGGTCCAACCTACACCTGCATGGCCTCCTCTTAACTCAGTTACCTCCCCCAAAGACCTCATTGCCAAATAAATGCACATTCACTGTGCCCTAAGAGGGTAAGACTTGGACACCTCTTCCTGGGGACACAAGTCAGCTGACAGCCCCGAGCTGATTGACACGGGGGCCAGCTGGCCCTCTCCCACACTGCCACTCCTCTCATCACAGCTTCCCATCTGCAGGTCTGCATCGAGCCCAGGGGTAGGGCCACTGAAAGCTCTGTTTTCAAACTGTGCTCTTGCTAGCACAGGGTCTAGCCCTGGCTACCTCTGGGCCCCCTCACTGCACCCCACCTGCCCTGCTGTTCCTGCGTGCTGACGCAGACCCCTACCTCCCCACCCACCCATAGGAGAGTCCCTGGCTGGCGCTTCTTCTGTGCTGTGAGTCTCACCGAGGAGAGTCCCAAGTCTTTGTGGTGATGACACGTCGATGCTAGCCAGGGCCTCCCTCGCCCAGAGCTGTCCCAGAGCCCGTGTGTCATGACTTGCTGACTTCGCTTGCCCAACTTGAGCAGGTGAGGCCAGGGAAAGAACTCCTGCCACCGCAGGGCTGCTCATTTGAGAACTAGGCTTGGTCCGCTCAGGGGCTGGGGTCAGCAGCTGCATCCTGCGTCCCTATCTTCAGAGTATTTGCAGTGTGTAGGGAGTTCCCTAGAGAGAAACAGGACCTGACGCATAATAATAAAAGCTAAAAATAGCCACTAGTTATGGAGGGTTCGTGAGGGCAGGGCAGCACTGTAATGACCTGAGCACATGCCTGCGCTACGCTGTTAAAACCTTGCTAGAGCCTGAAGGGGGGCTTCTGGATCTGATGAGGAAGCTGGGATCGAGGTGACGTGATCTGCTCAGGCTCACGTGAGTACTAAGGGGCCCACAGTGTCTGATCCTGCACCCTCAGCCACGGCGCCCCTGTGCCTGCATCCTCAGGCAATGGCCAGCTCTGGATGCTCCTATGTCTGCATCTGTCCCAGCTACGGGGAGAGCTTCCAGTTCAGCTGCATACCCCTTGCCTCTCCACCATGCTGGCAGCACTGGCCGCCAGCTCTCCCCGAGGCAGAGGCTGCAGCCAGACATGCCCCAGTGGATGGGGTCAGATCCGGGTGACAGCCAGAGCCAGAGCTGCAGACGGAGGCTCACTGGCAGCCAGCCCCATTGCTGACCCTCGTGCCAGTGGCTGTGTGGTTCTGGCATTCTGAGACTCCAGGCACCTGCTAGTCCAAGTGGGTGGACATGACCTCTGGGCTGCTGTGACTGAGCAGGTACTGGAGTTACCATCGTCCTCCTCAGGACCAGCAAATCACAGCACCCATTTTGACTTTGAAGAAGAGTTCTGGGATCCTCATGGTCCTGAATGAGCTTCTATCTCAACTTCTGGGCCTCAGTTTCCTTCTACGTAAAATAAAGAGACTGGATGATGTTATATTTAAGAAGCTTGCTGCTCTTTTCTGGTCTTTTGACTATAAAATCTCCATCAAGACCAAAGCTGACTTTGTCCCAAATAGGGATGAACAAATGCAAACCATGTGCAAGAGACTCTGGGCCAAACACATGCTGGCCTCCCCCAAACTCTGGCCTCCCTGCATGCTGGCCTCCCTGCTAGTCCTTAAATTTGCCAGCTCCACCTGAGCCTCGAGACCTTTGCCTCTGCTCCTCCCCCTGCCTGGAACACACCGCCTTGCCCCTGGATGCAGCATGCCTGGCCGCTGGCCCCTCCTCTTCCTTCAGGGCCAGGGGAGCTGGGCAGTCCTGGGGAGGAGTGGCTATAGTCAGGATATATGTCAAGGACACAGCTCTCAGGACCTGCTGAGGGACTGGGACGTGGAGGGTATGAGCAATCAGTGTGCAATTACTCTGAGTTCCCTGGGCCCGGGCAGTGGGCAGGATGGAGCTGCCGAGTTCCATGATATGGAGAGCAGGGGACAGGTAGCAAGGGCATGCTCAGGGGTTGTATCTGGACATTTCACATCTAGGATGCCACTTGGACTCTCTGGATAGCCACTTAAGAGCTGAAAGTCTGCAGTCAACATATATGTAATGGCTGGAGGTGCAAACTGGGACCCAAGAGTGAACGTGTGACATTTAAAACCAGGAGAATGAAGTGCCAGCAGAGAGAGGAAGAGGCAGGGAGAGGAAGCAAAGGCACAGAGGAGACTGGCCAGGTGGAGGGGACTGGAGCTCCAGCGAGCACGGGGCGTGCAGAAAGACAGGAGCTGGCAACTCATTTCACCACCCTCTGAAGTGCTTTTCCTTCTTTAATTTGAGGAAATAGGTTAAGTAGCTTGCCCAAGATCACTGAGCTGGTGAGACATTGATTGGGGATTCAAATCCAGGTTCTGTAGACTTGAGCAACACTGGCCTTTCCACCACAATATCCTTACTACTTAATAAAGGGTGGTGGTGCATGTTATATGGTTATCACACCGTATCTCAGAGGCTTGGGCTTCCTAGGCCACTGTATCAGTCACAACACTTCAGCTGCACTGCTTTTGTGGATTTTCTTTGTTTTTTATAAAGTGCGTTGTGTTTTTTTTTTTTAATCAAATATGGGAAAATGAGTCCTGACATGCACAGCTAGACAAACATCACAAAGTGATAATTACCAATGAGCTTCTTGTATCTGTGAGTCAATGTCCTTCATTGGGAGGACATTTGGGAAATGCTCAGCCATCACTTGTTTGAAGATTGTTTCTGATCTGATCCAATCTCTGTTTTCACCTTCAGGGGTATTGATTCTATCAACATCCAACCTTTTCATTATGCTGCTTTGTCCCTCTCCTCTTTGCTGTATTTTCCATTACTTACTCTTTCTATGATTCAGTCTGGATATTTTCCTTTTCCTGTCTCCAGCTCTCCCACAATATTCTCCAACCCAACTTTTGATTCTCAAACAGGTTCATCACAATTATTTTAAAGTCTATGTCTGCTAATTCCAATATCTGGAACCCCTGTGGTTTGGTTCCTGCCACCTGGCTTATTTGTGTCACCCCTGTTTGTTTTCATTACACTATCATTCTGTGGGGAAGACAGCCTCTCACTTTGGCCCAGTGGCCAGGGTTGGGTGAATTTGAAGCGGGACTCCTTATTCAGGAGACCTGAATGGTTTCTGGTCTTAGCCCTACTTTTCCATGCTGTCCTGCAAGATTCTTACCTGGTAGCCTGGGGGTCATTCCAAGGACTTCTTCAGGATAGTCTCTGAGATCCCCGGCCCAGGAAACTGTTGAGAACACTACAGATGTTCAGATGTTTGGCTGCCAAGCATCTTGGTGGGAAAGTGGCACCTGACCTCAGGGTTTCCTCAACACCTGCCATCCTTCCAAGGTCCCAGCCCTCAAATCCTGAGGCTTTGGGAGCTCTACAATGGCCACAAACAGAGAGGCCTTTTTCCTTTTTATTGTGTTCAGTTTTCTTAGTGTTCTCAGTTGAAAGGTTGGTCTTCATTAACTAGACTTCCATTCCCAGATATAGAAGTCTCTTCTTCGCTGCTTACAGCAGGATCACAGAGGTCCTCCTATAGGCATTCATAGCCCATCAGCATGGCAGATGCCTAGAAAGACACAGCTCATGGTGCCATCCCCATAAGTAAAAACACAAATGACTACATGCAGTGCATTAAGTACATCCTTTCAAGTAACCTCCTTAATGAAGCTTTTTTTCCCCTGCTTCCTTTTGTGTCAGAAAGTGCCTAAAGATTTCATTTCTTATGAAACTAGTAGATCTCTCTTGGGTTTTGTCATGTTGAGTTCTTAGAAACTGTCCACCTCTCATTAAAACATGCTGATTATAAGTTTCTAAATAGCAGTTGGGGCAGGATATGGAGTTTCAAGATGGACAATCTAACCTCAAACTTAATGAATGTATTTTCAGGGGGAATAAAGAACTCTAATTAAGAAAGTGAAATGACAGATAAGAGAAATAGCATCAAGCAAGTCGATCCTTCATAGCCTAATTTACTACCCATTTCTTCTTGAGATGCAGTGTGGAGGATGAGAGCCAATAATTAGTTTGAGTCAAAGCCTTGTTCAGAGTCTCCCTGTGCACATTCCCCCCCACACCGGGCCTCATCACTCTCAGGACCGCACCCCCAGTCTGAGCATGAGTGCTGGGAAAGGAAACGCAGAAGGGGAGCGTGTTGTACAAAGTAGAGATGGGGCTGGGGGAGCTGTGTCTGTATAAACAAGCAAAGATATGCTCACAAATGCATGTGGGCAAGAAGGGGAGAAAAGCCTGCACACTTCCTGCCTAATGATTATTTTAGGTCACTTAGAAAACATACTCTCAAAAAAACATTTATCTCATGTTCCAAATCTTATCAACGAGCACTGTGTAGAGAAACATTCTGAGGCTGAATCAAGGTCAACGGCAAAGGACACTACGATAAGGAGTGACATCAGCTACAAGCTTGTAGTGCACAGGAATTTCTGTATTTGCCATTTCTCCCATTAAAATATGTGTACAATGACAATTATTCCAGACTTGCTGTGGTGTGTCAGGATGCATCATTATTTTTTTCACTTGTTTCTAGAGCAACCTCATGATGTAGGTAAGACAGGCATCATAAATCCTATTTACAAGTAAGAAAGCTGCAATATGGAATGCCATCGGATTTGACCCCAACACCCCCAGCTCCTTACTGACTGTTGCTCCCATTTCTATTCAACTTTCCCACAGTTGTAAGGAAGACAGCCGGTGCCTGATAACCAGGGCATCATGTAAAAAAAAAAAAAGGACCAGGCAAAGATATTCACAGCATTGGTCTCAAAGAACACAATAAATATTCTCTAAAGAATAGCAAAGAATTCTTCCCATTCATGATTTTTTTGAAAGACGTATGCACTTACTTAAGAGAGGGAGCACATGAGCCAGGGGAGGGGCAGAGGTGAGAGGTATAGGGAGAGGGAGAAGCAGACTCCCTCTGACCAGAGAGCCCAACATGGGGCTCGACCTCACAACCCTGGGATCATGACATGAGCAGTAATCAAGAGTCAGATGCTCAGCCGACTGAGCCACCCAGGCATCTCCTGTCCATTCATGTTAAAAAATTAAACATGTAATTCAAAATCTATTATAAAACATAATTAAAATATAAAAAATTATGAATGATCATGAATATAGCCTTTTTTCATATTGCTGATGGAATACCACAAATGGTTAATGCTCCAAACATATAAGAAAATATAAAAGGTGCCATCAGGATTGAAAACTTTAGCTGCTAATCATTGTGCATACCCAAAAGCAAGGCAGGAAAAAAGCAGTTCAACTCAGTAAAATAAATATTTAATTGACCATATGGAAAATGCATAGGATATAATCTATGCATAGAATATACTAGTATATAATCTAATATGGGTTCGATAAATGTACAAATAATTATAATCCAAGAAAAGACATGATACATGATGTTGGAGAGACACAGAGAAAATATCACAGGAGATCACTGAATCAGATTTTGAAATAAGCATTCAGAATGATGACTAAATAAATGAGCATGAATTTCACTTTTATAAATATTTAAAATTTACTTTCAAATTCAAGAAGGAAAAAGAGAGAGAAGTGTTTCTTTCAATTCTGTGGATTGAGTCTGTTCCTATTTTCTTTTTCTGGATTCCTTAGATGGATATGAACAAACCAGGTTGCTAATGTATTCACATCTACACCCAGGAACCTTTGTAGGACTGTATGTAACAAGCATTCAGTAATAAACCAATTTATCTCAAAACTCATGAAATGGATTTTAATTTCTGCTTACGGATCTTCAGAGGTTAATAAATGGGACAAAGACTTCTAGAAATGACCTATAGAAACCAAGAATTGATATAATTCCTTCCACCTTAAATAGAAATATCTCTAGACTATTCAGCATGGACTATTATTATCCACCTTATTTTATAGCTGTCCTGGAAACAAGATATGAGAACCCCTTGCATCAAGCGTTTTGGCACTAAAGCTCCTTTGTGTTGTGAGCTCTACTTTTAAGGCTGAACACATGTGCACCAGACATATGGAGAGAAACTCTAGGGCTGCATTACTAACTTCTAAAGTTTCTGATCCATGGACTGTCTCGACAGTGGGATATCTGTTGTTGTGTCTCCCCTCAGACCTTCCCCTCAAGTCAGGCAGGCTGTGACTGCTTCAGTCAGGCAATACGGTGGAAGTGACACCACCTGACTCTTGGAGGAAGGTCATGTAAGTCATGCAGCTTCCGTGGGGCCTCATAGAACCCTCTCTTGGAATGCTCCTTCTCAGAGCTCGGTCCCATGCAGTGAGAAGCCCATGCCTCATGGAGAGGCACTATGCGGGCACTCTGCTCACCATCCCAGCAAAGCCCAGCCTTCAAGCCACCTCAGCCCAGGCACCAGACGTCTCAGTGAGGAAGCTTCTAGATGCTTCCAGTACCAAACTCAGGTCACCCCAGCCATTCAAGTCTCTCCAGATGAGACCCCTGACCTTCTGTACTCTGTACAATTTCCTGACCCATAGGATTTGTGAACATGATAAATGATTGTTGCTTTACGCCACTAAGCTTGGGCTTGTTTGTTACGCAGCACTCAGTAGCAAGAACACACACCAAGATTTTGGCCATGTCACTCCAACTTCTCTGGTGCCCATGTCACAACCCTTATCTATCCTGAGCTCATAGTCTCTGTCAATCCTTATTCAACTTTTCCACCTCACCACTCTCCCAGCCTGCACTATTTTTCAAAATATTGTCATATTCTGTTGTATTTATATTTTCATTTTTTAAAGATTTTATCTATTTCTTTATTTTAAAGAGGGAGAGAGAGCATGTATGAGAGCAGGGGGAGGGGCAGAGCGAGAATCTCAAGCAGACTCCGCACTGGGTGCGGAGGCCAACGCAGGGCTTGATCTCACAACCCTGAGATCATGACCTGAGCCAAAACCAAGAGTCAGACACTTAACCGACAGAGCCCCCCAGGTGCCCTTATTTTCATTTTAAAAACCATCCTATTATTACATTTAGATTATTTTCCATCAGATGCACTTAGGGGTGATGCCATCATGAATAGCTTTTTGTGTGATTTTGTGCTTGAGTTTGGGATTGGTTTTATAAGGCAGATTTTCAGAAGTTCAGTTACTAGGTTAAAGAGGATTAATGACTTAAGGCTCTGGAGGCACACTGTCAGATCTGTTTTCAAAGAGTTAGAACAATTTAGAGTGACACCAATAATACATGAGCATATCTGCATCACTGTACCCTCTCCAGCTAAATTAAGTTTTAAAATTAAGAAAAGTATTAATTTGAAGCATCAAATGCACAGATTAATTTATCTCTCCAACACAGTAGATGTGAAAAAACAACAAGAGCAGCTAGAAAAACAGGCACATTGCAGTGTGGGCTGAAAACCAGATGAAGTAGGAGTTAGAAGTGAAAAAATAAAAGCAAAAAATATAATGGTAATTGTCAGATCTGAGGGAGAGAGAGAAAACAAGAGGGAATAATGTAGCAGGAGAGAAACTCAGAGACCGTGGTGAGACCTCCGTGCATGGGGAGAGAGAAACAAAAATAGAGAACTCCCAGCAGCTGGGTGCATCACTGTGTCAAGTAGGATTCTGAGGCTCCATGAGAGCCCCTGGGGGCTGAGTACCGGGGCGTGCTAGACAAGACTCTGTGTTGGAGGGGTTTTCAGGATTGCTGTGTCTGAGGAGCAGCCCAGGTATTGGAGACACCCAGACAAGAGTCATTAACAGAAGAAGAGAAAAAAATGCCGATCAGTGGTGTCACTAGGATAGAATTCCCACCTTGTTGGTCATCCTATCGCTTCCTCGGAGGGTAGTTAGACATTAGAACACAGGCTTTAGACAAGTAGCATTAGGAGAAAAAAAATTACAAAAAAAGATTTGGAATGGGAGTGAATTTGGCCAAAACTTCTATTCAAATACCCTTACCATTGTTTTCCAACTAGCAGCTCATCTTCTTTCAGGTAAATTTAGCTCCTAGAACGAAGGAATTTATGAGAATATTCAAAATAGCATTTTAAAGAGTGTGTTCCTTGAAATCCCACTGTTTAATGGCCAGCGTGCTGCGCTGTCCTATTTTTTCCCGGATACCAAGGGTGTGTGATAAAAACATCTGGTCTATGTGAGCTGGGTTTTGGCAGTAGCACATTATGTAAATAAATATCTGCTTAAAATGCATCACACCATTGCAACTCATGTCATCAGCTACCCAGTTTCCCAGGAACAATATGAAATAAACCACCAATTAAGCCTTCTCAACAGGAAGAGAACAATAGATAGAATACAAGCCAGTCGTTCTGACTCTGTTCTGCGCTGGCATGCAGCACCCATGTAATTCAGGGCACTCGATGCTACTGGACTTGGAGAAAGAAATGCATCTTCCCTGGATCACATTCATGTCCTTGGCACGCACAACTCACATATACAAATGAATCAAAAATGTTTTTTCTGTATGGCCAAGAAATGGGTAAATTAAATATTCTAGTTTATAGTGTAAGCTCTATTTATATATCGGGTGTGTGTGCTTGGTCCATTATCGAAGATCATTTGTATTTGTACGCTGATCTATGGTATGCATGGCAATTTCCCACTTGTTATCCCATTTCGTTAGCACAATTCGACAAAAAAAACCCATTAATATCTCCGCCTTTCAAAACTCTGGTCCCGGATGTGTCCAACTGCTTGCTCACATGTGGGTAGCCAATGATGAGGGCAGAAATCATGCCAGCACCAAAGAATGTTCTTTCAAATCTATGTTCTCCCCATGTACCCAAGCCCTCAGCACCCCAGCCATACCTAAACCCCCAGGACCCCCACCACATCTGGCCTCCAAACCCCAGCCACCCTCTGGCCCCCAGCCCCCGTCACACCTGGTCCCCCAGACTCCACCACACTTGGGCCCCAAGACTCCAGCCACACATGGGCCCCCAGCCCCCCCACCACACATGGGCCCCCAGACCACTGGCCCCAGCCCTTCCACACCTCCAGGCTCAGCGGAGATTCTGTGCTCTGCCCAAGAGCCCACTGGGTGGGCAGCCCTCACCCACCACTCCATTATGACCAGGTGTCCCTACAGGTTCTACCACCTGCAGTTCTCCTGGTGAACCTAACACAGGCTTGTGAAGAATAAAAGATCTTGTAAGGTCTCAGGGGGCGTGAGGCCAACCTTCAACATCATTTTCTGAAGAACTCTCTGGTTTACGTAGACCCTCCTAATGGAACAGAAAGGCCTCTCTCTCAGTCCAGAGCTCTTTGAAGAGATTATGGGTGTTCTCCAAAGAGCTTTCTTCTCAGGGGGAGGCATTCTCTGTTGGGGAAGCACAGGTTCTCCTCTGTGGGCCTTTGAGGAGAAGGAAAACAATATGGCGGCTTAACGCCACTCGGCTAGAACGTGTGGGAGGCACTGGCTGGTGCCAGGGGCCCGGGCTGGCCCCTCAAGCAGCCAGTTAGTGCACCTCTCTGGGCTCCTCAGCAGACCTCCACACGTGACCAGGTGTAGAAGGGACAGCAGGACAGAGAGCAGCAGAGCGGGGTCAGTTCCGGGCTCCCCTGCCTGGAGCTGGGCAGCCTTTGGTGATGTGTCCAGTCGGGTTCCCGAGAAGCCGAGCTGAGACAAGGAGTGATGTGCGTGTGATAAGGAGGAGGGCAAGTGGAAACTGGTGCCAGGGCCAAAGCTGGACATGGGCAGGAAGGAGGCCAAGCAGAGGGAGATGTCAGCACAGTCCCTGGAGGGCAGCTCAGCCGACCCCACAGGGAGCCAGGCGCCCGTACCCAGGGACACGGGTGACAGTCACCTTGGGTGCGGTGGCAGGACCTAAACTCCTGGCACTTCTACTCTGTGTAGAAGGAGGACAGGTCCAGCAGCCTGAGGCCAGAGGCTTGAGGGGGAACCCCGGGTGCTGGCCACTGAACGGACACTGAAGAGGGGACAGGGTAGCACCAGATGGCCCGGTGCCCCGATGACTCAGCCCGCGGCTTCTCTGTATCTGTCACATCTGTCACATGCCTTCCTCAGAGCCCTCTGCTGCCATGTCTCTGGACCCCTGAGCACTTGACTTTGCCTGAGCCACAAGGCACCTCCAGGTCCCCCGGGGGCTCCCAGGTTACTGCCCAGAGGCCGGGTCCTCTCCAACATCATGACCTGCCACCACTTCCAGAACTGGCTAAGATGCCAACATGTGGGATCTACACCCCAGCAGCTGCCCCAGAGTGCAATCTCATTAACTTGGGGGATGTTCGCCGATGTGAGCCAGGGTACAGGAGCACACATTTCTCTCCTCTTCTGCTGCCTGTGGTGATTTTGCCTGGCGCCATCCTGGAAGCAGGTTCACCTGTGCACACCTACCTGACCGGGGCTCTCCCTGGCACTGCTTCCCACCTGCTACGGACTGAATGTGTCCCCCTCCAATTCATATGTTGAAGCCTAACCCACAGTGAGATGGTAAATGGAGATGGAGTCTTCGAGAAGTAAATAGGTCTCCACGAGGTCATGAAGGTGGTGCAACCATGATGGGATTGGTGTCCTCATAAGAAGAGACACCAGAGAGCTTGCTTCCTCTGTGTTCTCTCTGACTCACAAGGATGCAGCAAGAAGACAGCCATCGGCAACCCTGGAGCAGACCTCCCTGAGTTTGCCAGAATCTTGATCTCCAAAATGATGAGAAACAAGTGTGTGTCATTCAAGCTGTCCGGTCTTTGGTGATTCGTCATGGTAGCCTGGGCAGATGAAGACAGAACCCCTGTGCTCACACCCCTGCTCCCTCACTCCCCAACACCCATAATCCAGCAGCATGTACTCCTTTCCTCAGGCTCTGTTTTCTGGAGAATACAGGTTTGGTTTCAAGTATTTTGCTTTTAAAATGGAGGCCAGAAGACTTGCTGTGAGGATGGAATCAAATGTGGAGAAGCCAACACCTACTGTGCGCTAGCTGTCTGCTCATACCGTACTAAGCATTGTACAATCAGGGTCTTCAGTCTTCGAACAATCCGTGACAGAGAATCCTGTTGCCATCCTGCTCACGGAGGAGGGAAGTGAGGCAGAGAGATTTGCAGAGATTTGGCCAAGGTCAAATTTTGAGGTCAGGGTTTCCACACTTGCTGTTCTGGCCTTGGGATGACACCTTTACCACTGTAGGTGATCTGTAAAGCCAGAGTGGTTAGTAGGTGATGGCTTCCCTTCCCTCTGTCCGTGTTTGCCATTATGTCAGAATATCAGCTCTCTTCAGTTCAACATAATTTTGTTACCTGATAATCCCCAAATGTGTGCTTCTAGCTCTGGGGACAGCCGTCCCCAGGACACCTCCAATGAGCACTGCTATCACATTGGGAATGGAGTCTCAGAAAAAAAAACAAAATGAATGGACTGTAGAAGGGATGCCATTAAATTATTCTGCAAGATCCTTAAACATGCACAAGTGCCCATCTTGATAAATATTTATTCTCAGAAGCTGGTGTTATTTCTGAAACCACTTGCAGCATATTGATTTTTATTATAGTACCGAAAAGTTATGCAATTTTATTCTATTTGGTTCTTTTTGACTTAACGATTTTGCAAATGACTTTTTGATCCGGGAAAATAGATGAATTAGAAATCGACTATAGGAACGGAGCCCCTTGCGTTCTTTCTCCATATTATCTGCTCGTGCACCACACAAAGGTTGCACACTGTGCCTCTCCTCTCACTCCTTTTCCTTTCAACTGTAGAAGAAATGTGTTACCGCTCATGGGAAGCCGGCATGGTATGCTATTTCCAGACAATTGGAGAAATTGATGCCAGCTATTTTCTGTGGTTCTGGGACAGTCTTCAGGCACAAGCCTAGCCCCAGGCCCCCACTGGGAGAGAAGCAGGTAGAAGAAAGAAGCAGACAACGGTCTTCATGCCCGAACTGAAAGCAAGGGGCAGAGCTCCCTGGCCCCCCAGGCAGTGGGACAGGGAGGCAGCCTCCTAGGGAAGGCTGCACAGGGTGAGCCTTCCACTCTTGAGAAGCTTGGTACTTGTTGTCCAAGAGACTGAAGGGAAGGAAGTCCCAGATTCAGGTAACATGAACAGAGCCTTGGGAGATGGAAGTGCACCCAGGTGGGTGTTCACAATGCAGATGAATGTGAGAAGATGAGGCTGGAGAAGCAAGGAGCAAATAATGCTGGTCTCCTCGTGGGCCCACCAAACAGCCAGAGTGACAGGTAAGTGGGGGCAGATGACCCCTCAAAGGCAGTGGAGTTAGCATACTAGCAACCAGTGGGGAAACTGACCCAAGCCTGGAAGGAGACTGAAGGCTGGCTGTGTGTCATCTCCAAGGTGAGGGGAGCCAGAGGATGGACAGGCTTCCTGGCCCCACCTGGGCCCCATCTGTCTAATCTTTGAAAAGGAGGGAAGGAAAGAGGAAGTGGGGCACTGGCGACAGGAGTGCTTGCACCCCCTGGAGGACAGCAAGGTGGGGTCCATCAGGGTCTGCACTAGCTGGGTGATTTCATGTCCTTAAGAGGAGTCGGAGATCAGGTGTTGCTGCCTCATTTCTTTCTAAGCCCCCAGCCTTTACCTTCCTTTGGCTCTGGAACCTGTTGTCTATCCCAGTTTGGTTGCAATGGTCCTCTTCAGCTCTGCACTGATGACAACCCTGCACCACCAGATACTCTGAGGCTCGCGGGCTGCAGCTGGGCCCCATCCTGGGATTCCGCAGTCCACCTGGTGCACCCCGTATGAGACGGCATTTGGTGTGGCTCACAAGAGGCAGTGGTGTGACTATGGAAGGAACTGCTGATCTGAGATTAGAAGCCAAGGGCTTCATACACCCTGAGGGTGAGGGGATGGGGGAAGCCATGAGGGTGAGTGGAACATTGTGCGTGCCTTGGGTTGGCGTGGACCAGGGTGGCAGGGTGCAGGCAGAGTGGACAAAGCTCCCATACCCATTCACTCTGGGGTTCCAGTCACAGCCAAGCAACTAATCCTAGGATGGCTCTGAGAACTGACATTTCCCCCACCTGGTGTGTTCACACCAGAGGAACCAACTATGTGATTGCCCTCAGTAGACAGGAGCACATGGTGACTAAAACGCCCACAAACCCAAGATGGAGAGGTTACAGTTCCACAAGTCTGTGGCCAACCACTGCTTTTCATTGAGGAAAAGATGAACAGGTACATTGTGAAGGAGGATGTGATGAGCAATACAACACACTGCTTTAGGGGATCTGGATTCAGAAATAGGAATGTCCCTGTCTCCAAAAATGTCTACCTGAAGACCCCCTTATCGATCACTTCAAGAATGTATCCTTCCAAATAAATGACCTTTCATACCAGGCCACCTGCTTCCTCTGAATTGGGATGCTGTGCTGATGTGTCAGTATGGGTTCTCCAGAAACACAGACCAATAGGACTTATATTAGTAAGGAATATGTGGTTCTGTGTCTCTGAAGAATCCCTATATGATGGACGAATGGATGGATGGATGGATGGATGGATGGATAGATTAGATAAATGAGATAGATTAATATGGATAGATAGATCTTTATCTATAGATAGGTAGATAGATTCTATCTTTAATTCTATCTATCTATCTATCCATCTATCTATATTGTATCAGTTCAGTCTTTTTAGAGACACAGGACCAAGAGGACATATATTAGGAATACGTAGTTCTGCATCTCTGGAGAATCCTGACTAATGCACTATAGATAGACGATAAGTAGATGACAGATGGGTATGTATTAGCTTCAGATATATCTAGATATGATATCTCTATACATATCTCTGTATACTATACAGTTATTTACATAGATAAAGAGATTATGTCTCTCTATATACATACCTACACCTATATATCTATTGTGGAGCTTAATCGCATTTGGAAAGTAACCTTTACAGCAACATGTAAACAGGTATTTGGTCAAACAACTGGGCCCCACAGCCCAGCCAAGTTGATGTATAGTTAACCATCCCAGCTGGCATGTATCTCCTTCCTTCTAGAACTTCCACGGGGCAAGAACAGCCACCCTTCCCCAGAGAACACACATGCTGCTGAGTCTATCAGCCCTGGGTCATTTAGCAAAGGGAGCTGAGGTGATAGGAAGCCAAGGAGGGTGGAGGGCCTGGGGGTTGAGGGGCAGGCAGAGTGGTGCTGCTGAGGGTATTCTCAAGATCTGCTCCTTTTTCCCCCCCATAAGAAATTTCCCTGAAGGCAACTTCACAATTCAGCTCTGCTCGCACAGCCTCAGGAGTAGCAAAAGTACCCAATTTCACACAAAGAAAATACATCTTTGGGGATCCCTGGGTGGCTCAGCAGTTTAGCACCTGCCTTTGGCCCAGGGCGCGATCCTGGAGTCCCGCGTCGGGCTCCCGGCATGAAGTCTGTTTCTCCCTCTGCCTGTGTCTCTGCCTCTCTCTCTCTCTCTCTCATGAATAAATAAATAAAATCTTAAAAAAAAAAGAAAATACATCTTTAATGTGATTTACACACACTGAAATGCTCAGATCTCAAGTGGGTCATTCCGTGAGGTGCTGCAATATCCACTGAGACACACAGCACTTCCCTGAGCAGTTCACTCCTCCAGACAATCCATCCCTCTTTGAGGCATGCACTGATCTGATTTCTATGATCAAAGGTCCCTTTTGCTTATTCTAGAAATTTGTACCTACAGAATCACACAGGATGTACACTTCTGTGGTTTTCCACTCAGCCTAACACTTTTGAGACTTAAACATACTATGTGTGTATGTGTAGTTCATGTCTTCTCATTGCTGAGTAATAGTCAACTGTGTGAGCATGGTTTATCCATTCTGTTGATCATTAATCCAGGTGTGACTATTATAAATGTCTTATTAAAAGGTTTCCATAGACACATACATTTATTTTGGACAAATACCTAGAAGCAGGATTACTGTGTCATAGGACCTGACAGTTTGACAAAGTGTTTGTATTCCTGCTAACAACATGTGGGAGTTCTGGTGTCCCTTATCTCTTCCAGGCTTTGCTGTGGTCAACCTGTGCACCTTAGACATTCTAGCACATCATGGATATCATTAATATCATATCATAGGCAATATTGCATTGGGTTTCTAATGCACAATTTTCTCAATGATTAATAAAGCTGAATAGTTTTTCATGTGCTTATTAACCATTTATATGTTTTTTGTGTACTTGCTTTTATCACTTTTGAACTATGTTGCCCTATTATTGAATCTATGAGTTCTTTTTATATTCTAGATACAAATATTTTGTCTTCTGAATATATCCTCACAGTCTGTGACTTGCTTATTTATTTTATTGATAGTGTCTTGTGATGAAGAATTTTTTTTTATTTTCATGAAGTCCAATTTATCATTTTTTAAAGTTTTATGAGCATACCTTTTGTCTTGTAAAATATCTTTGCTTATCCTAAGCTGTCAAATTTGGTCTTCTATGTTTTCCTACTTTCTTGTTTGAGTTTTTACATTATGGTCTATCTCAAATAGGATTTTGTATGGAGTGAATTCATGATTGAGGTTCTTTTTTTAAAACATGGATCTCGTTCAGGGGTGCCTGGGTGGCTCAGTTGAGCATATAATTCTTGATTTCAGCTCAGGTCATGATCTCAGGATTATGAAATCTAGTCCTGCTTCACCTCCACATTCTGGAGCCTGCTTGAGATTTTTTCTCCCTCTTCCTCTGTCTCTCCTTCCTGCTCATACACACTCTCTCCCTCTTTAAAAAAAAAAAAGGATCTTGTGCAAAACACATTTTAAAACCTGAATTATAAGGTATTATTATAGAGCAACTGTATACTCTTTCCTTAATTTGGCAATTAACAGATTTTGACCACTGGCTTTCATATACCTGGGGGCATTAGAGGACCCCGAGATCTGTGTGCTCTTCTTGCCTTTCCAGCTGCTCTCCATGGCTGCCTGGACCTCCCAGCCACACTCATCATCACAGTCAGTCTCCTTGCCATCAAAATAGCGCTTTCTTCGCATCCCTGTGTTGTATAGCACATCATGTGTGTGGCCATCTCCAGATGGATTCACCTCCCTTGATTTGTCCATCTCCCTACTTTGAGTGCACACACACACACACACACACACACTTATAACATCTTTTATATTTATACAAATATGTACCTTCTCTGGTGCTCTTCATTGCTTCCTACAGATTCAGAATTGGAGCTGACATATTTCTTTAGCCTGAAGAAATTATTTTTAGTGTTTCTTGTAGAGAAGATTTAATAGAGAGAAATGCCCTTAGCTTTATCTTCTCAGAATGTATTTATTTTGCCCCTATTTTTAAGTTAGTCTTTTTATTTTGAGATGTTAGATTCACATGTGATTTTTTTTACATGCGATTTTAAGAAACAGATTCCATGTACCCTTTACTCAGTGCCCTCCAATGATAACATGTTACCAAAACTGCCTATACTACAGCAGCCAGGATCCTGACACTGGTGCAGTCAAGATACAGAACGTCCATCCTACAAGGATCTACTGTGAGTAACACCTCACACTCTCTACCCGCCACCCCCTTCAGTGACCCATGGTAACCACTAATCTGTCTCTCCTTTCTGAAATGTTATTTCAAGAATGAAATTGTACAGGATTGTACAATTGAAATTGTAACAATTTGAGGTTGCCTTAGCTTCATTTTTTTAAGCTATTTTTCAGGATATGGAATTCTGGGTTGACAATTGTGTACATGTGTGTGTGCACACATGCATGCATCCTTTGTATTTTTCCTGATTGGCTTTTTCTGAGCATTTTAGAATTGTGAGTTGACATATATCATCTATTTTAGACTATTCAGAGCAAATATTTCATTAAACATTGGGCATCCCCAGTGGCATAGCAGTTTAGCACACCTACAGCCCAGGGCATGATCCTGGAGACCCGGGATCGAGTCCCACGTCAGGCTCCTTGCATGGAGGCCGCTTCTCCCTCTGCCTGTGTCTCTGCCTCTCTTTCTCTCTCTCTCTCTCTCTCTCTCTCTCTGTGCCTCTATGAATGAATAAATAAGATTTTTTTTTTAAAAAAAGAACTAATTAATTAAACATTTATTCTTTCTCATTCTCCTTTCTCCTTTTTAGATTACGATTACACACCTGCTGGACCATTTGATATTGTACCACAAATTAAGATACACTCTTATCTATTCTGCTTTTTGGTTTTGTTTTGCGTATTTTTAAAATGTTTTTCCTCTTTGTATTTCAGTTTGGATACTTCCAATTAACCTATCCTCAAGTTTACTGATTATTTCCTTTGCTGAATCACTCTACTATTAAACTTCCCAAAATATTTCTCTTATTTCTAGCATTTCTACTTGATTTTTTATAGTTTCTGTGTCTGCTAAAAATCACCATCTCTTCATATCTACTGCATACTTTTTCCAGTAGATCATTTAGCATATTTCTAGTTATTTTGAAGTTTTTGTCAATTCCAACATCTAGACCATTTATGGATCTACTTCTATTTACTGTTTCCTTTCTTCATCATGATATCTGAAAACAGTAGAGACTGAAGTAAATAATAACTCCCTCTAGACAAGGGTACTTCCCTTCTGGTTCAGGCCACTGGTTTGGAGCGACCAAGTAAATGTGTGGGTTTTTTTTTTTTTTTAAGATTTTATTTATTTATTCATGAGAGACAGAGAGAGAGAGAGAGAGGCAGAAACACAGGCAAGCAGAAGGAGAAGCAGGCTCCATGCAGGGAGCCCCATGCAGGACTTGATCCAGCGACTCCAGAATCATGCCCTGGGCCAAAGGCAGGCGCTAAACCGCTGAGCCACCCAGGGATCCCCATAAATGTGTTTTACAGTTAGGCTAGCTCTGAGCTTTTTGGTAAGTGTAGTTAATTCAGTACTATCTTCAAATATCTTGAGCATGGGTTTAGGATTTTCCATTCTGCAGTGCTTGGGGTCTGGGCAGTAGCAAGATTTCCTAAATTTCTTCATGTTACTCCAACCACCACTTTCCCACACCATGAGATCTTTCTGATTTATAAGTCAACCAATAGCTTTGTACATAGTTGGAAGCTCTTTTTGCTTTCTGGTGCAGCCACAGGCCTTGGGATATGTGCAAAGATGTTGTTGCACCTGGAGTGCATGGATGGGCTTCTTCAGCTCTCCTACCCCACCTGCAGTTAATGTCCATGGAGACAATCCCCAGGTGTCTTGCTCACACCCAGCCCTTGGCAGCTGAAAATCCAGAGCGCCTCTGACTCATCTACATCAGTTCTCATGCTCAGCTTCTCCTCTCCTTTTGCAGGTGGTTGTCTTGAAGTTAGAGGAGGCACCATGACCTTCAGGGGACATTATCCAGCTTTCTGTCCAACCTTGATCCTGAACACTTGATTAAGGCCTGTGGGAAAGACTTGCTCTGTGACTGGGGTTCCTCAGAGTTCTCATCTGCCAGCCTGGTGTGGCCACTAAAAGATTGATAAAATTCATGCCCACTTATTCGCATCCCCATCCATGGAAGAACACGTTTTCTCTTATTATCCATATCAACAATGAGAATAGCTATGGGTCTCTTCTAACCTCTGAAAAAAAACCTGCCATTTTCTGGAGTTCAGTGCCTTATGGGATTTTTTTACATCCTAAGGTCTCTGATTGGCTTAGAAAGACTAGGATTTGGGGGTTTCTACATCTTGTTTGGGTTACTGAGAGCAAGAGTCTCTTGCGAGACATCTTCCGTGTCTCTTACCTTCCATTTTCTACCATTTTGTGGGTTCCTTTCTGTGATTATTTGCAGAGCAATCTTAAGCCAATATCTCATCATTTGTAACTAATCTGCTTATATCCTACCTCCTGGCTTTATACTTTGAAAATATATACATGTGTGTCTGTATCTTTTCATTTTTAGAAGTTCTATTTTGTTCTTCACATCTGTTGTCTGATGAATCTCCATAATCTCGTTTTCCTGTTATACTTTCATATTCCCATCCAATTTCTTTAAGATATGAAGTATCCTTATTGTATGTAGCCTAAATCTGGGAAATAAGACATATACAAACTCCATAAATCTGACTAAAAGACCTGGTTTGTTGTTTCTGGAAGTTCCCATTCATGGGATGGGTTTTATTTTTGCATTTATTTAGTAATTTCATGGGTATGAGTATGAATTCATGTTCCTTGAAACTTTACCTATGGGAACTCTTTAAGGCCTGGGCTTAAAAAAAAAAAATCTTTCCTCTGACAAGAATTTGCATCTGACTCTTCCAAGTGCTCTAAGTACAACTCAATTGGGATCACTGTGCAGAATCTGGAGGGACGAGGGCCATATCAATAGTGTTCATTCCTGTCCATGTTCACATGAGGGCTGGACTCAGGGTAGAAATTCTGCAAGAGTGTGTCTGTGTGTGTGTGTGTGTGTGTGTGTGTGTGTGTGTGTGTTTCTCCTTGTTCCACCCATAGCCAGGATGGAGAGGGCTTCTGTCCCTCCTCTTTCTTGGCTTGACCCAGAGTTTCATCCCTACCTGCGTCCTGGCTTCATGGGATGTGGTTATTGCCAATGGACTTTCTGTTCTTCTGGCCCAGGCCTTGTCACATTTACCCTCTTCTGTGGCCTGTAAACCTATTTGCCATCCCAGACTGGTTGACTCCATCCCTTCCTCACCCAGGCACATGCTGCAGTCCATCCCTCCCTTGTGGATTTCTGCTGCCTTGTCCTGTCTCACCTTCAGCACATTTTCTGGTTACCACTTCGACTGTGCATTTGATTTTAAATGTTTTCTTCAACATTTTGTAGTTGTGCTATACTCATCTACAATTCTACAGGATTCTCTTTTACTTCTACTGGGCTTTCCTGACAACTAGCGGCAAGTCTGTGGTTCCAGGGGCCCTCAGCAGCCATATTTTTATTTATTTATGTTAGAGAAGGTGGGAGGGGTAGAGAGAGTGTGAGAATTTCAAGTAGGCTCCACACCAAGCATGGAGCCCAATGCAGGGCTTGCACTCATGACTCTGAGATCAAGACCTGAGCAGAAACCAAGAGTCAGACACTTAACTGACTGAGCCACCCAGGGCCTCCAGGAGCCATAATTTTAAGGCACACTTCAGGATTTCGGTAAGCACAGGGTAGTTGTGAGTACCTCTCAGACAAAGTAGCCACACACTCATCTGCTGCCCACCTTGCGGAGCTTGAGGGGAAAGCCTGCTTCTTCCTCAGGCCACTGGCCCATTTCAACTTGAAAAACATTGGGTTAAAGTGACTTTTATATTAGTCTTTGTTTTGGCAGCTGTAAATGTTGAAATGAATGCAGATATTACTAAGTTGAATTGTAAATGTATGATTACCACAAACTTACTTTCAGCCAAATTAAATTTCAACAATCCCTTATGATTTAAAAAAAATGCATAATGATAATTTCTAATTTTAAATTAATCACTGGGCAGAAACACGTACTTCTAAATGAGGACTGCAAATCGTCCAGCGTTAATTGCTCTTAGAGATTTTTCTGAGTGAAAGGTGGAATAAGAGTCTGTGCGAGCTCAACAAAGGGAAGTACATAATCAAATCTGGAATGACACAGAAATGCCATGAGTCAGTCCAGGGTAAAGTGGAAGCAATCTTGCGATTCTCAGCATGCACTGCTTTTCTTTCTGCAAAGAAGAAACACCTCACGTGTGGACACACGCGCTGAGTACAGACAGCGGGCCCAGGCATCAGAAACAGCAGGTTCTAGACGGAAGCCATGGAGACTAGCCTGCAAGTCATCTCTGCCGCTGTGTGGCCGGGTCTGGGGGCAGCGGGGCTGAGAGCGCTCTTGCCTCCCTGGTCGTCTGGCTCATGCGGCCCTGGCCTTCCTGCTCTGCTGGCCAGGGCACACCCGCATCCCCCTTCTTCCAAGAGGCATCAAGAGACAATGGGAGTGGCTAAAACTAGGTCTGATCTTTCTGACACCTTCCGTCGTCATGCTTTCCTTCAGTCCACCTGGTGAAACCCAGGATGCAGGAAACACCTTGTCCATGACCATGGACCTTCATGAGGCTGCCAGAACCAGCAACGAGTTCCTGTCATTGTGCCCAGTGCTCTTCCCAGCCCACATCATCACTGAGGTTGGGTCCCCTTGCCTGCCTCCCTCCCCCGGCTCTGGGAGCAGCTTCGGTGATGGCCAAAGCTGAGTTCCATGCAGCCTCTAAGGAAGACAGAGATATCTGATATTCCTCCATTTTTAAAAAGATTTTATTTATTCATGACAGAGAGAGGGAGAGGGAGAGATAGAAAGAAAGAGGCAGAGACACAGGCAGAGGGAGAAGCAGGCTCCATGCAGGGAGCCCCACGTGGGACTCGATCCCAGGGACTCGATCCCAGGGACTCCAGGATCACACCCCGGGGCTGAAGGCGGCACTAAACCGCAGGGCCACCAGGCTGCCCATATTCCTCCATTTTAATAAAAGTAGTTTTTCTTGAAAAACTCTCTACCAAAGCAAACATTTAAAAAATTCAATCAAATGCAATTAGTGGCACTTAATTATTTCAATGGTTAACAAAGAATACTCTATTTGGGTCTACACTTGAACACTTAAAGCTAATCTTCCATCCCACTCCCCCCCCCCCCCCCCCGCCCCGCAAACAAAAACAAAAACAAAACCAGAATCAACGTGATCAACAAGGAAGGCAAAAGAAAGCGATGAAAATAATTCTATTCCGATGGTGAAAGATTACTAGCTGCCAATTACTAATGCACAGGATCTGGCAGAAAGCTGTCGGAGGATCAGGGACCTTTGCTAGTGAAAGCGATGTTTCCTGGGTGAGATGCCTCCTGAGCTCAAACCCTCAAAACCCGAAGGGGCATTTTTCAGGGGCGCCGTCTTTTCCTCAGAACAAGTTTGAAGGCCCACCAACATTTCTCAGGGGACTATTGTAAAGATGCGCCTGGCGGCATGCATCGCTCATGACAGCAGAGTGCAGGGCCGCCCTGGGCCTCGGGAAGTCACAAAGGAATAGAGGCAGCGCGGATTCCCTGCCCGGGGCTCCAGGGCAGCTGCCTCGGGATGGGCTTAGCAGGGAAGGGCCGACTCCCAGCCCCCGCTCCCAAGCTCCGCAGACGCACGCCTGGGCTCACCTGCAATGTGCCCTAGGTCTGGCTGTGTCTCTGCTCTCCCGAGCCCCAATCTGCGGCTGGGCTGGTGTCCGGCGTGGGGGGCCTGCAGGCTGCTGGCGGGGGCAGCGCGCCCCGTCCCGGGCAGGCCGGGCACTGCGCTTCCCACCACGCCACCTGCGCTGGTCTGTTACTAAACCCTCAGCACAAGGGTCTTCTTACTTGAAGATTTTTCTTCTCCCTGCTCGGCCACACCGTGGAATCTGAGTGACCGGGAATTCCCAGGTAAAGGGCCAGAGGTAAAAACAAACCATTCACCCCAACATCTCCCTTTTCCAGAGTGCGCCACGACAATGGGGGTGCGCCGCTAAGAAAGCCAGAAATAAAGCCACGGGAAGGGACACGTCCTCAGGTTGTAGTGATCTTCCTTTATTTTGTTTCCAATGCCAGCGTTTCTATTTAGAAATCAAAGTTACACATTTCCAAACTGCATCAGAATCCAGAAAACTAATTGCCTCATCCCTAAACAAACAGGCTTTATGAACAGAACGACGCACGGAGATCTTGCTCAGGAGGATCGCCACCGAGGATAGCACTGGAACCAGTTCCAGTCTCCTCAAAAACAAACTGGGAAAGGTCTGGAGTGAGCGCTTAAATACCTGTTTTCTGCTCCAGTGCCAAGGTAACAAACAGACTTGCAGTATTTGAACCAATGCTGGCCCCGTGCGGTGTAGACTGTGCGACTCCCCGCTGGGGCTGTCACACCCCCCTCCCGCCCAAAGGCTGCCCCCGGGGTCTCTGCGGGAAGGTGACTAGAACAATGGCATTCTGGAGATTGCCGGCTCATTTTATAAAGCATTTCCTTTGCATGGGGGGGGGGCAGGATCCTGTTTGCTTTTCTCCATTGGTCTCTCCTTGGACATCTCCAGAAGAGACGAACTCTCAGCAACTTGCTGCCAACAAAAAGGACCCCAACTCTGCTTCTCTAGATGTTTCCACAGGAAGGAGACTCTGGAGGAAGTAAACACCCTACAACTGGCATGTCCTCCCCCCGGGGGGTCTCTCTGCTCTTCCCCCCAGAAAGCAAATGCTGCAGATGAAATCATGAGAACCCTTGAATTACTGAAGGGGGTCCCCCCCCGCCCCGCTCTGCAGGCACAGGGCTGTGCAGGCATCCCCCCTGACCTTCCTCTGCCCAGGGCAGGTATGGGGGCTGGCAGAGGCTCCCCTGTACTCTAAATGCCCTTTTTTTTTTTTTTTTTTTAAAGATTCCACACTCTTGGTCCACAAACTCATTTTCTTCCCCAAAGGAGAAGCACTGTTGAAAAAGTATATACAGGTCAGGAGACCTTCCTGCCTGCATTAGCAACAGCAAGCCCTTACCAAGGCTTCTCATGAAGGAAGTTTCTGCAGGTCACATGTGGGTCGTCCAAACATTTGCAAACACAACTGCTGTTTTCGATTAAAGTAGGAGTCCTGGATTTTATCTGCTAGGGTCTGATGGGCAGGCGGGAGCAGGTTCCTGGGCCCCTGGGGTCATGAATATGGAGAGGGCCTGGACAGGGCACAGGGCACAGGCCCTGGCATGTGCGGTCTGGGCCACGCTGTCCCCTAAGCTCCCGCCCCCCGCCCCCCGCCCCTCAGTCTCCACAATCAAGATGGCCTTAGGCACAGTGTGGAAGAGACACTCATCTGGTTCACTCAGCATCCAACACACCTATTGCCTCCAGACTCCAACCCCCAAAACATCACTAGGGTTTTATTTTAGAGGATTGTCACCACACCTCAAATACGACAATTCCTCAGAAGTCAGAATGGTTCCTTCATTTGGGGGGTGCCGCCTATTTTTTAGGGTCATTTGTAAGAATCTTGTGTTGGCTTGGATGTCAGGGATCCTAAAACAGGATCCACCCGAGTGAGGGGTTCAGGGGTTAAGTGTCGCCTGGGTGAGAGCCAGGTTCAGAGCCCCCACATGCCCCTGCTCACCGGCCCTCCCCTCCAGCCAGTGCCCCCCCACACCACCTCCAGGGAGCTCCTGTACCCACAACCCTGAGGCCCTCCAGGCCTGACCCTTGGCACCTTCAGCATGGGGTGGGGGCTCTCCTATAGGCTAAACCTGACTGAGCTCTCCCAGTTGCCCCAGGCCCTCCTGCCTTCCACCAGGGGAACAGCTTTGGGGGGAGAGGGGGACATGTGGCACCTGATGTTGGCCTCAGGACATCTGCCTGCAGATGTGGAAGGCAGCCCCGGAGCCTGGTCACAGAGCTGTCACCCCGAAAGCAGGGCCAGAGGAACGGGGCCAGAGGAAGACCGATGGGCCAGTGTGTAACCTTTCATTTTTAATTTACTACATGCATATACTACAAAATCAACATGGAAAATTAAATGAAAACTACACTGGATCACAATTTAAACTATTCAAAGTAGTTACATAGTAATACACATCACCAGACAGGAACATGACAATCTCCCGAGCAGCCTGTGCCTGGGAAGGAGCCCTGGGCTCCGCGTTTATACGTTCGACCCCTTGTTTTCCTCCTCTTTCATCAGCTGTACCCTCGATTTAGGGTGACGTTATCCCAGAGCAGCACTTCAGGACAATTTGAGAAGGAAAACATTAACATTCTTAGAGAGGAGGTGAGCGATTTTACAAAGAACGAGGGTTCTGGATGGTGGGGGGAGGGTAAACAGGCTCCCCTCCTCTTTCTTTCTCATTTCCCCCCAAAACAGATGAAGAGGTGACGGTAGGGGGCTGGGAGGGCAGAGGCAGAGCCTGGCCCGGGGCAGCAGCAGCGTTCAGGTCCCCCAGATCCCTGCCCCCCCCACTGCTGCTGGGGGCCCGCACTTCACTGGAGGATCACTATACACAAGCCCAGACAGCCGCCCTCTAGCACTCAGTGGGTGCGGGGTGAAGCTGTGCCCTCCAGGAGCCAGGGGTCCCCCTTACTGCCGCCCCCTGCATGGAACCTCTGGACGGGCTGGGCAGCACCAGCTTTCCCAGCAGCAGAGTCAGAGGCCCCCCGGGGGGAGGCTGGGCTCCAGTGTGGACACCAGGGCGCTGGGGCACGAGCGTCAGGGAGCCTGGGTCCTGGTGTGGTTCACAAAACCCAAGTCCTCCACAAAAGGCAAACCTGTCGTTTTAGTACAACTGGCAAGTCACACACACAGCTCCACCTCTGCCCACACTGTCCCCGCTATGTAACCGTGCCCAGGGCACGGGCTCAGTGATCTGCTCTGTGATCTGCAAAAAATAACCCAGCACACAGAGACAGAAACGTCGTGCCGCACAAATAGGTCTGCTCGGAGTTCTCGGGGCAGGAGAAGGATCGGTTTGTGTGTCACAGCCACGCACTCATTTCTCTGGGAAAACACCAGGAAGTGGAAGGAGGCAAGGGAGGAAGGCTTTTAGTGGCTGTTGTCTTCCTTTTGCAGCACTTCCCCTACGTTTCTAGAACATTCCACATGGAACCCTCTGTGGCATCTTCATGAGACAGCTTGGTTAGACTTCCTTTTCTGGGCCCTGCGCACGCCGCAGCCTCCTGACAACATGGTTCTACGCGGGAGGACGGGTGGGGAATGTTACCTGGGGGAACTGGGCACGCTTGGCGCGGGCAGGCTAACATCACCACCATTCACAGGTCTGGCTAAGCAGGCAAGCACTCCGGGCCTCCCCACCCACCAGCACCACCGCTGGCCCACCTGGCTGCCTTATTCAGCTGCCTGTTTTTGCCAAAGCATTCTGCTCCAGGATCATCACCAGAAAATATCCAGGAAAGAGCCCAATGCACAGGCCAGCTCCAGACATTTGTTGTTGGCAGGGAGGGGGAGGAGCGCTCTCAACCCCTCGGATGGACAGTTACCCTGTCCACGCATCCTCCCCATTCACTGCGGGGAGGAGGGGTCTACGCGCAAAGACCCACTCCGCTCAAGGTCCCGCATCTGACAGCAAGCGGGTATCCCTGGGTGACTGTACCTCGGCCACAAGCCAGTGAACATGTCCTCCGTGGCCCAGACCGTGTGGCTCACGGGTGAGGCTACAGCGCCCCCTAATGGCTACAGTGCAATTCTTTCCATTCCCAAGTCCAAAATCCCCTCCGGTTCTCAAAATTGATTTGTGAGTTACCTCATCACAAAGTGAGCAGTGACTGGGGTCTCTCAGGGTGTAAAATGATAGCCCCAAGCACCACCTGCAAGTGGATCTGTGCTTGGGATGAAACGCAGGGACGTCCTCGGGGGAGTCCATGGGGACAGCACTCAGAAGTGAGCAAAGACGATGCCACACTGCTCACTGCCCACTGCCCCCGTCCCAGGAACTGCTCCCCAGGCTCCTGCGCCCTTAGCACCCAGCAGGCCAGGCCAGAGCGTGGGGCTTGCATGAGCATCACCGCAGGTGCAGGCCTGTCCCAGGCTGCTTAGTAAGCTGTGCAGGAGCCAGCTTGGGCTGCCCAGAACCTGTGTATTTCCTGGGTGTGGAGGACCCAGCACTAGTCTAACGCCCCATCCAACTCTAGGTTCAAATATTCATTCACTTGGCTGTTTACTCACTTGTGTTAAATGATAAAACCCACAGCAGTGTTCTGCTTGGGTACCGGAAATTAAATCCAACAACAGCTTAAACCAGCCTCACCCCTGAAGGTGACAGCGCTCCCGGGGAGCTCACGTCTGCTTTTATCAGGCCACACCAAAGGGAGGCCAAGTCAACTCCACCCACCTAGTGGCCAGAGGACTGCAACCAGCAGAAAATGGCTGGTGCTACCTATTCTCTGCCAATTACAAAACACATAAACCTACCGAGGTTAAAAAATGGTTTCAAAGCCTACGACCAAGACACTCACCAGGCAAACTGTCCCACAAGCTCATCTGTAAGCCTAATCTTCTCTTTCCATTAACGGCTTTCCCTATGGGAAGGCCACCGAGGTCACCTACAGGAGGCACAAGGCAACCATCATCTCCCCTGACCTCGAGGCTCCAGCACGGAGGGCCACCTGCCAGGGCCAGGAGACAGGCTACGAACCACCCTGCTGCCTCCAGCCCACCCACTGTCAGGTATAGGAGGTAGTGGCCGGCAAGGTCTCATTCCCCGTGACCATATTCTGAGCGTTAAACGCCTCCCCACACCATCATCTCCCCGTCTGCCTGATGTAGTCTCCACCTCCAGACTTGCCTGGAAAGGCTGCCACCTCCATGTGGATGTTCGAGGTTCCCATATCCTGAAAGCAGACTGAAGATTTGTGATTCCAGCCACCAAACGTGTGTACCTGACCCCAAGTCCAGGTACCAACTCAGAAAGCCAGGAACCTCGACTCCTACGTGTCCCTCTACCTCAGTGCATGACTGCAGCTGTGATCCCACCTCGGAGACATATCTGAAACCCACGTGCCCTTGACCTTCTGGCCTGCTCTCTTGTGTTCTCCGCAGACCTCCTGACAGGTCTTGGCTTGCCCTTTTGCCCTCCTCCCATCCTTTTGCCTCAGAAAAGTTCCCCCAGTAAAAATATGACCTCTTATGACACCCCTGTCAGACCTGCTTCCAAGCATAAGCAAGCCCGGGGCTGGCTGCCCAGACCCCAGTGACAGGCAGTCACCCGAATGACTGAACACTCACCCCTCAGACTGTGTGTTCAGGCCACCCCAGCCTCCTTCCCGCACACAGTGGGCTCTTCCTTCCCAGAGCCAGTCCACCTGCCCAGGACAGTCACTTGTCTTGTCTCAGGGTTGGCTCCCTCCTCCCAGGTCCTAGTTCACCTGCTACCTCTTCAGAGGGACCCTCCTTGACCAATACTCAGAAAGATAGGAGTTGCCCCTGTTATTCCAGGGTGAACCTCCACGTTATGACATAGCACTTACTGCAACTTGACTGCAGATTTCCTGGATGGGTGGTTTTCTTTCCCAGCGAGGTCCCTATCATGGAGCGCACG